>NW_028141163.1:13651054-14149896 GCF_030444845.1 Prenolepis imparis | reverse complement strand
AAGCAGTGGTATCAACGCAGAGTACTTAACAGATAATAAAACAGTAATCTATGCGGAAAAAAGTATTAAATTATAATTGAATCCCTATTTTATGCAGGAATGGTTTGTGAGAGTTATAATTATAAAATAGGGATTAATTACAATTTTTTAAATACTTTTTTGGCATAGATTACTGTTTATTAACTGTTATTCTGCAAAAAGTATGTTTAAATGCAGATCTTAATTAATGTGCTAATTTTTTTTCATTTTAAAGGGTGTTTTTTGGCGTATTTTCACTGGTAAGGTTAGAAGTGATTCTTCTTGCGACCCTTTTTTGAAAGCACTACATTGTTTATTTTGAACATTTTTGAAAATATATTTTGTATGATCTTCGTCAATTACAACTACATTTTAACACAATATCAATAAAAATATCAATAAAAATACGTGAAATCTTAATTGAAACAATAAAACTGATAACTTTATGTATAAAAGAATTTTGGTCAGTATTATTTATTTTTAGTCGCGTCTAATATGTTATCGGAATTTTGACAAAATTCTTGCTGAAAGTATGTCAAATACTTAAACAATTCGCATAGGATTTAAATTTTTACAATTTTTTTTTACCTCTCAAAAAAATCACAGCTAAAAGTTACTCAAAAACCCATGTTATTTAAATATAAATAAATAGATGGTCGGTGGCACCCTTTAATATTGAGCTACAGAGCTCGTGTTTCATGGGTATCTTTTTTTAGCCATTTGGGATGAATTAGACAACTGGGAGCGAAAGAATTCGATAAAATCCAAAATAAGCGCCACTCTAATATATATATATATATATATATATATATATATTTAACTTATTTATAAAATATATAATATATAAGTTTATATATATACACACAAAACATATGACAAGCGTTCTTGATTTTTTTTTCGATTATTGATGTTATATTGTATAATCTCTCTCTTATCTCTTTCTCTCTGCTACATAAATACTATTATAACGTGTAAGAACTTACGAGTAACGTATGATGGCTCAATGCAAGAATATTCAATCTCGTAGAAAACTTGAGTTCAAATATATCAATATCAATTTTTTTTATAATATATTGGAATATAGAAAAATCATAGAAATATATTTTTTAAGGCGATAAACTTAAAAATTTTTATATTGAAAATATTTTAATCATTTTACAACTACACACACTATATATATTAAATGCAAAATAATTCCGTAAATAAATTAATCAAGTAATAAATCAATTGCAGCTACACACACACACACACACACACACACACACACAAATAGCTGGTATGTTGATTTTTATTATTAATTTTTTAAATTTATTTTCTGAATTATTTTGCATTTATATAGTGTGTGTAGTAAAATAATTAAAATATTTTCAAAAAATGTTTAAATTAATCGGCGAAATATATTTTTTTTATAATTTTTCTATATTGCAATATATTATAAAAAAATTGATATTGATTTGAACTCTAGTTTACTGGGTGATACACTGAACATCCTTGCATTGAGCCATCATACATTACTCGACATAAGTTTTTTCACATTATTAGTATTTATGGAGCAAATTATACAATAACATCAATAATCGAAAAGAAATGAAGAATAATCAACATATTCGTCAATCTATGATTGCTACAAGCTAATGATAATTTATATTCGTTCTCTTATTCTTGTCTCTCTATCGCGCTGACTATACATAAAGTATCGATAAAAAAGTATAAGCAATAAATTGTCAAGTCTAAAGTACCCGTGTCTAACATATATTGTATACTAATTCACTCTCAATTATGCTACTGTTATTATTTATCATTAGACAATTATAAAACATACATATAATTTTTAGTGATATATATATATCTTTATATATATTTATATATAATATACGCACATATGTGCATAAGCGTATATAAAATTTACAAAACGTGGGTGCTTATTAGCCTTGCTACGTTACTGCCTTCTGCTACGGAAGGCCAGAAAGCATTTTCAGGCCGTATTTCGCGTGTAGCATGAGCACGTGATCAGCACGGTAGAGGAACAAGGATAACGAGATTATCGATCCTTGTCTCTCTACCGTGCGTCCGCGTGAGCAATGCAATGGTGTGTGTACGTGTACAGACATACACTACTACATAAAACCTGAGAGTTAGTTTCTCAGCGTTGGCAACACTGAAATCGGAGTTTCGCGTTGTCACCGCGTGAGGTCTCCAACATCAATTCGGAGTTTGCCTGGGTCGCCTGCCGACCCTTAAGAGACATAATGAATTAAATAATTTTGTAAAAAAGAACTCAGTGAAAAAATGTGAATAAAAAAAAATACAAATAAAAAAAAAGAAATACAAATAAAAAAAAAGCGTTTGTTATATCAAACAATTAATATAATGCTTAACATCAAAATCTGCAAAGTAAATTTAGAGAATAAAAAAAATGTGAAACATACACGGTGTCATATAGATATTGTATTAAATCTTCAAATATCTGTACAACATAAATCTAATGCGCAATTGGTGTTAAAAGTTACAGCGATGAATAGCTCTTCCTAATAAAAAAAACTTCTATAATGCGCTTACTCGGCATTAAATAATATAATTTATTAACATATTCGTGTGCATACAAAATACAATTTGATGGATTTATGGCTACGATTTACATATTTTTTGGTTATTTTTGCATTAGAATTATATATTATAAGAACAAGTACATTTTTTACGCGAATCTTTTTCTCTACGTAAAGAATGACGATATCACAGAGATAGGAGTAAAAAAAGACAGAGACAGAAAGATAGAAGGATTTTTTCTAACATTTGAACAACTCCTTCTCCTAACATTTGACAAGTACAAATTTTGCGCTTAACTAATTTTATACATGCCTTTAGGCTGGCATATGTTCATTTGTTTTTGATGCTTTATGGACTGCCGTTATTTTATTTATCGGTAATTTGTTGTTGAGAAAACTATCGACGAACTGTTGTACAGAGTCCACTGTAATCTCAGCACCATCCTCCATCACCACGTATATTCCTCGCGGAATATCTATAGCGGTCAAAAGAGGTACTGCGTCATCCAAACTAATGAATTCACGAAGAATGTCGGACGTTTCACACTGCGTCAACAAAAATTTCATTAAATGTACTTGGTTTATGAATATTTTATATTTACAATTTGAAATATTTTATATATATATATATATATATATTATCACATATATAATTATAAAACTTTATTTTTGCATACTTATGAACATTGAGATAAATTATATTTACATATTAATTTATATCTCTCATGCATACATATACTTACATCTAAAGCTATATAAAACTGTAATGTATCATCCTCAGGTTCATCATAATTTGGATCATAATCAGGCTGATCTCTTCTATACGCTTGTGCAGCTGGCAGTAGTACACTTTCCCCGAATTGAATCTCACAGTCTTCTCCTTCTGTAAAATATAACAAAAGAAAATAAGGTAACACATATACAATCTAGTTTTTTAGACTTTAATATTTTTGAATAGAAAATGTGAATATATATGTACACATACACATTTTTTAAAATTTATATTCTTACCGACAAACAAAATAATGGCTGGAGCATCATGTAACGATGTAGCATATTTTTCTGTTAAAATATTCACCAGTCTACTTGTCCAGGGAAAATTCTGAAAATTTATAAAGTCAATAATTGTGAAAGTTTCAAAGCAATAAGACACTATTTTATAAACGTTCTTTTGACAAATTTTAATACATATAATAGCGTCTTAATTTTTTTAAAAAGAAAAATGTCATTCATAATACATTTTTATTATAATTATTTGAAAATTTTGATTGTAAAATTACCAGTCCTTCCGGATCTTCGATCAATTCGGCTCGCCCGTCTAGAGTGATTATGTTGTCGCGAGAATCCAGAATAACTAGAGTCGGTATTGCTTGAACATCGAAAGCTCTTGCCAATTTTCGACGTCTTTCTTCTTGACTAAAAGGTATCCTTAGCCAAGGCATTGTTTCCGTGTATGCATTATAGGAGTCCTCGCTCCTACAATAAAAACACACAATTGAAATCTTTTACAAAAGGTACACGAAGAAAACAAAAGTACTATAGATAATATACAAAAATCAGCCATTGAATAAGACAAAGAAATATTTTGGAATGAAATGTGACATTTTAAAAATAATGGAGATTTATGAGAGAAAGTGTAATATAGGTATATAATCACAAATAACTACCTACCTGTCCGAACTTACGAAAATTACTTCGAAATTGCCACCTCTCTCTCGAATTCGTTGGTACGTATCTACGAGTTGTGGAGTAAATGCTTTACAAGGTGGACACTAAATGAAAAACATACAAAATATATTTTTAAAATGATTGTATTATGTAATTAATATTCGCAATGTCAGAAATACGTAGATTAAATTAATATATCATTCGAGATATGTTGTGACTTAACTAGAGTACGAAATCGATCTTTTTGAAACACTTTGATTCAATATTATTTCTTCTAATGAATATTTAACTTTAAATGTTTTAATAATTTCTCATCAAATTAATAATCTATTAAAATATGTATTTAAAATTTTAAATAAAAGAAAGAAGATATTATTTATTATCTATTTTTCTTCCTGATACATAGATATCAAAATATAAGATTAAATGAAAAGAAAGCGAAGCGAGTTTTCTACAGCTCTCTTTTTAGATGCCATCCAAGAAATATCTATTATATTCTTTTATCTCTTTTATATTGTTAATATAGTCAATCAATAATTTGATTAAAAATTAATCATTGATCGCAGCTCGTTTTGCACAAATTATTATTTTTCTTAAGATTAATTTGTTTAATAACTGAAATTTCTTTAGCAGTGAAACATCGTGATATGATTGTGCGTGATTCGAATATTTACATTTACATAATTTTGGTATCACTCCTTACCCAATGTGCACTGAAGTAAACCCCTTTGTAACAATAACGGAGTTCCTCATGCAACATAGGTTCATTGCTATCGCGGGCACCACATGGCAGGAGAGGTCCATCTTCAAGGGCAGCTTTTGGATGCGGAGGTCTCCAAGGGAATTCTAAGCCGGTGGGATCAGCGACAGTTCGTTCGACGCCTCCTCTTGTCACTATGGAACCGTTCGACCCTTCCAGCAAGATCAACGTAGGTACGCCAGCTTTTATCCGATACTTTCGAGTCAGTCTGGTCTGAAAAAAACACAAAGATTAATCTGCAAATCGTAATTTGATGATAATAATGAAAAATATTGTAATCGCAAAATTTTTCAACAGATTTATTTAAGCGTACAACAATATAGTTTTCTTTTTTTAAGTAGAATTATGAAAATGATGATTAAATTAAATTAATATGTAGATATAAAATGTTATTGTTTTTTTTTTCTATGAAACAACAATTTTTACATGTGCGATTTGATCGGAAAAGTCGTTTTGAAAAATATTATATTGTTTAAAGATTCAATTACAATATTTTATTTATGCCATCGAATTATATCTTATATATGATATTTTATATTGTTTAACATAATTAATATGAATATTAATTGTGCCGTAGGAAAGCTAATGTGGTCTCGCTCAATAATACCAATGAACAAGATGCACTAAAAGCATATTTCTCCAGAGACTACGTAGCAATAAGCCATGAACAGCCGGAGTTGGAGTTATATTGGAGATATCAACGATGCAAGCAATACACCGATAATATCACTCGAAAAGTAGCAAGGATAATAAGAATAAGAGCTGCATACTTGGAAAGCAATTAGGCAAAAAAATATATCGATACAAGGTATGTAAATTATATTATGTTACTCGTGTTTCACAAATAATATCGCATATCGCATGTATTAATGTATTAATTACATTAATTTCCATATCGCGTATGCAAATTAATCCTGCACATAAAATACAACTAGTGCATATTGATATACATATAATTTCCTTCGACATTTAGCGTTGAATCCAAATTACTGTTTCATATTACGTGTGATTTTCATAGAGAAATAATTAGTATATTTCTTTTAAAAAAAAGAGTATGTATAAAAAAGAAATACAGCGCACGTAATTAAGATAAAATCTATTTGAATAGTCTCTTCATTTTTTGTGAATAATGTACATCATTAACGACAACACACTTCAATAGAGAACTTTTTTCCCGCACTTTTGATTCCAATTTATCTCCTCGAATTTTTTTGCTTTTATTCTCTCTTTTAACTATTATTAAGCTAATGATCTTTGCATCTCATTAATTTTAAAAAAATCTCTTACTAATTTATATATACATACATGTATGTATATGTTATATATTCTACTATATTTTTCGGTGTATCTCTCTCTCTCTCTCTCTCTCTCTCTCTCTCTCTCTCTCTCTCTCTCTCTCTCTCTCTCTCTCTCTCTCTCTCTCTCTCTCTCTCTCTCTCTCGAGAAATAGAAAAATATCAGAATATTATATTTTTGTTCCACCATACTAGAATTTTTATAACTATCTAACATTATTGGATCAATTATGTACACAAAGAGAATTTTCTCTTAGAATTTATCCTGAAAATCATGGTAATCATGAGACAATAAAAAGAATTTTATGAGAATTTCTCTGATTAATATTTATCACAATAAAAATAATATCTATTACAATAAAATATAAAATATGTTTGATTAATTTTACCATGCAATTTTACATTTAGTAAAATTAATCAAACATGTTTTATATTTTATTGTGATAGATATTAATCGGAAAAATTCTCATGAAATTCTTTCAATACCATATTGTCCCACGATTACCATGATTTTCAGGGTAAGTTCTAAGAGAAAATTTTTGTAGACTTTTTGGAATAGAAATCTTGATATTTTAGAATATAATCCCAATTTTATACATCAATGATAAATGCGCTGATGTAGCTTCTTCAGTCGACCGGGTGTCATAATTCGAGCAAGAGAGCAGAATCGCGCCGCGAGAGTCTAAACCTTCCAATTTACCCTCCACCCCCATTCTCCAGTCCCTTTTCTTGAAACTGCATTAAGTCGACCGACCCTTTCCCCCGAACATTCAACCCCCTGCAGTTCGATATCTCGAGGGGGAGGGTCGGCGGGCGATTTCTCGTATCGCGCGGGATGCTCCGTTACGGGTTACGGCCACTCATAAAGGGTGAAAGGAAGAGGGGACAGAGAGAGGACGTGAATAGAACAGGCGTAAGGCGAGAGAGAAGGGTCCGTAGGTGGGTATACAGTGGAACGCGTACGTTATCGCGACGAGGTGCTTTAACACGAAGGGCGGAAGGAGAGAAGGTCGGCCGCGCGCGCCAAGGGTAAAACGCGCAGGGGTTGCCGCCGGCTTCGTCCCTTCGTATATTTCCCGCGCGGCTTTCCCGTTCGCTTCCACCACGTCACGTGGTGCCTACGAACGCGACGTTCGCGCTCACCCCCGCAGCCTCTCGAGCGGTCGATAACGCGTGGTGCGTCCTCCCTTGCTCGCGTTGCTACCGCTCGACGAAGGACGGTGCGCTATCGTTATTTTCCTCGTCCTTGGTCCGTACATTGAGAGTCACAATATTCTTTTTTTTCTCTACGTTATTAAATGAGTAATTTTCAAAGAATACGTCTTGATACTGTATGTCTGGATAATACGAGTCCTATCTTGGTCTTAGGACTCTGAGAATTTAATTCAAAAATTTGCAAAAGTATAATATTTTACTCTCTTTTCCTCTTTTTACTGATTTACTCGATGTGAAAAGCATCCCTTGTACTGATTCCCCAGCTTTATATTTCAAATCGATTGCTCATTTCTTTATCGCGAGAAGACATTTCTTATCTTTATAAGTATCTAAGCACGATGCAATCTAAATGGACGAGTATTTACATCGTCTGATATATGTTGTCTACCATCACGACATTGCACGATGTATCTCTTTCGCTTTTTCGTTCTCGTCTTCTCGCCGACAAAACCCCTCGGCGAGACTACGAGTAGAAGCGAAAGCACGAATAAAAAAAGGTAAACGTGAGGGTGAAAGAGAGAAAGAAAAGGATAAAACAGAGATTACTTTTGACTGCTTTGCACGCGTTCAATCGTCTCCGGAATGTATATACAGATCGCATGTCTAACCCGACGCCTCTCTGCCTAAACTGCAGTCGTCGCGACGACGACCGCGTGTTCTCCCTTCGTGTTTTCCCTGTTGTCTACGAGTATTGCTCACGCTCGCAGATAAACGAATAGTCGCGTGTAAACAGCTCGTTATGGCAGGATTTACCAATTTTTTCCTCGTAAGTTACAGAGTGAACGAGAGAACGAAAGAGACCCCTCTCCTTCCCGTTCTTGCGAGAAAATAATAAATTCAAGATATTTAAAAAAAATATTTTTTTTATTATCGAGCCATTCAATAGCAATCGACTAACGATTGATAGAAATCATTATCGAACATTATCATTAATTTCGCGCGATGTTTATAGTTTATTCACAATATTAAATACTCATTCAAGATGACTAACTCTCTAAATTGCAATTTCTTCAGCTTACACATGTATATCTAACAATAAGTTTATGCTACGATTTCCTGAGGAATTTTTTATTTCGATATATTTCGACAAACGCAATCTTTGCCTTCGATTCAGCATTTAATCGGAGCGAGGCAGATTAATCGGAATAATAAGTACGTATCTCTAAATTGTGGACGAATAAAAGATTTTTTCAATTCATTTATTTACTCGTTACGTTAATCCTCGTGCACAAAAGGTATTCGATTATAACGAACCTTATGTAACGATTGTCGGGAAAGGTTGATACACGACGATAACGTGGTTGAAAAGGTTCCTGTCGCGAGATTCGTTTTTCTCTTACAAACATAGGGACGGCTTTTCATGCGAGCAATTTATACATTCACCACTTTTCCTTTGACCATGGTCTAATAGGCCGTGCACAATTTATAGCATGCAACGAGATAAAAAAAAATGAAAAGAAACGTATAAAACAAAACCGCGACATGAAACAGCGATAAGATTTCTTCTTTTGGATTTCTATGAATACGAGTCCATATATTCTGATTCGCAGAATAATGTTTATATAACAAATGAAAGCAGTGTTTTATAATTATAACAAATTTTATAATTATAACAAATTAATATTGAGTTCGCGATTTATTTACAATTATTAATTTATTATACGATTCTCGATTCCGTATCGTATATTTTTTATTAATATGGTATAACCGAGTAAATGTAGATTTAAATAATTGGTTTTGACGACGTATTATTTAAAACAAAAAGTTTCTCTAATCAATATTTAAAACAGTCACAATTACTCATGCAAAGAGAAGAAAGCGAATAAGAGAAAAAAATAGAAAGAGAAGAATTTAAAAGTTCGCGAATTTCGTTTCGACTTTCAGACAATCCAAAGATACAGCTGTGATTCACGCTTCATTTTTCATGAACAAACGTATGTGTACAAACTTAAGCGAAGGAAAAGAAACATACATTGGCACAAGTTCTTTCATTCTTTCATATCTCCGTTTCTTCCTCTTCTGATTCCTTTCACTATCACATGGACACTATTTGAAGAAGATATGGGTCGTCTGTATGTTTAGAATAAAAGGCTCCCAGTCGACTCGATTCTTTTTCTCTTTTCACGGCGCGGCTTTCTCGTTAGCGTTGCTGGCAAAAGAAAAAAAAAACGCGATTTTTTTTTTACGAAGCGATTTAAAACGTCCAAGCTATGAGCAACCTCGCTGATTAAAGTGTTGAAGCGGCGGGCCTCCTAGAAAGATGTCTTATCCAAGACAAGAATGTGCCAGCCGCGCGCGAGATAAAGGGGATGGAGGGCCATCAAAAATGCACGGGCACGAAAAAGTCGGGTCGACAAGCATACGCGCCTTTTTATTATTTCATCGATCGAAATATTTTTTTATCCAACAAACGTATAATTCTGATATTTAAGGCTTCTTTTCTTAAGTCATTGTAATTATCTCTGTTTCTCTTATTGTTAATAAATCACAAAGCATTCGTGATTGCAATGAGACGTCCTCAAAAGCGATTTAAACACGGAATTAATGAGCGAGAACCAATCGCAATACTACTTGATGTTGATTACAATTAAAATGCTTATCATTACGGTCTCTCCGCAATTGAGACCAATTAAATGTATATACTGTACCCTGTGTACATCCCTATTATAAACATCAATGAATTTAAAGTACCTAGCTGAATAAAATATAAAGTGGTCCAGCGTTTCACAAATAACATTTGAAACATTTCAAGTATCCTTTATATATTATTCATATACATATATGTGTACTGCAAATAAATATAAAACGAAAAATAATATTTATATAAAAGCTAAATATGTGAAATAAATCTATAATTTTATCTTGAAGAATATTTAATTCGGAAAATTTCTATTAAGTACGTACGTTTCGATCACTTTGCTATTCCTACTGAGAAAAATAAAAAAAAACATGTATATATTTTATCAAATTCCATAAAATATTATTCATCATAATTTTTTTATATGCATTTCTCATATATGTATAATACTGTATGTCTCATGTCTCATTACACACTAATCCTTCAATATGTTCTAATTTTACGAGTATCTCTCAGGCTAAAGAAAGTTTAAGATACATTAGCGTATAACACAAATCAAATGATCAAATAATAAGAAACTTTAATATACTTAAAATACTCCTTCGTGTAATCATTCACGCGCTAGACCATTCTTACAAACTGCACTTTCGCAATTTTCTTTATCGCATAGTATCCCCTTGTACTTTTGCATCGTATTATCAACAACGACGATAACGTGTACTAGGAAATCATAATGGTAATGAGATCGCGGCTGGATAATACATCTCCAGAGTACGAAGTGCATGCGACCTACGTTCTTTCTCTCTTTCTCTCGTCAGGCACGTTCACGCAAATAAAATTCGAACCTTAAATAGCGCGACTGCATGAACGAAGGGGTTAAAAGGCCTGTGCTTGAAATGAAAAACGTACATCGTTTCGTAGCAAAGTAATATTCTATCGTTGGAATAATATTCTGCTTATTACGTGCGTGCGACTTACAAAATCGCTGCTCAAGATGATGTTTATAATACAGATGCAAATGCATGTTCTGGGAAATTTTTTATTCTCATCAGATAAGCACAGTTCATAATTAAGACCTATTTAAGCTTGTATTTTTATCTCACGTAGCGTCTGAGAGTCACCGGAAGTATCCTATTCACCGCAAATACTATAAAGTAGGAAAGATTTTTATTTTTTAAGTCAATCTTGAAAAAAGATTTTTTAAAACTAAATATTGAAAATATAAAGGAATAAGAAATTATTCGTTTTGATATATTTTAACAAAACTTGCAAGTTTCATGAAATTTTCACTCCGCAAAAATAAAATAATATGTTTTAATTCATCAAAATTTGAAAAAGCAACCGATATAATTTTGGCATATAGTGATGACATTATATTAAAAATTATTTCACGACAATTCTAAGAATATATTCATTTTATGTAAAAAAAAAACAACTTTATTATTTATTGTCTTCCAGTTTTGATATTTTAAATAGATTCAGAAACTATTAATAATTTATGTGTTCGTATCACCAAATTATACAAAATATTTTCGTATAACTTTCACAATACCGACAAATGTACAAATCCATAAGCATAAAACCATGTTAAAAAAAATGCACGAAAGCATTTTCGATTCATTCACCACTGCGAATGTTAAAGCCAATTTTTATTTAAATCTCAATCAAAATGCACTCTCATCCAAAGAGGATTCTGAATTATCTAGCAAATAATATACGTATACGTATATGAAATACGTTTGTAGTATGAAACAAAATATCATATACTGCGCTCAGTCCAAATTATAAAATTAACTCGATATACTAATTTCTTTTAGCATACGATATGAATTCATTTGTATGCATAAAGTTATGCATACACGATCGCAAAGTTTGTAATTTAAAATTTAGACTATGTTTTTTCTCTCAAATATTTTTTGATAAGTTTGAAATTAATGATTCTTTCATCTTTTCTTACAAAATTTTGATTACTATTTTAAATAGCAATAATATCAAATTTAAATTCTGTTAAATTGTGATATCCATTTAATAAACAATAAAATTTTATTCAATCTAATACCTAATGCATAAAAATTGTATATTTTCAATCGCTTATATGTATAACAACTCCAAATTGTGAGCTGATTTCTTGTTTAAGCTTTACAGATATAATACTTATATCTACACTATATACATATTGTATTTTTACTGATATACTATATATTCGATATCGTAGATTTGAAATAGATAAGTAAAAATTAAATGATATTTTTTATTTTGATTTGAAAGATAACTCGAAGCATTATACAAATTTTTTTAGTCATGTTTCGTTACAAACTTTGCGATGAATAATAAAAGGATCTCAACCATCTCCTTATCGTTCCTATTTCTTCTCTCATTGTCAATAAGAGAACAAACTTTTAATATTACACAATCAATAGTACTCAGTACACAGTTTCATCGCGATAAATGATAGACACGAAAAATTATATATTTAAAGCTCAACAATCTTTTCCTATATAAAACTTTTCGATTTCTCTTTTTAGTTGGAATTATTACTCAGAATTTTTCAACGATAAGTCTTTCGAGTCTAAAAAGTATATCCAATTATTTCGAATAAAATAGCAAAGTAAGGCAATTAGTGAAAAGCGAATAAATAAAAATTTATTACTATTTTTGTTGAAATAAAAAAAATTAAACACTTTGATTATTACTTCTGTTTGAACAATTCGTATAGACTATTCGAACATTTCTATTTTAAATAATTCGACTATACAATTTACTTGTATCTGTGCCTAACAATGTTACTAATTAAATCATCAGTATCGCTCTCGCTCTTATTACTTAAAAAAAAATATATATATATTTTTTTTTTTTGTTTTAATATAATATATAAATCATTGTGAATCTCGTCTTTTTAAAATATTTTGAAGCTCCAAACTGAATATTGTATATTCAATAGTATTTGTTATTTCAATTTATAGTGTATATTGTTAATTTTTAACAATACCTTTTCCTCTATAAAAGTTACATGCGCAAGATAAAAAAAAATCAGTGTTAAAAATGACGTAGTCAATAATAATTTGGAAAAGCTTTTTTATAACAGTACAGATGCACATAGACAATACCACGTGGGCGACGATATTTTTCAAAAAGCTTCCGGAAATAGAACACCGGAAAAAAAGGCAGACAAGAAAAAAGGAAACAAAGGATGAGAGAAGAAAGAGACGAGAGATATGCGCAAAAGAGAGAAGAAAAATACAACGTTGCGTTTGAAAAAAAAAAAAAAAAAACGAGAATAAGCGCGATAAAAAAAAATGATGTTTACCTTCCTCTCGTAATCTCGATTCGGCACGACGAGCCAAGGTAGATCGGCTACGTGGGCGCGGAAGCTCTCCTCGAAGTCGAGCACGTCGGTAACGTTGCTCCAGAGCACCACGTGCACCACCTCGAACCTCTTCCTCCTGTCACCCTCGCCGCCGCCGTTGTTGCTGTCAGCGTTGACGTTCGCGTAAAGCTCGACCAGCTGACGCGTGAAGTCGTCGCAGGTCGCACCGGGATTCATGAAGCTGAAGTACATGCCGATGATCTCGCAGGCCGGCCGACCGTCCTCGTGGACGAGCGAGTCGATCGACTTCCGTCCCACGTCGTTCATCACCTGGTTGCAACGCACGAGCTGCTTGCCGAACAGCCGGTACTGCCAGTGCAACGGCTTGCCGGTCGACGTGGACATCCTCTTCGCGACATTCGCCTCGGCGGATACCTGGTCGGCGACGCACGAGGCCATATCGCGACTATCAATGTTAGACTAAACACCCGCTGTGCTTTTGCGCTCGCCGGCGAGTCTCCCCCCGGAGAAGGGATGTGACGTCGCTCCGAGACGACTCTAACCTACCGTGGCACTATTTTTACCCCAACTTCACGTCACCTCGAGACGCGAGGCGGATGCGAACTGAATCGAGACGCGATTCGTATTTCGCTGACTCGTGCGACTTCGGACACATGATCGAAGCCGAGCGCGCCCGAATCGCTCGACCAATCATCTTCCAGGACTTTACGCGCCAATAGATACTTCGATAGTATCGAAGTATCGATAGTATCGAATCGTTTCCATTTTGGAGCGATATATTCATCTTCGCGTTTATTTAATTGCACACGTTATTGTTCGCTTTCTTGGTCAGTAATTAGAAATCGAGCCAAAAATCATGTCATTAGAAAGACTATCGTTATCTTTTGTCATTTAATCTGTGAGTTCTTTTATACAAATTTATTTGTTCGAAGTACATTTTGTATGCAGGATTTTATATATATATATATTGTGCGCTAACCTTACTCCGTGGTCATATTTTTCTGCTAAATTTCTGCCATGACAAAGATACACTGCACAAACTGTATTCGTGCTATCTTTGTATACAAATTATGTTAATTATTAATAATTGTTAAATATAAAAAACTTGTTTTCTTTTACAGTAGTATTATTTTTATTTGCAGCGACTATCTTATAATCGAGAATTTGCATCACTATATCGCAACCAATTATATAATGCATTAATTGAGATTGGACAAAAAATTGTGCATATGTAATGAACATATATACATATATGTATATATAGAATAGAGGGAAACACAATCATAATGTAAACAGTGCAAAACAATGATAATGTGAGTACTTAAATTACATAAGACATTTAATTACACTATGAATACGCAATAATATTCATGTATCAGCATGATTGTCAATTGAGAAAGAATATGCAAAACATTATTATAAAGTCATTTAATAATATTATTAATATTCCCTATAAACTATATTATTTACGATTGAAATAATATATATTGTATATTTAGTTTTAGGAGGAAACAAATGATATAAAAAATGCGTCGATCTCAGAAAAATATAGACGGAGCCTCGATAATTGGAATATATTATTAAGAAGATTGTGAAGATGCGTGTTGCTACATAAATTTTGGGCGCTTATTTTAGAACACAACTCGTAAATTTCATGCGACATTTCTTCGCAGGAGCGTAGCAAGAAATTGATACAGGTTTTCCTCTTTCTATTAATCAATTGTTTAGAATAGTTTCAGAGTTATTTCCATCGATTCCTTTTTTTCTCTCTCTCTCTTTCTCAAGTTTCAAACGATAATCATAATAAACAAACAATAAAATCTTTTCTCGTATGCATTCTCATGGAAAAAAAATCGATAATTAAATTTTTCATTATCATTTATTGCTCAAACACGTATATTATTTATACGACATATTTTTAAAAAATTATTTAATGTATATAAAGTGCTTGATATTAAATCTGGATTATTGTGCATTATATATAGTTATATACTCCAGTTAACATATAGATTGAATCGCCTCGACGTAGTCCGGGGTCAAGTATATAAAATCCCGAGTTATCGACTCGCTGTCCCTTTCTATGTCACGGTTCTACGCATAATGCAGAATATGCGGGAAAGCAAAATTGGGGTCAACCTCTTTAACTCGTTCAAAATTTCAGAGCTAAATGTGGCAAAGTATTTATATAAGATATTTATAACGTTCATGCGCACAAGATTAGCTATATACGTGTTTGTGTGTGTTTGAAAATTTTTCAATAATTTAATAAAATGGAATCTATCGGAATAATCTCGTTAGACACAGACGCAGAATAAGCGAGATTTCAGAGTCTAAGACGGGTTCAAACTTGAACATGATTCTGCGTTAATCTCACGAGTTAATCAGCGCTGATTATTTTTTGTTTAATCCAATCTCGAAGATTGGAAAGTTGCGCGGTGTCTTTCTTTATAGATTATAACCGCCTATATATATATTATATATACATATACGACGTAGATAAGAATATCGAGTTTCTTTATTAGAACCAGTGTGGGAGGGGCGTAAAACTGCATTAATAGCGATTGTTAAAAATTCACAGCGTATCAAAGCGATATCGATCGGTCTTCTCAAAGAAAGAGAAAGAGAGGGAGACAGAGAGCGAGAAGGAAAGAGATAGAGAGAGAGAAAAAGAGAGCGAGAGATGGCGATGGCGAGCGAAGATGAAAGTGATAAGGACAAGCCGTTCAATTGGGTCCGCGTGCGCGTAACGTCATCATTTATCACCGGCTGTGCTTTCAAACACTCGCCGGACATTCCAGCGAAGCACTCGACCGTTCCCGTTAGAAAAACCGAGGATTCTACGCGGACGTAAAGCCGAGAAAGATATATATACGGCAGCAGCCAGCAGCTCCTCGTCGACGCGCCGGGGAAGGGAACGGGGAACGTATTGTATACGTACGCACATATACATACGTCAGAGAGAGAGAGAGAGAGAGAGAGAGACGACGACGAAGACGAGAAGTGTGATATGTTTTTGTCGAATTAAAGCGTATGTATTATATATGTATGTAGAGGTTGCGGCCGGTTAAACGCGACGCGGTCCACCGCCTTCTCTCCTCCCTCGTCATCCTCTCTCTTTTTTGTCTTTATTTGCTCCGGGTACTGCGCATCGCGCAGTTGCGGTGCCACGGAACGACACGCTGAAGCGCTAGACGTTGCACGCGCGCAGTTGCAGTGAGTTGCAGTTGCAGGCGAGTTGCACAGCCGTGCGCAAGCTCTCAGTCAGGTGTACAACGTTAATATTATTAAGGTATCCGTGTCGTTGCTGATCAAATGGTACAACGCACTTCGCGCCCACGTTCGTCCGCGCCGTCCTGTCAAAAGACCACCGTCCACGCGCGCACGTTATTGTATACGCGACGTGTTCGTCGTCGTCACGGTCTCGCGACGAGTCGCACTTGGTCGGAGCAGTAGAAAACAAGACGACGAAGACGTGAGTTCGCCGCTCGAAGAAGAAGAAGTGCTTCTGCGAGTGTCGGAAAAACGATAGGCGACAACGATGCCGCGATGTCGCGCTTTATTTACGTGTCTCGCGCTCTAATTGTCCTCTGTGCATAAATGATTGCGATGGACTGATAATTTGTCACAAACAGTCGTTCGCAAGCAAGGTGAGTCTCTACATTATGCGTAACAGTTGTGTAATAAATGAGAAGGGAATGTAAAAATATTACACTTTGTGCAGCTTCTTTTCTGTGTTTATATGTATCTCGTTTCTCTTTATTATTATATTACTTATATTTGCTTGTGAATCTATCTAGCTAGTCAGATATATACTTGATAGCTTGATTGTGCACATTCGTTAAGTTAATAAAATTAAATATATAAAGTTTTATATAAATTATATATAAAAAGTTGCTAAAATGTTTTATATTAAATTGAAATTTGTGTTCTCTGGATTGTCGATCCTAGATTCACAATGAGTTCGCAACCAATTGTTGTACCTGGTGAACATCAGCGTTTGCAAGCGGAAACTCATTCTGTGCCTCTTGGAAGTTCAGTGGATACATTTAAGACCATGACACCGCCAAATGTCAGCAGATCTCTTAGTCGTAAGTATATTACGATGTTAGAAATGTTCTCATATTTTGTTAGGAATATTTTGAATATGCTATAATGTAGATAAGTTAATTATAAGATTATGTCATTATAAAACACTTTATAATGGCATTAATTTTGGTTATCTGTTTCTCCCATTATTTGCAACAATATGTTCAGAGCAATTAGCTTATAAGATATAATAAAATTAAAAGTAATGAGAGAGAATATAATTAAGCACAGTAAAAATGTCAATTTAGAAACTATTTCTAACTATATATGACAATTATATTTGCAAATATGTAAAAACTACATATATTTTTCTAGAAAAAAGAATCACAATATTTGTGAACTTCATAAAATTATTTGTCATTGACATTTGAACTGATATGAATTAAGAATATAGATGTCATTGTAGCATGTCTTTGCAAAACACTGTGCTCTATTATTAAAGTGTTGTAAGACCTACTAGAGTTTATGTAATGCTGTCACAAATTATATACAATTTTTTATGTTTATATAATATGAACACTCTTGTACAAACCACAAAGTTTATGTGTGTGTGTAGTCTGTTGTTCTCTGTGGATGCATGGGTGTTTCCTTAAAAAAAAAAGAAAAATCAATTTATTTTTTAGTCAAATAAATTTCACAAGATGCGATGAATATTTTCACAATATGTTACACCTTTTAAAATAATTTTAATCTGAAAAGTTATGAGAATATATTAATTCGATTATGAGAATATATTGATTTAAGATATAAATATATTTAATAATAGCACACTTCTGTATTGTTCCGTATTGTTTGCGTAGCTCTCTGATCTGTGATATCTTATATAAAACTAGTTATTATAAACTTGTCAATGAGGATACATTATGGCAGCTCATTAATATGAATGAAATACATACTATAGCAAGTCTAACTGTTGGTAAAATGGAAATCAATACTCTTGAGAGTCTAACAAACTGTTCTCATATTATAGTAGGAATCCCTAGTACTATAAGCACCGTAGTTTGTTGTAGTATAATAACTTTATGCTTTATGACCCACTTTCCACCATTTTTTTCTTTTAATATACAATGAAGACAATATATACACATTTACAGAATACTAAAAATTCTTACATATAAAATTAAAAGATTAACACGAACTATTTTATTATTTTACATAACATTCTTCATGACAAGTCTCTTTATCATTTAAACATATACATTATTTCATATACAAAATACGATACATAATACGTATAAATCTAGATAATAAACTGGATAAACACAATATAAAAACAATGTCTTTAATTCAAGCAACTTAATACAGATATTTGTATCGAATTTGTATAGAATGTTTTTTGAAAGGTTTGCATTGAGATAATATTCCTTGAAATATTTGTTGTAACAATATGGTGTATGGTGTATTACTATCTATACTATGTTGATATATTTTGAACATGCTAATTTAATTTCTATTTTAATTATATTTATAATATGTAACTTGCATTTCTTTGTAAATTGATTGCATGTAACTATTTAAAGTAGCATGCTCCGTTGTGCATGTATGATTCAAGCATGTATTTTTCTCCTTTTTACAGCAAAGTATGACAATTTTTCATTAAAATTTATTTGTAAACAATTATATATTTTTTTGCAACTTTTATCTTGTAATATTCTTTCTGTTGTACTACATGTTAATACTACTTGTTTGTAATGTAGCAAATATAAATTTTGACATATCAAATAAGTCAATGATTGATTGATCAGTTGTTTGAAACGTTTCCTGTTTCTACTGTGATATAAAATATTAAATATTGTGAGTGCAACTGAATGAATGCTAAATATATAGAACCAGCGGATCGACAACTTCGACGAAGCAGCGTTCAAGCACAGTCTACACCATTACCTAAACTTCCATCAACTGAGTCCCTTTCAACAAGCGTAAATATTACTGCCGGTGCACCTCCAGTTTCTCCAGGTATAAACCTAGAAATATTTTTGAAAGTAATACATCAGTTTATTTATAATCTGGGATAATCGAACGGATTTCAGCAGCTTCCAAATCTTTATTGGCATTGCTTTTATTTCTACAGTATAATAGGTACACATATGTACTAAAAATATTTTGAAACCATGTGTGGCTTTTACAAAGCACTCCTTTCTAAACATATGTTTACATTTTATTTTCTATGCAATTTTATTTTATAAGCTTTTACATAACAATATTATTTAATGCTTGTTATATTTTAACGCTTGCTGCACTTTACACTTGCTTTCTTCACAAAATAAGCTTGCATAAAATATTTTTTTAATTTTTCATTATTGATATAAAAAAGTATATATGGGCTGTGTATACATATAAACATATAATATATATAGACTTATTATATAATTCAGTATAATAAATGCGTCTCATTTGTATTGTATGAGCTATTTTATGAGGTTTGTATTCTTTTATAAATCAAAAAAATAATTTTCTCTTAACAAAGATTTGTTGCATGCCATCTTTTTTACAAAATTTTGTATTTTTAATATTATAATTATTTTTTTGTGTATTAAATATCTTTAAGCATGTGATTTTATTGCAATAAAATCTAATTGGCTCTCGTCTCTGATAATAATGCACCAAGCTCATTGAAAAAATAAAAATCCGAAATAAAATTTATATTAAAATGTATTTTTAAGATTTGATGCAAATCTTACAAAAAGCATATTTTACATATTATGCATATATTTATATAATATTAAAGAAAATATTTAAAATAATATTAATTTTTTAATAATCTGATTTTTATATTTGTATATATATATATATATAAAATGCGTTAATCAATTAATATAGATTTGTATACAAAAATAGATAATTTATAGTATAACTCTCATTTGTGATACACCTATAATACAAATCAAGATAAGTTTTATTATTATTATACTTGTATAAGTTGAAAATTATCATTTTACATTTATTTTCTGTATAAGACATTTATTTTATTGAATCTTAGTTTACTTCAGACATGAAGCATATAAAAAGAATATTGATTTTGGCTATATTTACTAATTGAAGCATACATAGAATAAGCTAAATGTTAATTAAGATTTATGACACATACAAATCATGACGAAAGAATGATTATCTTGATTTGTTTAATTAAAATAATTAAAAAAAGTATATAATATCTGTGTTACTTTATACTATTCTGATTGGATGAATGTGTGAGTAGGCGATTCAATTTATATATAAGATTAAAATGAAATAATATTATGTATCTTTCTACCTTTTGTATCTTTTTGTTATAGTGTGGTATTTTTTTATTTTTAGAGTGTGTAAGCATGTATTATTTCTTTCTAAAAATATAAAACTTGGTTCTATTTTATTAAATTTAATTTTATAAAAACTTACATACCTTAATAATTTATATAGACTTAAAAGAAAATTGTACATAAATTCATATAAAACATGAAAATATATATAAATAATATATAATAATTTATACATATATACAAGATATATTGCAAAATTAATAAAAAATATTCAACTCTTAATTAGGTAATTTATTTTACATAAGAAACAAGTATTTATAGTGTAATAATTTATATTGAAAAAGTTTGTATTAACTACATTAAAATTTTAATTTCTGATATAAATTCTATACATGTACTAAAGGCATACTATATTTATATTCTAATGGCATATATAATTTTTTCCAGTTTTGTTTACTGTCTGATCATTATTGTATAAAATAAATTTTACTAAAAAGTAATGCAATATTATATATGTTATAGGACTTTCCGGAATGGGTGAAGGTCAAAAAGTCGACAATTCATCAGATAAGGTAATTCTCTTTTTAGACGCAACTAATTATCACAGAAAACTATCCTAATTAGCACTCTCATGTACAATGTGAAATATAAATACACAGCTTTTATATTAAAAAAAATTTTTTTTTTTTTTTTTCCAAAAGATATAATCAATTTAAAAAAATATACATTTCTTGCATTTTTATTATTTTAAATACGATAAAATATAAACTATTTTTAATTTAAATAACACGTAAAACTTTTTGATAATGTTTTCAGTCGTTGGATTCCTGCAAATTAACGCGAAAAGAATCGTATAAGGCCCAAAGAAAAAATTATCGAATGGAGAAGAAAAGAGTGGCCAACGAACTTTTAAGCTCTTTTAAAGACCCGACTGTTATTGTTATGAGTGATTGGCTAAAAGTTCGCGGCACATTGAAAAGTTGGACCAAATTGTGGTGTATTCTGAAACCTGGATTATTGCTGTTATACAAAAGTCCAAAAACAAAGGTTTATATTTACATTTTTCTTTAATTATGCTATATTCATTTTCATTTTATAACTATATCTTATATCTTTATTACAGAGTAACCATTGGGTGGGAACCATATTACTTAATACATGTCAAGTCATAGAACGTCCGAGTAAGAAAGATGGATTTTGTTTTAAATTATTTCATCCCTTGGAACAATCTATATGGGCCCCTCGAGGACCAGAGAAAGAAGCTATTGGTATATTATCATATTTCAATCATTAATATGTTATAAATATAAAATTGTTTTTATTATGCGTTTCTGCTAAATTGAATATAAATCAGACTATGTTTTTGAAAATAATAATTTAATTTTTGTGCAATATTATTAATAAAATATCTAATTTTTAAATTATTACATATATATATATATATATATATATATATATTTAATTTATGTTTTATATATATATGTATATATATATATTTCACATGCAACTAGATATGTTAAGAAAATAATTTTAGCCTTATAATTATCAACAAATTAATATTTCCTAGGTGCCGTTGTACAACCTTTGCCAACGTCTTACTTAATCTTCCGAGCGCCGTCCCAAGCGGCAGGCAAATGTTGGTTAGATGCACTTGAATTATCGTTGCGTTGTTCTTCATTAATAGTGCGCTCAACAAGCGCACTACCACGTCCTTTACCACTCGATACGACGACCACACATGAAACCCAATGGAGCGAAGCTGATTATGAAAAACACTTTGATGATCATGGTTAGTATCATTGGCAAAGCTTCGTACTTCGTACTAGCGATATTTAAGTATAGTGGAATGTTACAT
The DNA here is from genome assembly GCF_030444845.1 of Prenolepis imparis. Taxonomy (NCBI): domain Eukaryota; kingdom Metazoa; phylum Arthropoda; class Insecta; order Hymenoptera; family Formicidae; genus Prenolepis; species Prenolepis imparis. The sequence continues at coordinate 14,127,308 of NW_028141163.1, read as the reverse complement.
TTAAGACAAAATTTTCATAAAATGAAATATCCAGCAATAACACAGGATATTCTAGATTTATATATATATATTTTTGTATATAGATTAATTAATTTGAGAAATTATTCGATAGCAAAAAGATATTTTATTATGTGTTTGCATTTTCTATTTTTATATTAAAGAAAGTTATATTTCCTATTTTTATTAAAGAAAAGTCTATTTCAAATTTAACTCTGAGAGAACATGTATATTAATGTTTTATATATATATATATATATATATATATATATATAAAACATTAATATATATAAAACATTAATATACATAATACAATATATGTTAATCGCCAGTAGAGTTTTAAAAACTAAATAGAATTATTCTTTCGACCATGACTGGCATAAGTTCAAAAATGTTTATTTATTAAAGATAACACAACGTTTCGACCATTGGTTTTGGTCCTTCTCAAGTGCTATCGTCACCAGTACTCGACCGAATGTCACAATGACAGGTTAATAATAAAAAAATGTTCGATGTAATGTTTGTAAAAAGTGAATCCACATCGATAGCACTTGAGAAGGACCAAAACCAATGGTCGAAACGTTGTGTTATCTTTAATAAATAAACATTTTTGAACTTATGCCAGTCATGGTCGAAAGAATAATTCTATTTAGTTATTAATATACACGTTTACGTAATATACATGCAAACGAAATTTTATGTAATAATTTTGCACAGAAACTTATATATATATATATATATATATATATATATATATAATATATAAAAGTTCTGTGCAAAATTATTACATAAAATTTCGTTTATTATAATTAAAATCTGATCTTATGAAAAATATTATATTTTGATTATTAAATAGCATTATTAACATTCAACATAATATACATTAATTATATATTGAAACAAAACAAAAGAATGACAGCAATTGAGATTTTTGATGGAACAGTATAAATAGAGAATTGAGAGAATTCATGAGAAGATGACTTTGAATTAGAAAAGTATATTATATAAGAAGTACAATCTGTAAATAATGCATGGTGATTTGTCAATTTGCAGTGCTATTGATAAAAGTAATTGGTTTCAGATTGCTTATTTTTCTTTACAAGTTTTGCATAACCAAACAAAAGTTGCAATAAAAATTTTAATAATACAGCAATTTATACAGATTCACGTGTAATAAAAATATGATTTCAAATCTTTTTTATTTGTGTAAATAGTCAATAAGAAAGATATAGATAAATGTCATATTTTTCATTGCTGCAGTATTACATGATCTCTTTGTTTACATACAATGGTATTAAAGTTTGACTTATTCGAAACTTACATGTATTACATAAAATAAGAAATAAGAAAGATTTTATTATCTATTTTATAATCTTTTAATCACAGAAAGTTATTTTTTAATTGCTTAAGTTCAAAAACTATTGGTGACAACAAAAATAGTATGCAAATTATTAAAAAAAATTTTTATGAAGATTTTACAAGTTTATATTAGATATACATTCAGTGCAAAAATACTTTGCATGTGTTTCTCTTTCTAGGAAACATATTTAAATCTTGGTTTATAAAGATTAGTATATAAAATTAATATTTTAAGTAGTTAGGTTTATGAAAAATGATATAAATAATGATTGTTTACTAATTACTTTTCCTTTTCTATTTATCATCCTAATTTCTTACCCTGCTTTTTGCGCCGGTAGTATATTTAAAACGTTATGCTCCGCGTACGCCTACAACACCCCAAAGGCGCTTGTTATCGTGTCCGCAGCCACTTTCTCCCGCTATAATTCGTGATCCTAGGAGCGTTTGTCCCTCGCCAACTCCAATGTTCCAACAGCTTTATCATGCGGTCGCTTATTGGGAGAAACAGTTACTTGAACGATCTCCGACACATGACACAGATCAGGAAAACGTTGTGTCTTTGATTTCCAATGAACCAGATAACAGCGATAATAAAAATAAGTCGTCTGGTTCTTCACGGCTTCCTGCTTCTGCGCCTCACCTATCTATCTCCCCAGCACGTCACATGACTGTTCCTTCTGTATATGTCTTAGAGTACGATACCCGTCAAGTAGTAACGCTAGATCCTGTGTACATCTCGCATATAGACCTGGACGATATTAGTCAGCCGGAGAATGGAGTAGCAGCTGATGCTGAAATCAGTGCTTCGGATAGCGAGTCTGAGACATCAGCCAAGGAAGATCAGTTATCAGAGCCAATCACTGAAACACCATACGTTTCTAATGAAAACGAAGTTCTTGGAACAGTAAGTATTTAATTATAATATAAAATTCTTAATTAGTACATAAACATATCACATTGGAAAATAAATATCTCGTCAGAGATATTTATAATTTATTGCATCTTGATCTCAAAGTTTCGCTTCATTTTGATTTTATCATAAATGTATAATTTTATGTATTTTGTACATTTACCTCTATAGTATTTATTATCGTTATTAATAAATAGGCCGGTGAAGTCATTACGGAGCTACAAGAAGAACAAAAGTCTTTGATATGGTTCTTAATGAAGCAAGTTCGTCCCGGCATGGATCTGTCTAAAGTTGTATTGCCAACTTTTATTTTGGAACCACGTTCATTTCTGGAAAAACTGGCCGATTCTTATTATCACGCCGATTTATTGTCTCAGTAAGATATAGTATAATATATTTATATTGTGATTTATATTTATAGGCCGCATATATAAGAAACTTAATTTCTTTATCTTATTTTACAGAGCAGTACTAGAAGATGATGCATTTACGCGTATGAAGGCTGTAGTAAAATGGTACTTATCGGGATTTTATAAGAAACCGCAAGGCCTGAAGAAGCCATACAATCCGCTTTTAGGCGAAACATTCCGCTGTTATTGGCAACATCCTAATGGTTCAAGAACATTCTACTTAGCTGAACAAGTAACAATCCGAAAAATATTTATAATATAATTAGTATTAACAACATTGAACAATTTGTCTCTATGTTCTCAAAATGTCACAGAATTAATTCATTTTAATTTTAATGACGAATTTCTTTTTATTAATTCAGAATCTACATAAAATTTATTTCTTTTATATAGATATATTCTATCTTAATGTATGTATCTAAATGTCTTGCTAGTTATCGCATCATCCACCCATCTCAGGATTCTATGTAACAAATCGCCAAGACGGATTTACTATTGGCGCTACAATTATTGCAAAATCTAAATTTTACGGCAAGTATTTCTTTGTTATTTAATATAGAATGACGTAATATCTGTACTAATATCTCTATATAACGATATAACTTATGGTACAATTTTTTTTACAGGGAATTCAACTTCGGCAGTTTTAGATGGTGTTGCTGTATTAACAATGCTACCAAGAGGTGAAGATTATACAATGACAATTCCTTATGCACATTGTAAAGGTATTCTTATGGGAACATTGTCTATGGAACTCGGTGGAAAAGTAAACATAATATGCGAGAAAACCGGTTATCATACCGAATTAGAATTTAAACTCAAGGTAACAAACAATATCCTATCTCTTTTTAATAAAATTATACAATTTAATTTAAAAAATATAGATATATATATATATATATATATATATAACCAGAAATGTTTGTTATTAAAAATATATAACAATTCAAAATATATTTTTTAGCCGTTCCTCGGTGGTACAGAACTAATGAATCAAGTTGTAGGACGAATACGTCTGGGGAAAGAAACTCTAGTTACTATATCGGGATATTGGGATGGACTGATTTTAATAACGGACAAGCGAACAGGAGTAAGTTAAATCTTAATCGATAATTTCTTTGCTAATTTTATATTTATATATATATATATATATATATAATATCTTTTTATTTTACAGCAAGAAAATGTATTTTTCAATCCAACTCCGGAAGTACGCAAGAAAAGGTTAAAGAAATTTACTGTTCCTTTGGAATATCAGGGGCAGTGGGAAAGTGAAAAATTGTGGTATGCTGTTACACAAGCCATTAATAGTGATGATCAGCTCGCTGCTACCGAGGCTAAAACTGGACTCGAAGAAGCACAAAGGGAACGTGCTAAAGAACGGAAAAGTCTCGTGCAAGAATGGATTCCAAAATATTTTGTTCAAGTACGCAGCTTTTATATATATTTATTGATATTATGACAAATTATTTGATATTTTTAAATTAATATAATTTCTATTACTTAGGATATTATAACGGGAAATTGGGTCTATCGGCATGCTGATATAAGACCGTGGGATCCAAGAAACGATGTAGTACAATATGAAGAGAATTATGTAGTACGCACAAAAACTAGGCATAAAACACCTATTATGCGTACTGGCAGTATTGTGTCTACTGATCCACAATCACAGGTACAGCGATGTAAGATCTAATTTGCATGCTGTTTTAACATCTGTATACGTATAAGTAACATTACTTTTAACCGCTTTGTGTGTCTATTTTCTTCTTTTTCGACAGTGCTAATAAGCAATTACATACAATTATACTTGCCTTATTTTATTTTCTATCAATGGATTTGAATAGATTGTATACATTTTCGATATTTCTAATAAATTATTTTCCTCTACTTGCAATTTATTAGTCTAGTTTATATTATTGTATGTATTAATTTAACATTGCTTCTCTCTGAAGAGTGATATATTTCTTTAGTATTAGAACTACATTATAAGTTTGAACAAATTGCACAAGTTTGAAAAATCTGAAATTATTACATTCAAGTAAGTTTTAAATATATATATATGCACATATCCTGAAAAATTTTACAATAAAGATTTATATAATAATTTATATATATATATATATATATATATATATAATAATTTATAATTTTCTGTATAATTTTAAATGTCTTGCACATATTGTCATGTTTTTTCTGAAACAGCAGTTTACGTATAAGACCTCTATGCTGCTTTTATTAGAAAAGAAATGTAACATAAAGGATTGCAGATCCTAATAAAAAAAAAACTTTCAACTTAATATGAACAAAGAATATACATGAAAAATTGTGCATGTTAATGAAAGCTTATACTTTTAATAATCTTGCTTTTTCTTATACAATTTTTAGCATTTCTCATAAAAGAGTAAGATCTTAATCTTTTTTTAATCAACATTACAATGTTAGTTTTTCTTTATAATATTATTGAATTATTTCATTGTATTGTTATTTACGTGTTAATCAACTATGTATACATATATATTTACTCAATGTTTAATCTAGAAAGTATTTGTTTAGCTTAGATATTGAACAACTAATTAGAGCAAGAAAAACACAAAATATAGTTTCAAAAATAATTAAATAAAAATTTCAAGATTATATAAAGAAGATTATCTCATTTAAAAAAAAAAATCTCATATATCTTAAACTTCTTAAAAAATGTATTATTTATTATTCATATATACATTCATATATATAAATCTGTAATTAATTTAAATTTTATGCAAATAATAATTATTGCAGATTCCATTACTACAAGCTGAGTCACGTTCATCCTTATCAGTACTCAAATCTTCAAAGAGGCAGCTGTCCAATAATATGCCTATGTCAGAAACAGCTCATGATTCTGGGAGCTCGTCTGCAGAGGCGCATACCGATTCTAGTCAATCATTAGGAAAAAGAAGACGTTCGACTACTAGGTAAGATTGTTTAAATATAATAAAAAATATTGTGTATTTACAAGTAATGCGCACACAATTTTTATATACAGAACACAGTTTCTTATATATAAGCTCATACATACATGTATGAATATATAAAAGCTCATACATATATATATATCCTTTTTAGAATAATAGTCATAATGAAAGAAGTAGAGAATCAAATGTTAGAACATGGTGAAAAACTAAATCGTATACAGCAGATTGTAGAACAGGTTTGCAAGAAGCAAAGAGAGTCTGCTGAACAGCATCACAACATAAGTATGTTTAAGAGTTTCGTGGATACTATACTTATTATTATTATCGTTTTCTTAGTGCAATACGTTGTAAGTGTATGGAGCAACAATCCTACGAAAGGTTGAAGAATTTAGTAACATTATTTTGTTACTTGTCACTTGAATTATGCGTATCAATTTTTTGTCCTAAAATTCTCACAGAGTGGTGTCGGTATCTATTTCACGATCATGGTGAGGCAAATCATATTAGGAGAAATATAATAATATAATTTTTATTTTAAAACAATATTTGTGGAACACACTTATCTATGTAGAAATAAAATATTATTAGAAAATATTATAAGAATCCACGCAATGTAGATTCAGTGCAATGGTATTTTGTCATAATTGCAAAAATACAAAATGTCAAATACAGGAGCTAACAGTCTATATGAGCTTATATTGTATATAGGGCTTAATGTGAGAAGATATAGTGTTCTCGAATTACTAATCTAATTTTTATTGCAACCCGCCAGTACCAAATTGTAATATAATCGTATGATTGTTGTAAAAATGTTGAGTCGTCACTTTTATAGCTAATTTATTATAAATCTTATTATATTATATTTAATTCTGTATTAATATACAATATAATAGTATATTGTAATTTGATTTCAATGTGATATCAAGTTTACAATATGTCTTATATTAAATCGTTATATGTTTTACGTGAATTAATTATATTGGTTAACTTGCATTATAATAGAGGACATCAAATATTCTATGTGTTTACACAGATTGATAAAAAATTTTCTTTAAAACTCTGGTAGAAAGAGCTTATGATATTATTTTATTATAGCAATAGTTCAAACTTGTATATAAAAGAATCTATGCAATTCGTTCGATATTGCATTTGACATAATTATCCATAATTTTTTTCAATCAAGTCAATCAGTTCAAACATATTCATGTAATTTTTGAAAATTTTAAATTCAATAAAATAATATAATTTAACAAACTGTTCTCTATGACATGTATGTGATCCCAATTATATATTAGACAGAAATGGATTTCCTCAATTGCCAAAAATTACAAATAATTTAGAAAATATGATTATATAAGAAAATATCTGTGTATCTCATTACATATATGTACATACACAGTATATATATTTGTTAAAGTGACACGTGATTTTTTAATATATTATAATAATTCATAAAACATTAATATTTCTTAATTGTGTGTTAAAAATAATTTTTGTCATTATTTATAATGCACAATTTTTGTAGTATCACAATGGTAATATTTTTATATGATGAAGATTGTCGAAAATTTTTAAATTATAATTCAAAAATTTTTTCTTAATGTATATATATTTTATTTTATTATATAAGATATCAATTATGTTAATTATGTATATAAAAGAAAATAAGTGTATGTGTATGTATGTGTGTTTAATACTTACTTAAAGTAAGTCAATTTTTAAATTTAATATATGTATATATACATATATAATTAAAAAATTGACTTACTTTGAATTTTATGAAAATATTGTTTTAGCAGCACATTAGTTACAATTTGTTACAATGAATTACTGATTATATCTTGACATAATTTGATAAGAAAATTTAAAGAATGTTATATGTATTATTTATTATATTAAATATTATAATGTCAAAGAAATAAACTTTCAAGATTATTCTTTTTATATTTTAAAAAGCATTGTTAATAATTATGAATATATTTTTTAGTCTTACTAATTACTAACTTATTTTATATTGAGTGTATTACACTTTTTGAAAAAATGTGAAAATAATGTTTATTACAAAGTGATAACATTTGGACATATTTTTTATATTAAAATTTCTGTAAATTACTTACGTTTTTATTCATTATTACAATATTTTTCTTTAAATTTACTCGTGTTTGGGTTTGGTTTATTACCTAATTAAATATTGCTTAAAATTATAATGCTGCAAATAGTAAGTGACGATAAGCATTGCCTTTTATTTTTTCGAGAATCTCGATTTTGATAAAAACAAAATAAATATATTCATGACTATATAACGATTTTTAAATATCTATAACATTCATGTGCTTTAATAAATTATTGATTATGTCTAATTAGTTTGGAAATTGTCATTGTCAAAATGATATAGTTTTACTAATACTAACATTTCTAATGATGATGATTCAGCAGATACACATTATAGACAAATTTTCAAATTCGAATATTACAAAACTATATCCTTAGTAATATCATTAACAAATCTAAGTTGATTTCTTCCAAAAATTTTGAAAGTAATAATTTTAATATAGTTGTGCAATATGCTAATATAATCTTTCAATGTTAATATATATTTTTTTAAATCACATGATAGAAATAGATACATAATACATATGAATAATTTTTCCATTTTTATTTGAATTCATGTGTACAATTTTCGAAATTAAATAATTTGTTAATCCCATATTCTTAAGAAATGTAGTTATAGTTTTATTCAGATGGAGAAAGAGAAAATCTCTGTAACGCCACAGATGCTACGTACAGCTGTAAAAGAATTACAAAAACGTGAATTGTTTGTTAAATCAAAGAGTTTAAAAGCTCATATACAAAGACACTATCCAGTTGAAAGAGATTTCAAAGCTCTCGAGCAAGAATTACAGGAAAAATTGAAATATGCTGTTTGTGTTGGACTCCTCGCCAAACACGGAGACGACCAATATTTCATACCGAATTTACGACAGGAAGCAAACACTACTAAAACAGCGATCAGCGCATTCTGGGAAATGTATAAAAATGTAATACTCACACATCACATTCCAAATATTTTTCTTTTTTTATACCAATCTTTGTATTGTAGAACAAAAATCTTTTTTGTTGCTTTTATGTTTAGAATAATCGATTGCGTAATGTTAGAAAGAAAAAGGCTGATGTTAAACGAGCAGTGTCGCGCGGAAAACAAAGAGATCATATGAGTTCTTCTAATACTGATGAAACCGGCAGCAGTGAGGATTTAGATTTTTTCTAATTGTAATAAAATGTGAAAATTAAATGAAGATGTTAAATGATTTTATATCACAATAGATCTTTTCAATACATATGTATATATGTTATGTATTCTCTCTTTAACACAAAAGTTTTTTTTTGTCAGAAACTTATATAAAGATTATTTTATATTATATGTAAATTTATGTTTATAAAATTTGTTACATAAATTATAGATACATAATTATAATTAAAGTAATTAGAATTTTAAAAAATGATATAATTAAAGTACATATTTATAATTATAGATATTTATAATGGTTATACATTGCAGATGCAGCTTGATTATATATAAAAGAAAGTCTAATGTTGTGTAGCGCCAAGAATAGAGAAAGAATTATTTACATCATAAAAAGTTTCTTCGCTGGTACTTTCACATGGCTTTATAGATTCTGTTTCATGATCTTCTTCCTGTGTAGTAGATTTCTTTTTTTCATATCTTTTTGTATTTTGCTTTTTACATTTACTGGCTTCCTTTTCTAATGCTGTGTAAAACAAAGGCTTGACTTTTAATAAGAGTATATTAAATAGACGCGATAAACTCGGAGAATTTTGCAAAATTGAATTAATATAAACTTCAACATCGTCACGTCTTTTAAAATTGCTACATAGATTATACAGCAATGTACCATTAAACAAATAAGCAACTTTGGTTTGTTCATATGGATATTCTAATAATGCATTTAAGTTCATACTGTGCCTTAAACAATTCTGAAATTCTGCGAAACCATGAATAATTGTAACATCGAATCGTTTTGGTTGTGAATACAGTTTTTGATCAGTTTCAAAATTAGATATAAAAAATGGAGCTGCAATCAAGCAGTCATCTGCATTAACTTCACAAAACGCATTTACTAGTGTAGTATCAATTGAATATTGTGGCTGATAATTTCTCCTTCTTCTCTCATATTTAATATTTTCCATAGTTTTATTAAATTTATGATAGAATCTATTTAGGTTTCTATACGGACTTATTTTGCGATCGATTATGTTAAATAACATAGCGAATAATAAGGAGTATATATGACAATTAAATTTACGCGATTCTTGTTGTTGATCTATCCAATATTTCATGGTCGCGATATATAACGTCAAATTTGATGGAATCTCCATACAATTTTCATCAGTAATTCCCAAAGTGGTATTTAAAATTCCTTTCCTAATAAGAATCGGTAATTCCCTCAAATTAAACAAAGATGGTAATGTACAACCTAATATATTGTCATTGTATTCTAACTGATAACGCTTTATTTTCTTATTCTCATCTCTGGTCATATATTCCATGTAGGTCTTTTTTCCTTCAGTTCCCGATATCAATAATCCATAGATAACATTTATAATTTTTAAACTTGCAACGATAGATGAGACATATAAATAGTTTTCGACTTGCGCGGGACAAACATATAATTTCCGTATTATTATGTCTATGAAATAAGAAGGATATTTGGCCAGTTTGAATTCATTAATAAACCATTGAGGTAAATTGTTGACCAGCAATTCATTAGAAATCACTTCTTTCTCTTCAAGTATGGTTGTTATTTCTTTTTCGTCTGTATCGTTGTCGTCATCACTTAGATTTCCTTCATTCGGTTTTTCTTCAATGTATGTCAGATTGTATATATCACCTTCAAATTTATATGTTCTAGATGCATCCTGTATATTTGTTCTTGAAAAATTCTCTGTAGGAACATCTAGTATATGTAACACACTCAGTGAAGCATTGATATAACCATTTATTATCGTTTCTATTATATTTAATATGTGTTTACGTTGCCGTTTTTGTAATCTACTTAATATTCCTATTATAGCTTGATTTAAGCTGTGTCTTCGTAACCAATTAAATGTAGCATCTATGCGTCGTTGTTGCTCATTGTATTTTTTTCTTCCTATTCGTGGTAATTTCAAATGACGAAAAAAATTTCTAAAGGTATGCTGTTTCACATAGTCATTTCCCAATAATATCGCTGCCAGAGGCAATAAAGATTGATTCAATCCATTGTAAACTCGGAAAAGCTTTTCAACACAATAAATCTTGCAAAGTTTCATGTAGCCCTGACCCGCCGGATTAGGAACTACATTATTTCCCCATGTATTGAATGGTATATACAATGATCCATAAATATAGAAATCAGAGTCGTAACTTAACACAGGACAGTTGAGAATACGTGCTATTGCAGCTATGGTATTATCCGCTTCAAAAATACATTGTGTATATCTGACGCCTCTCTCTTTCATGACATCTTTGAAAACTTCTTTTATAAGTAGAGGAAAGAATTTGCTTCTTTGTTGAGAGGATGGTGTGTAATGCGATGCTATTCCAATCTTCTCATTAGTTCGGGATATGATTGTCTTCAATTTCTTGTCTTCGCATCCGCCGTCGATTAAGACCAATGGAGTGACATTACACATAAAGAGTTCATTAAAAAAATCTGCTATACATTGCGCATACTTGTCATAATCACCACCAAAGGCGCAGTTACATCTTGCATACCAATTATACAATTGACATCCTAAACTATTGCCATCAATCACTAAATATGTATCGTGTAAAGCATAATTTTCAAGATAATGCTCAGAGTGATTGGATATGAACGTTGTTAATCCAGGAATTCCCATTTTTTTTAAATTTATTATTCAAGGCTTCATTTATGGGAATTATATTAGCAAACGATGTATTGATCACGAATTGTGTCTGTAAAAAACAATATTGTTATTATTCGTGTTTATAATAATTCTTTTATTTCTTTAAATTGTTTTTCCTTAATTTTACATATGTATAAGACTATACGATATTTATTTGTGACTAAATCTAACCTAAAGAGATATTTTTTCTGTTTTCTTCGTCAAACTTATTGTCTCTTAGCAATTACTATATTTGATACGTAATAATACTTTTTACAATCACTTCTCTTTATCACTTATATTATTTTTGTATATAATAACATGCAATATGTCGAATAAACACTAATGTGCGTAAATACTCATTTATGACACCATAATGGATTATCAACATGGCTGCTGACTGCTGACAAATGACAAAACATCAAAACGCTACCTCTGGAAAAAAAAAAAAAACCTATATTGGATAAAACATCTAACATGTATTGTAAAAAGCTAATATATATAATTATAATTTGATAGGAAAGCTGATGTATATGATTACAATTTGATAGGAATGAAAGAGAGTCAAATAAATATATAACAGTATATCAAAAAGTTAAAAATATATTTATAATTTTTATTTCTTCTCTCTCTCTCTCTCTCTCTCTCTCTCTCAAAGAAATTCGGAATGTAGAATATATTCTTTGTTAGACCAATTGTATTATATCTTTATATTAATTACAAATTTGCTGAAAAAAATGAAAAATTATATAAAAATTATTTTATGTAATTAAATTTTCGAAAAAATGTTTATTATAAGTTATTAGTTGTTAGAAAGTTTTTTATACAGTTTCAATAAAACAATTTTAAAAAATGTATGAAAGCTACGCAAAAAGTTGGTTATTAAATGTTATCAAAAAAATTTCGATGTAGGTAATAGATTTTTAAAACTAATCAACAGTAATCAACAGTATGTAATAAATTTTGACGTATGACTAAATTTTCAGGAACAATATCTCTCTTTTTCTAGAATATTCAAATCATTGTGCATATTTTCTCATTCAATTCTGTATAACTTTTGGTACCATGGTTATTTGCAAGTGCCCGATCTCTTTCATCCCATATTGTAAGACCATCACAGGCACAAATCTTTTTCGTATTTTGAAATAATCCAGAAGATCTGGCTATAATACCACATGCCAGCCTATAAAAGAAAAAAATTTAATGTAAAATAATAAAAGTAAGTAATCAAAGCTTTGACACAATAATATAATAATTTATTCTATATACCTAATTCCACTGTTTCCATTTATTTTAGATTCTGGACTATCACCTCTTCCAAAATCATCCGGGTCATTGGTAATAACGAGCGATCTGCCAATGATGCCAGGTATTTCAAGGAACCTATCTATCTTCCGAAAAGTAGCTCTGCCTGTAGTGTCTGCTGAGATATTACCAAGATCACCAATATGCTGTAATTAGAGACAATATCATTAAATCATTAAATCTTGTGAGATATATATCTATATAGAATCTAAATAATTTTTTTTATATTTACTCTCTCGGATAGATCATTTTCAGGAGCACCGTGTGGAGAATTACTTGGATTGAAGTGCTCACCTATGCTACAATAAAAATAAAATTTGCTCAGAGTATCTATCTGGAAATTTGTATTTGTAAATTGACTTACCTACCTATCACAGCCATTAGATATATCACCACATTCATGTATATGCATACCATGCTCTCCTGGAGTTAATCCATCAACTGTACCATCTATGATACATCCCTCTGGAGTTTGTGCGAATCTTATTACACCTTTGATCAGATTACCAACACTGTATCCCGAGTTTCCACCTAGCATTGACACAGCACTTAATCCATCTGTAAAAGTTAAATACAATCAAATTTTAATAATAATCAGTTATAAATTAAAAGTGATTTTTACACATATATAAAATATATATATGAAAAGATTAGATTCATCAAGTTTTCCTCAGCATTTAGACTATTCTTTGCATATTCACAAAAGGTCAAAAAGGAGAAATACTTTTACAATATATAATTAAAATATATCATAATAAAAAAAATATTTAAACCTCCATATCCTTTCAACACTGCCTGCTTTCCAGTTTGTTCAATCCTTTCTTGTATGATAGAGTAAGGTAGATCCGTTTCAACAATAACAGTACCACGTTCCAATGATATATCAATGTTTCGAATACCTTTCAGGTCTGCTATACTCTTGGAAATTGCATTGACACATTTCTCACATGTCATAGGTACTGCAAACTCGATCTGCGAAATATTAATCCATTATGTATACAAGTCACAAATTTTACAAAATCATACTTCAGTTTGCCAATGATGCAAAATAATTGCTTACTTTTGCCGAAGCCATTTGTACGTAGTTATATCGACGTAATAAATGTAATCAACGTGACAAAGCACAAATTTATATATACCGGTTGTCAAAATTTTTTTTTTTTTTTAACAATGACATTTATTAATTTCAAACGTTGTTTATGTTATCTTTCCTGTCTTTGTATGCATCATCATTTCTTCGTGAAGGAGAGAAGCAGAGGCTACTTCTCTTGTAAAATTCGCAAATGTATAAATTGCATCAAATTGCATCAAATTGCATTCGTGTCACATCCACATCACGTAGTCATAAAAAAAAAAAATAGTAAATGCGCAAATAATTTAAAATTAGAATCTGTTCTGAAATCGATCGTAATTATGCAACGTTTTCTTATTGGACGATTACTCTGAAAATGCTCCCTAAGATTTCTTTATTCTGATTGGTCAATCAAAAATCACTCGACGAGTAGATTTTCGAACGCAGTTCAATGCGCGCGCAATCTCGTCTTTATAATAATTATAGTAAATATTTTTTGCAAATATATATATATATTATAAAATTTACTATATATATAATAAATATATATATAATTGTTTATATCTCTGATAGGAGAAGAAAAAGCCGCGAGCTTCGGTATTCGCCGTCAGTGGCGTTGCTTTCCCAAGCCTTCTATTTCGGAAATGATCCGATCTCTCGTCTCTCTCCCTCTCGTTTCTCGAAATTGGATACACACAATTCGCAGAGTAATTGTGCCGATAATTGCCGATCGTACGCGCAAGCTATATTGCAACGAGGATACGCTGCACGGACGAGCGGTTTGTGGTTAGATAACGCGCGGGTCAGCCGAGAGTCTCGGGGTGATTTCTGCGAGATCTTCGATAAAATCCCGCGCAAATAATCTCCGCGCTTTCGGATCGAGTCCTCATCGCCAGAGCATGCTCCGAAAATACGACGAAAATGGACGTGCACGTGAAACGTCCTTAGATGACTCTTCGTGAAAGGGAAGCCTGAAAGGGAGCAACCTCTTGAATTGTGTCGATCTCTCTCAGTGAAAAGACGAATCGTGAATTGCTGCGAAAATGTCCGTGACCTTTGCGCAACGCGGCAGGCCACCTCCAAATCCTGCTCAAATACAGAAGGTAAAAATACTGACTATAGCTTTGAAAAAAAATACACGGTTATTGTAAATAAACTAATAAATATATCACTTATAATTGAAAAGAATTAAACACGAGGTTTGCTTTTACTGTTCTGAGAATTGTAATTGTGTGTGTACACATATATATATATATATGTGTGTGTGTGTAATACACATTTATACATTTCTCTAGATGCTCGACGAAAACAGCCAACTTATACAAATGATTCAAGAATATCAAAATAAGGGCAAAGCACAGGAATGTGTACAGTAAGTAATTAACAATAGTGTACAATATCTTTCAAATATATCGTATGTTCTTTTTTAATTTCTCTTAGAAAATAAATTAACAGTGAAACAATATGAAACATTGTATTAACTACTAATAAAGAAAGTTTGCGCAGTCTTCCACTGCATCCTACAACTGCTGCACGAATTTTCTATAGGAATTAATTTAATTTGAATTCTTATCAAGATAATGATTATTATATATACTAAGATTTTATTTTATTTTTTTATAATACTTAAAAGGAATGTATCTTTTTAATATTAGCAATCTTTTTTTTAAGCTTGGGATTTATTAAACTTGGTTTTCAGATACCAACAAATGTTACACCGCAACTTGGTATATTTAGCATCTATCGCAGATGTGAATCAGAATCTTCAAACCTTGTTACCTGTAAGCAACAAATCTCAGAACAAAAAATATATAATAATAAAACAAACATTTAATCCAATAAAATCACAAAGTTAAATTTGTGAACAAAAACAATTACAGGATTTAATTAGCTGTCTTTTTGTTTCAAGCTGCCTCAAGGTATTGCCAATGGTCCTCAACATGGTATGATGAATCCGCAAGGGCTTCCAAGCGGTCCAGGTGCCTCAGCTGGTCCTGGAGGAGAAATGACTCCAAATACACAGCCAACTATGCCATTGTCGAGTTTTAATCAAGGGCAACCAATGGCACAAGGTTATCGTGGGCCTGTAATGCCTGGTCAAGTACCTACTATAAATAGTATGTTACATCTCAATTTAAATTTATTGACGAAAATTTTCTTTATATTCCTAATTTGAATTGATTTCAGATTCGTGATATATATCAATCAAATTTGAAATATAATTATAATATAATCTCGAGCGCGTCAAACGTTCGAGATTAAATAATATTTCATTATCTGATAATTTAATTTGTTAATATTTATAGGACCTCCAACTGCACCAGGTCCACAACAATATAGAGGTCCACAAGGTTATCCTCAACAGCCTTCTCAGCAAGGTTATCCTGCTCAATATGCCGGTCAGAATCCTGGCTCTAATTACCAAGGACCGCAAGGAGCTGCATACACTCCTGGTCAACCAAACCAGTACGTACCACCAAATGCTTCTCAGCAACAAGGATATAGTGCAGCGACGCAGCCAAATTACGGTCCTCCGACTACAGTGAACAGTTATGGTCCACAACCAGGCGGTTATCCACCGCCGTCGACTCAACCACCTTCCGGATACGGACCACCACCGCCAAATCAGCAAGGCTATCCTCCATCTAACGCTTCACAGCAAAATTTCTCATCAGGTAGTCAACAACAACAACAACCAGGACAATATGGCAGTCCTAGTCCACAACCAAATTATCAGCAGCCTCCGTCCCAAGCGCCACCTCAAAACGCATACGCCGCTGGACAACCCGGAAATTATCCCCCTCCATCCTCACAGGCATACGCGAACAATGTCCCGCCACAAAATTACCCACCACCTCCGACAACCAGCACGACTCAACCCCCGCAACCTGGATCTCAGCAAAACACGGGTCCGCAGCCCAACTACGTTAGCCAACCGAATCCAGGTCCTGGCGCAACGCAGTACGGTCCCGTTTCTACATCACCGCCATTTAGTACTTCCTCCGCGAGCGGCGGTAATACTTACGTTCAGAGCAGTCAGCCGACAAGCACGCCGTCTGCCTCGACGCAGACGTATCCACCAAGTAGTGGTCCGCCACCGACATCACAGGGTGGAAACTATGCACCCCCGGTTCCGCCGGCCCCCTCTGGATACGCTGTTCATCAAACACCTCATCCGACATCGCACCCCCCGCACCCGCCACCACCGCATCAGTCACCCCATCAGCCACCGCACACCCCGCATCAACCACCGCATCAGCCATCGCATCAGCCATCGCATCAATCCTCCCATCAACCACCCTCTCATCAATCGCCGCATCAGCCACCGCAACAATCTCAGCAACAATCGCAAACAGCTCCGCAGACGCAACAGCAACCGTCTCAGAGTCCAGCCCCGAGTGGATTTCAATCACCGTCCGGCCCACCGCAAGGTCCCGCTCCACCACCAGGCCCTCAACAGCAAGCCGCTTATGGGCCTACTACTACGCAGACATATGTTCCACCAACACCAGGAGGGCAACCACAGGTATTGTTCATGTTATTTTATTATTTGTTTCACAACACTGCTTCATTATATAATGTATAATTATAATTAATATCTTTATGAAATAAAATATATTTATATATTTAGTTTTATTATAAGTTATATTTAAAATATTGTATTTATTTATATGTGAAAGTTGTAAGATACAGATATAGCTATGATATAGAGATAACGCATCTACCTATATTAATTATTTATTATATTGAAAATTTTAGATTTATAGCCCACATCCACCGCAAGGGGGACAACATTATGGACATCCGCAATATCCTCCTCAAAGTTACCCTCCACCGCCAGCAGGTCAAGGATATCCACAGTATCCTCCAAGACCACCTGGTGGACACATGCCTCCTCCACCAGGACCGCAAGGGCCACCGCCACCTAATCAGTATGGAGGTTACGGTTATCAACCACCCACACAATAAAATGCATTAATTCCTAAATTCATATAGATTTTAGATTAATGTGTATATTGAGAATATTTTCATTTGCATTTTTATTTACACTTTATTGTGTATGTTATAATGTACTTTATTAATGTAAATTCACAATTAATATAGATATATTGTGGATATCCATATTAACATGAATACAAAGGATTCCACCAGTGATGAGATTAGGAAGAATTGTATGAAGAACTTTATGATTCACAGTCTTTAGTAATATATTGCATCTAACATAATAAGAAAATACTTAGAACAAAATTATGTATAAATTAAAATTCGAGAGTTGCTATAATAAATATATAGTTAAACTTGAAATTACAACTGTCGACAATTTTCAGTATTTACGTTCATATTTTAATGTGTGATGTAATTGTTAGTAATTTATATATAATTTTGTTTTATATTTATATACAAATATATATAATTTAAATTCTACAAAAAAGCAAATTATTTTATATCATTGTTAAATCTTTGTGCTGGACTTAGACTAAATATTCCACATGACTTTTGATTCTTGATGAAATTTTTAATCTATAAAAGACATAACATTAAATTATGATATTAAACATGTTTCTTAATTTTTGTTTAATTTGTTTTAATATCATCTATGTATACACACACAAACAATAATATAGATATCCATAGATTCATTATTAGGCTGGTAACTTTTTATATATATGTATTTTTTTTACCATTTTAAATTCAGTAAAGATGATAAATCTCAAATTTTATTTTTATTACAAATATATACGTAATTTTTTATTCATATATATAACTAGAACATAAATATAAATTGAAAGTGAAAGAGAACTATATAATGCAACGGTACAAATATACCTTATAAGAAGATAAGTATTTGTTCCAATTTTTGTTTGTGTGTATTGCCATTGTATAATTGATGTAATGAAATTTAATTTCATAATTAATATATAATATTAATGTAAATATAAATTTTTCGATATTACAAATTTTTGCCATACTCATATTTATCCCATAAATATTTTTCGAGGAAGATGTTGATAATTGTACAAATAATGTGTATCTTGTTCAAATTCTCGCGACATAATTTTAGATTAAATAAAAGTATTAAACGATATAAAAATAATTAACAGGTTGTGTATGTATGTGTGTACAAGAAAACGTGTGTTGTAAAAAAAAATTCATTAAATAGAAAATTGTTTTTCAAATTTAATGCTCATAGTTCTTTTTATTTTTGACATACACATGCACACAATTAATGATAGCTATAAAATCTTGATAAACAGATGTGCATACATAATATTTGTATTATCCACTAATCCACAAAGTGGATTTTCATTGTATAAATTAATAATAGGAAAATGTTAAGCGAAAAAAAAGATATTAAATTCTACAACTCATCTTTAAAATTGTTAAAATGACACTGACAAGAATGACTAGGTTGTGGTACTTCTTCCATATTATTTAATATTTCAACTTTACTCTTTAAGCGTTTACTCCATTCCTGAAACATAAGAATTATATTATTTGGCAAATATATACCCGAGAGAAATATCGAAAATAAGACTTTCTCACATACATGAAATAAAACTGTATAGTAACATAATATATCACGTGGTAATAAATTGTCCCTTGCAAATTGTCTGGCAGATTTAACAATCTTTAGTCCATCCTTGTCGTGTTCCTTTGCCCACATAATTTTATCGACAAGATCCGAGAGATCGCGTTTCACAGGTACATAATGTAATCCAGGTATAAGATCTTTATAAAAAAATTCATAATAATTGGATTCTTGCTTAAACACTAAAGAATCTCCAGCAAGTAAATATGGGAATCGATATGCTGCTACTGTGCCATCAATATTCAATAGATACTTGTACTGTAAAAAAAAATATACAGAGTTAATATAAGATTACCGACATAAATGTAACAAAATTTTGAACATAATTTAACTTCTTCTTTTCAATAACATGTATAAACTTTAATGTTATATTTACTATCTACATTTCTAAAGTTTTTGTGTATGTGCATACAATTTCAAAGTTATACATTTTAGAAGAAATAGAAAAGAACTACTACTTCTCTAATATAGCAGAACTGCTCCAAATTTTGTAGACAGATTTTATATGTTTATATTGGATACTGCGATAATGTATAATCACTTCTAAGAGTATAACTTTGAAAAAAGAGATTTAACTTTTTTCTATATTTACCTTAAAAAAATTAAAAAATGATACATGGTTTTGCGCAGGTCCATATTTATCCATTTCATCTCTAAAGAAGAAGAAATTAGTAATAGAGACATTGAAGAGTTCCGGGTGCTCTCTTGAAATATCTATTAAATCTAGCCGTTCTCTTCTGGAATCACGTCCACGCCAAAATAATTGTTCAGTTTTGTTCTCCCATGATAGTCCAGTGTTACCTTGTACGGAGAGCGTATCTAACATTACCCTGTTTTTTTTTCAGGAATATAATATTGCAAATAAAATGATAATTTAGATCATTAACATTATCGATATGTTATACCTTCCCATCGCTTCCAGGGATGATTCTGTGATATCATATGTAGGCATAACAATATCTTTACTATCGTCAGATCCGCACCATGAAAAAATAGGATAAAGCGAGCCTGTATTCGGGACGAGCGGCCAATCTCCAAGATTCACAAAGAATTCAATGTCTGGCAGTACTAATTTACGTGCGAGGGATAACAATATAGTATCCATAAATATTTTAAAACCAACGTATTGACCATAACATTGCCTATAAACTTTGTTAGATTTTAATACATAATGACAAATGCTGACACTGGTTGGTTTATCATATCTCTTAATAATGCTTTGACGTATTTTGCCAAAATCAATATTTAAAAATGGAGAAAGATCATGATGTATTTGAGTGTAATTTTGTCGGCATTGATAATGATGTAGCCAATTAATAATTGATGGATTTGGACAGTAACATTCCTCCTCATAAACAGGACCTAAAAAAAAGATTTGTTTTGTAAGGGTCCACAAAAAGAGAACTTAGGAAGATTTTATAAAGAAAAAAAAATACAAATACATATATACATACATACCTTTGATTTTTGAACGAGGCAATGATAATTCTTTCCCTTTAATTTTTACTTTAATATTAATGTCAGAACAAGTATTGAAAACTTTATAGCGTACAATAAAACTTCCATCTTTACAGTCAAAAATTTGAGTCCATATGCGGCATGGTGTATTATCAAAGGAATGTCCATTTACTTGTCCAGTAACTATATTTTCACCAGGAGATTCTGTCAGACTAAAATATGTAATAACATAATATAATTTTACATATAGATCAAACAAGTTATAGAAATATTAATTATATATATATATTTATAATTTAGCTACACAAGAATTAAAGTATTTTTGACAGAAATTTTACTCTCATCTTTCAAAATTATATTATATAATAAAATTTAGAATATTCTGCATATAATTGTTATAACAAAAATGTATATAATAAATTTGGCTACTTGAATATCATTAGTATCATCGTTAATGACTTCACAAAGGTTCAACATTTTTTTTATGTTATTTCATTACTGAACATAATAAATATATATACATATATAACATTATATATATAATTGAACATTAACTTTCTTCCATCTGAATCTATAAGCTGTAGAAAGAAATATCTTGCACGCATAATAACTTCAGCTGGTTTCAGACCTGGGCCCCAGACAATTGTTTTCAATGGATCTATGTCAAAGTGATTTTTCGCTCTCGCGCAAATAAGTAACAATAATAATGTTATTAGGCGCATAATTGTTGGATAATATACACAACTGCCCTGAATTAATATAATGCTTCTGTTACTGAAAAATTAAATATAAGGTTATGATAATACATTCGCCTTATAATTATCGTGTAAAATTTAAATTACCTATGAAGATGTAAGCCTTCTCATGTCATAATTATTACACAAATCACATTTACTTTTCGAGCTTATATTTACTTGTACTTTTATAGTACATGCATTAATTTTTCAGTAACCGGCTGTTCACGCGCGATTTACTTTTGACAGGTCAAAAAAATATGCGACACACACACACACATGTACATTTATCATTCCATTGTACATTTTTTATACAAAGCTGATAAACAAAATAAACTGAGAAGATAATTGCAAATGAATAAACGAGTTCATGAAATTATAAATTTTTAGCAGATTTAGATATACTACAATCTTTTAATATTACCTACAAGAAAAGAAATCAATTTGAAAATCGA
This sequence comes from Prenolepis imparis, assembly GCF_030444845.1. NCBI lineage: Eukaryota > Metazoa > Arthropoda > Insecta > Hymenoptera > Formicidae > Prenolepis > Prenolepis imparis. The sequence continues at coordinate 14,105,154 of NW_028141163.1, read as the reverse complement.
TATAGTATAAAATAAAAGTTACAGAATATATAAAAGATTTATTTTTATTAGAATAACCGACGTATTAATAATATGATAATTTTAATAGTTTTTTACATACTCTTAAAATATTATATATATATATACATTTTTTATTTTTATAAACATTCCCTACAACTTTTGCACATATATTGAATATAAATATAAACAAATTAACATTTTTATAAATAGTTAATTCATGAAATGATTCATTATCATAAACACTAGCAAATTTGTACAGCATTACAAATATATTATTACATCCTTTTTCGTCTCTATTAATGTTCTACATTAAAAAATATATCTAATTTGAAAGAGCGATATATACATATGTATATACTAATTTTATATAGAAAATCTGTTTCATTTTTTAACATAAAAGTTCTTTTTCCAATCTCAAGGCTTCCAACCAAGAAAGCTGTCCTGTATTACTATCTGCTTGAATATACCACTGGACATGGATTGCACGGGTTTTCGATTTCGTTGAGCTTCCATGATATAAGAGACCTTTCCTCGGGCTTCAGCTCGCGATATGTCACCCCGAAGACCGAGCAGTCTGATCAGATGGTCCTCGGTCATGTCGGGATACTTTTCGATCAAGGAGTGCAGATCGAGCGAGAGAATCTCCGCGTCCTCGCATCTTAGCACCTCGGCGAGGCGTTTTATTATCTCGAACGGCGAATTGAAGTTACCAATTTTCGGCGCGATTCTGTCGAAGAAGTTCTTCAATTTATCCGCCTCCGTCATTATCTTCGACGTGCAGGTCAAGCATTCGTCGTACGTCTTCAACGATATCTTCCTCTGCAGCATCGCTGATATGTATCGCTTCGCGATCAGATTCTGCGCTTCGGTAATAACATACTCGAAGTTCTTCGGACTCAGATGGTTGTAATCTTGAAAATAATCTTCCAAGGTGACGCAGATGGTCTCCACTGGGATAGGCGACGACAACCACTTGGGCGTAATCAAATCTTGAAAATGCAGCTCCAAATCCAGAAAAGATTCTTGCAACAATATAGCCGCGGCCTCGTTCCTCAATTGCTGATAATTCGCTAAAAGGTTTTCGAATTTTACAGTGGCGTCTCCGGTGGTATTGGGCACCCAGTAAAGTTGCTTCATCTGCTGCGCCAACTCGTTGAACTGCATACAGTTATTAACAATTGTAATCATGTGATGCGTGAAGTAAGGAACCTGACTCCTGTCCTCAAAGTGTTTCGTTTTAAATTCCAGTATCGCTTGTCTATACATGTATCCATATTTAGTTACTTGTTCTATGCAGAGAACCAGTGCTTGTGCCGTTAAATCAGAACTGATAGTCTTTGCTACTTGAAGATTCTGATCGATCATTTGAAATATAATAACTGGTGCTGCGGTGTGATAATATAATTCTTGAGTACTGCTGTCAGGTAAAACACCGCTCCTCCAATCGAGTTTCTCCGTTTCCAACGTTTTTCTCATCCAATCTTCATAATTTTGACACATGTTTCGCAAATACTTCTCCTGTAGATCGTTTATCATCTCGGGACTAAGTAGCGGACCAATATCGGATGTGTCGATATTTAACTCGGGATGCTGCATTAATTCTGGCCCTGTATAAGTATTCATAATCCATGCTAACAGAGAAACATATTCGTTACCTTCCAATCCACCGGCAATTATATCCTTTAAATGCTGAGATAGACTGGTATGATACATTTTAACAAAAGTCTTTACTATGTCGTACCAAGGTGGGAAACAAGGCCCACATAGAGTCTTTACCACTCTCAAGTCCTCGAGGATCAAGAGTCTCGTAAGTTCTAAATATCTTACTAACCACATTTTGTTATCCGGTCTCTCGTCCACCTGCGTTCCTTCAATTCTATTGGCCACTGATTTCTCTAACACCTTCATTGCCATATCCTTCCATTTCTTGGGTCTACCCGGTGCCATAAAACCACTTTGCTTGTGTCTTTGAATAGCAAACTGATCCGCTTTTTCTTCTCTTTCTATAATTCTCAAAGGTGTTACTATGATGGTAGGTTCCTTTCTGACTGTATTTAAAGTACGACTCAATACCAGCCTGATCTGTTTTTCCATAAGTTGAGAAAGCATTTCCACATCTTCGAAATAAGCTTTCAGCATAATTGTATCTGCTGGCGACTGATTCGGCAATTTATGAAGCTCGTATAATAACTCGTCTCTGGAAGTTTCAAGATCCATCAGGCTCTGATGCGCATGCAGCAATTTACCATCGTTTATCCACTGTTTCGTTTTCTCGACACTCTCGGGGACAGTGAATATATGCTTCAGGTTCTCCTTTGCGATGACATATTGAGAATGACGCATGTTCTCTTCCTGTACCGCTTGCAGCCTGGAACTGAGCTTTAAAACAGAACTGAACAGTTGATTAACGTGATCCAGTTCCTCCTTGACAACGGTGATACTTTCCAGAGAACTTTGCAGCTGCTCAAAACCGACCCTGACTCCGTCCAATTGACTTTGCATCGCGGTCTTCAGCATAGTTTCAACGGATGCCTTTTTCCTGCTGATTCTACGCTTATACATGTCGATCTTCTCCAGTTGACCTGGTCGCTGCAGAAGATTCGTTACATACTTTGTACCCCTAGCTATCGCCTCTTCTTCCAATTTTTGTAGATCTTCCATACTCGTCGTCATTTTTGTTGACATTTATGCTCTGAACCGACAAATTGAATTGTCAGAACTTTATTTTTCTTCTTATCTTTAATAGAATTTCGTCCCAGAGTTTTGTTTTCCTCTTCTTTAGATATCTCTTCTATTGAATATTTTATTTAATTGAAAAATCTTTTGAATTTCGTGAAACTGGATGTTTCTTCAACCAACAGCTGTATGTCCTTCTTGCGATTTATATTTCGGCATCGGTCACCGGACGAGCTTTATCAACTACTCGTTCACTTGGCCGGATACAGACAGCTGAGAGAACTTGTCCCCTCTGAAAACATTTCATCTAGATAAGAAAATAATTAAAAGGAATGTAAGATGTCAAATGAAAAGAGAACAAACCTGATTCGCTGCGCCTTTCGAATGAAACGCGAATGTTCCTTTCTTGTCTACATATGATATATGGCGTCTCGTTTCCTGCGATGCACAAATGGAGACAAATTTTAGAGAGAGTTAATTGATTGAGAGATGAGAGCTGCTTTCGAAAATATATATTTTACAATCGAAACTCGTTATTGTGAAACCAAAATAACGCGCAAACCCCGCGAAATATATGTACGTATTTTTTAAATATAGAATAATATATCATTTCGAGAAATAATATCATACACTTGTTGAGCTTCACGAAGAGAATAACAAAATCACGCGTTTGTAAACACGTGACACATGTCATAAAGAACGAACTCATTGATAAATAAATAATATTTAAATCAACAAAGTTCAAACTGCGATGCAGGATACACATGTATGCACATATATTTTAATTATTCCCAAGCGTCGTTGTGGAAGAAATAATTATCGCGAATAAATATATCACAATAAAGTTTAGAATTTTTCATCTCCTGTCACTTCGATCCTTATATTTGTTGCTTCGTTTTTATTTATTTAGGCATTATTTATCTAATAACTCGCACGTTTATTCATTTAAGATGGAAATTATTAGGAGGATTTATCACTAACATTAAGATGGAAAACGATATAGAATAACAATTATAAATCATCGTTTAAATTTAACTCAACTTTGTTGATTATTATTTAATTTATTTATTAGCGAATTATTTCAGTAAGAAACACAGCGATGGTTGAATACATCTTCCCGCGTCGACAAATCTCGAAGGAATAATGCAGAATAATGCGGCGCGCTGCGCAGCTCGCGCAGCTGTTACTACATCCTACGTCACTACGATCGGAATGCGGCGATGAGTGGGAGAAGTTACTGGGGGCGAGGGAGGGGGTAGGAGACTGAGAACGAGTCACGTGATTACCTCGCACCGGCGCGGTGGGGGACTGCGTCACGTGACCGCCTAGCGCTGGCGCAGAGTGGGGGACTGCGTCACGTGACCGCCTAGCGTCTGCGCGCCGACGGGGAGTGGGGGACTGCGTCATGTGACCGCCTAGCGCCTGCATGACACGGGAGAAGGAGAAGGGACAAGGTCGCGGAAGAGTCACTATTCTGAGAGCGTTCGTCGCGTGTGGAGTATAAAGAAAAGGAATTATAAGTTACCTTACATTCGGCGCGAATGTAATCGTCGCACAAGGAATATTCGGCGCACCCAATGGTCTCAATAAAATGCGATACAATTGTTTAGAAACACGCCGAAAACGTGTTTTCGTCTCATTGTTTCTCGAAACGTGACATATTACGTGTCGTTTCTGTGTATTAAAATAATATGTGTATTAAAATAATATTTCGCGTTATTAATACACAATGCAATTAATACAAATGCCTGCACGAGTTTCGATTGTATATTTTCTCATCGCATTTCTAGCTAATTAATTCGACTCGTCTCCGTCGTTAAAAATTAAATCTTTTCTACTAATTTGCGATATATATCGAATGGATCGTAGTTTTATTCGAAAAATAATTCGTACTTTATCTCGCTTAATTTTTTACCTCGTAATATCGTAAAGTATGTATCGCGCATTTATGACTAACGTTGTGCAAAATGCCGATTATTTATATTATTATATTCTATTATGCGCAGATCTAAATAATATACAATAGATTGTGATAAAGAAATAAATCATTTGTGATTTTTTAAATAGATTATTCCATAAAATTACCTTTTAATAATGCTCGAAATTCACTTGATGGAATCGTCGTTGCACACGTTTGCATTATCAATGTATATATTGTACATATCTGCATAAAATATGATAGTTTTCTCTTCCGAAAATTTTTTACACTTTAATACTGTTTACTGACAGATGACATTTAATCTCGATAATTTTATTAATACACGTTTGACACAATAAACTTGTAACTTGGAACACTGGTCGCACAAAGTTTACTTGAGGAAACTGTCACATATATTATTATACGTAATATATTATTTATACACACATAATACGACGACTTGGTCATTATTTTCTCGCCATTCCCGATATCACGCGATTATTTGCAAACAATATTTATGAAATCATAACCTCAAATCGTAAAATTCAAACGTGTGACAAGTGATTATTGATCGTAATATCATATCGTGAAACATAATTAATTATAACTGTAGCGATCACACGATATTTAATTAATATTGTACAATGGATTGATTCTGTTTCTTTGACATTCGTTCGAGGTTTTGATCGCGATTAAATCTTCGTTGCGCGATAAATAACCACAAATAATCGCGCACGCGCGCGACAAATTACTAAACTTGTCAACTTCCGATTCCGTTAGGGCGCTGTGGTCCGAGATTTCGAGCATGGACTATGCAAATCAAATATGGATGTCAAAGTGCATCGATCAAATGAAACGCATCATTTGTCGCCAGTTTCTATAAACGCGACAACAAGGCATGTGAATATGATCGCGTTCTATACATATATGTGTGAATAATTTGTAGCATTTGACACATTTGTAATTCAAATATAATCAGGAGCATTACATTAATATCGAAGGAATTAATACATTGTTGTTGTTATAAATGTTTTGCTCCTGATATTTGTCCAGGTTAGCTGCATCGCAGTTTGCAAACGGATTTTTAACCTCCCTGCAATTATTTCTCAACTTGCGATTCGGAGCAATCCTTCTTTTGATGTAATATACATTTTTAAAAAGATATGTATTTTTCATTTAGACGTATAATCGTAATTAAAAGACAATGCGGTATCTGTTTCAGATGGCTCATCTGTCACAATTGTCCTCTCTCGCGTTGCAAAACATCCGACAGACCACAGTATTAGGCGATATTAATAATTTAGGTTTGTATTAGACCTGCGTAGATTACTTTATCAGTGTAATTGAATATATATAATGACGAATACTTAATAAGAGTTATTTCTTTTATTTAGCAAAAATATGCGTCAGGTACGCTTCGAAAAAAGCTAGTACTAGTACCAGTAATAAACCTGGTCATCCTAGACCGAAACACAGAGGATGGAGAGTACAGGACGGACATCGTGTACAAGCAGGCACAATATTAGCCACACAATTACATACCAGATTCCATCCAGGTTTTAATGTTAGTATTAATTATATATGTATGATTACTTCTGATTACTGTAAACTCTCTGCACATTTATTAATATTTCTAATTATATAATAGGTTGGTTTTGGCAGAAATGGAACTTTATTTGCCATAGAAGCAGGCAAAGTAATGGTGACTTGTGAGAAAATTAATCCCAATTGGAATCATAACTGGATTAAACGATGTTATTCTGGCCGTGAGCACCAAGTTATATATAAGAAACATTTTAATGTTATTCCCGAGCCACAACATAATCGATTTCAATTAATTGAGAGAATATAAATATCTGTTATATACATAGAAAATATGTAAAGGTTGTTTGTTTTAAAATCCCAATATTTAGTATTTATTAACTAAATATTCGAATATTGCTCGAAATTATGCTTATCTTTTGCTTCATTAGTATATAACAAGGAGAAGTTTTTAAAAGATTGCAAATTAAAATTTCTCCGATATGTAAATTAAAATTACAAAATATATAAAATAAAAATTACTATGAAATCTTTACGAAGTCTTTGAAAAAGAGTCAATTAAATTAAAAATATAAATAAATATGCTTTACTTAAAATTCACTCAGTTAATATATTAACTATTTTCAAATGCATTACTTCCTGCCCATTGAAAAGATTGATACTTTACTTTATCCTCTTCTTCATAATATGTAGCAAACACTAATGTTTTTCTGACATGGCAACTGATTCTACATTGAGCGACAAGTTCTGTAATGGATATTTCTTCATCTTTGCATCTACACTGTATTATAAATTGTGAATGAAACATTATCGGATCACCTGTAAATAAAAATTTTTATCAATATACTATAAAAATATAGTCCAGAATAAAAATTTTTATAATATAAAAAAGAAACTATTATACCTGGATATACTAAGAAGTCACCACCAAATTTATCTGCACTAGTAATATAATATTCTTTTTCCCAAAGATCTTTGTATACTTTATATTTATGTCGTTGATTGGAAGTAAGTGGATATTTCCACTCTACTACTTTCATATCATCTTTATTAAACCATGGATATGCTAACAAGAGTAAATTATATAAAATATGTACATAAATATATATAGATTATTAGTTTTCCGTGCATTACCTGTGTGTGTTTGAACAAGAGCTTCAGCTTTACTTAATTTAGGTAATTTAGCCAATTCTTCCTCAAGTAGATTTTGAGTGTTAATTTCAATACTATCTAAGGCTTCCTGTGTCTTTTTATCTAATGGTTTCTTCATATTTTTTTTGCTCGTATGCAATCCTAATGTTTTGCGCTTTTTTCCTTCCACAATTTTATCCATCAGAGAAGTAATCTTGTGAAAAAAATTTATTATTCTATTTATAAAATATTTTCTTATTTCTTAATATTTTGTAATATAAATATATACAAATTATAATTACCTGTTTCTTTCTATTCTCTCTCAAACATTCCGCTTGCTGTGTAAATAGTGTGTTTCTATAGTCTTGAAATTTTTTACTCAACGATTCAGTTGGTGGTTTTTCTAGACTTGAACATTGTACGAGACAAGCAATTTTTTTCTCAAGTAAAAGAGTTACTTCTTCTGGTAACAGAAGTAACGGAAGACCTGAAAATACATCTTGTCTAGTTGATTTTGGAAAGGAACCCACTAATTCGCCAATTATTCTATGGTCCTGTCGAAGTCTCAACCAATCTATAAAAAAAATTAATTAAATATATGCATCCTCTAATATGTAGTATAATAATATTATATATATTATATAAGAAATTTTTTCATTACCATTTGCATTCCATACGAAAACATTATTTTTCGAAGAAATTAGATAAATGACATCCATCTTATCCATAATTGTTTAGTTAGTAGATGTCAAAAAGAAAAAAAAATTTGTAATATAATTCCAAATGAAAGGTCTCGTTTCCTTAAAAATCGCACTTTCTCACAATTTATACAAAAGTCAACAAACGCTCCCAAAGCTTGTCAATTATGGGTTGTGTTCGAAAATTTACACGTCGAAGTACTATTTGACAGACCAATCAAAACAAAGGAATCTTTGCTTCTTCTATCCCGATTGGTCAATCAAATCTTACTCTACCCCGTAAAGTTGATTTTCGAACAAACTTAATGCATCTTTTATTGGCTGATTTTTCTTATATTTCCTTAAATTGTGATAAGTAGAATTGACCGATTTTTTCCTCTTTCTATCTTTCTTTCTCTTTTTATATGTAGCATTATAATTAATATTTTGCTGCGCACACAAGTTTCTCTGAATGAATTTTAAGATGACGTCATAAGATCATCACGAACAATAAATTTGCGGAAAGAAGGGGGAGGAGAAAAGAAAAAGGAAGAGAGAGAGAGGGAGAGGGTGATTGTCGAACATCTGTCACCAAGCGCGAACGCTAACTTGGTTCAGTCCCGAAAACCGCGATACTGTCATGGCACCCGCTTTTGTGATTTTTTGAGGCCGCCACGTACATACATACGTATATAAACGTGAATTCGCATTGTGGTCGGCGATTTTATATAAGACGAATCTTTCACCCCCTCCGCGTTACGGACGGTGAGTCTGCGATATCGTCCTGGCCGGCCGAACCTTGTTTACGTACCTTATTTTATCCGCATGCGAGCAAGTATGGTGTGCAATTTTAGGGCAAGCCCTTTCACTCACTCGAGGGCACGATTAATTTTGCTGCGACTAATGATCTGTAATACGAAATAATGACAAAATCGCGAAAGTGAGCTTTTCCCACGAATTTGTAAACATTCTATCTACAGTACGGTTTGTATTAATAATAATAAAAAAAAAAGAATTACACATGGATGATTTTGTTAAATAGTGGTTCGAGATTGTATAATTGTTCCGTACGCTTACATTTTTTAATGATATATCATTATATCGAGAATATAAATATAAAAAAACACGAATTTTATATATTTATATATTAAATGTACATGTATTGTTTATCTATGTAGTGGTTATATTTACATTAATAGTTAATTCGCGAGAACGTCATCTTAAGCGACAGATTACAAAATTATTAATTATATTTCTCATTTAATTAATACAGCAAGTACAATCTATTAACAAACATACGTACATATTAATATTTAAAAATTTATATGTAACAGATAATATATTATTAAATGTGGTAATATAGTGACACTAATAATATTTATCTTTTTCTTTAGATATTAAATCATGAGCTCAGGTAGACCAATAAAATGTGTAGTAGTAGGAGATGGAACAGTAGGAAAAACTTGTATGTTAATATCATACACAACGGACAGTTTCCCTGGAGAATATGTACCTACTGTGTAAGTAATGTTATATTAATGCGAGTTGTATACAGTATCTGTTTTTTGTGAAAGAATCTCTTACTTTCATAGTTTATATTAAAGACATACTTTATGACAAGGTTTTTGCTTTAGTGTCTTTCTTAGACCAATCAAATGGAGTGGCTAATAATAGCAGAGAGTATGAGATACCTAACTGCTGTACAGGAAGTAATTTATTTCAACTTGTCTTTTCATGTTGCTTCCTGCCTTTCAGATTCTCACAAATCTATTTTTGTTTTATTTTCATGCAGCAATATCTTTCTTAACTTATATAATTTGTATAATTAAAATATCAAATTAAAATATCTAAATAAAAATAAATAGTAAATATAAATTGGTTCTTTTTTGTTTTGTTAAGATTTAAATTTTAAATAACTAGGATTTAAGTAAAATTTTTAATAGATAAATGCTGAATAAAGTAAAAATAGATTGAAAAATATGCACCAAATAAAATGTACACTAAATTTCTAATATTTTCCAGGTTTGATAATTATTCTGCGCCCATGGTTGTTGACGGAATTCCAGTTAGTCTAGGATTATGGGATACAGCAGGACAGGAAGATTATGACAGACTTCGTCCTCTCTCCTATCCTCAGACAGATGTGTTTCTCATTTGTTTCTCAGTAACGAGTCCTTCATCATTCGAAAATGTAACCAGTAAATGGTATCCTGAAATAAAACATCACTGCCCAGATGCACCAATGATACTCGTCGGAACTAAAATAGACTTACGAGATGATCGTGAAACGCTTACTGCCTTAGCTGAACAAGGCCTTAGTGCTGTTAAGCGTGAGCAAGGACAGAAATTGGCAAACAAGGTTTGTAGAAAAGTATTGTACATCTCACGTAGTTTTTTAATGCTAGAGTAATCTAGTAATAGATTGATAATAAAGATATTACAATGTATGTCATAGATTCGTGCAGTAAAATATATGGAGTGTTCCGCTCTCACGCAACGTGGACTGAAGCAGGTATTCGACGAGGCGGTACGCGCTGTTTTAAGACCTGAGCCGCAAAAACGTCGACAAAGGAGGTGCATTATGTTATAAACGATAAAAGGAATTGCGAGGGAAATCAGCATAATTAAACGTAACGTATATATAGCAACAGATCAAAATAGATCTGATAATTGAACGCAAAGAAAAAATATGAATGTTTTTAAAGAGAAGATGAATAGTACATGTGCATTTTAACGAATTATTCTGGCAGCTATAGAATATACCGCATCACAGAAAGAGTACAATTTATAACTTTCTGGTCTCAATCGCATGATGCTAACTCATGACCAGAAAGTTTAGACAACGAGAAAGTAAAAAAAAAAAAAGAGAAAAGAAAATAGAATAACTATTTAACAGTATTTGCAGGAAGAAGTTTATTGCAGGCTTACAGATGTCGTTTCTTAAAGTTGCGTTTATGCATATATTTGCATATTGAAAAAATATGTGACAGTAGTAATGTGTGGTTGATAGGGAAAAAAAGCTCACTCACAATGTTTCTTCATATTTTACACAAGAGAATCTCTGTTAATTAGTATTGCAGTCCTGCAAATCGATAATACAGTGTAAATGTGCTGTGATGATTAAAAGCATTAACTGAAGCTTTACTTATCAGGGCTGCCAGATTTTCGACTTTTTACATTTACAATATAGTAGGAACATTGATTTTAGTACAGGTATAATGCGATAGCTATCATAACAATCACATGCTGGAAAGTTTTACAAGATGTAAAACTAGCATTATAGAATTATTTGAACATACAGTGCCATAGCAACGAAGAAACAAATAAATGTCGCAAGCACTCTCAATCACAATCAGTTCTAGACAATATATGTGTGTATTTTACTAACATAATTAGTCTCCTAATATAGAAATTTTTAACAGAAAAAGATTTTATTAGTTAGAGAAACTAAATTGTGTATAATGTTTTTTTTTTTAGGCAAAAGTAGTATTTGTTTTTCACTTTTTAAAAATATTTATTATTTTTAATTTATTTATATTTCTAAGAAATATGTGTGTATGATATGCATACAAGATACTGCCATATAAAATAACGTAAATACGAAAATTCGTAGTATTTCTCGTGTCATTAAAGAAGGAGAATCAATAATATTGTGTAATAATTGTGCAAATTAAATTTGCTAATGATACATAAGATACTTTATTGTCTAGAATTGCAACAAGTTTTCCAATTATTAAAACATATTAAAAGAAAAAATAATGTACTATCTATCTGTACATTAATATTTATTTTATTTTGATAAATCTAAAAAACGAAATTAGTTTAATGTGATTTTATATTGGAGGATCTAAATATATATATAATCTCTCCATTTTATATATATAATATTTCCTATTTGTGCTTGTATAAGAGTTATAATATTTTACAAGTTATTGCATTGATGCAATTTGATTATCAACATTATTCGAATAATTTTTATGTCAACTAAAAATATTTTTTGCAAAAATAATAATCAAAAGAAATATATCAATTGAATACACAAAATGCCAGTAACAAATATAGAGCAATGCAAAGTCCACTTAAATTGAAATATACAAATATAGCACAATGTATTTTCTTAAATATTATAGTATATCTCACTCTCTTCCATTTATTTGTACGAGAATTGTTTACATAAAAAATTAATACAAAAATAATTATTAATATAATTTAGAGAAAGATAGAAATGTCTTGTACAAATAACTGATCTATTACTATAAAGTTGCTCATATCATTATCTCTAATTCATTACTTTATTAATTAATTATAATCGCGATTGTACTTTTTTTTCTTATTTTATAGATTTTTTTTCTATTTAAACTGAATTTTAAAAAACGATCAAATTTTATTGCCATAGGTATTATCCTCTTTCTAAGGACTCAATGATAAAGTAGTGTGATGATAAATGGATATTACCCTACTTGTGATCGTGCTATTTTTTTATATTCAAAAGATAAAAATATATAGAAGAGATATGACCTTTGTGCCATGTTTGTGCTTTCCATTTGTAAAACAGATATTAAATGCCACACTTGATATTCTGGAACGGCAAATTCCCGAATAATTTAAAATTTCTCAAAGTTGGATTAAAGGGAAAATATTTAATACTAGAGCGATTGAGAGAGTGGACAGAGCTATTTACAAGAATAATTCTTCGTCTTATTTCTAAAAGAAGAGATAAGAATATTTTTTTATAATGAGAGATAAAAAATGCAGATTTTTCTTATATAATCTGTATTACTAATACTAATTCGCAAAAACACACATTTTCCAATTGCTTAAAAAGGTTTAACGATCCAAATAATTATTTTGGTTGTTTTAATATTAAAATGTTATAAGAAGTAAATAAAAAAAGCATATTGCAGCTTATTAGATATGTACATAATGTATCATGAAAGCATAAAAAGAATTCTAAATTTTGGTCGAACCTACACTTTTTAAAATATAACTTTGAATTTTTTCTATTCTCAAAATCTTTGTATATATGCTGATTAAGTTTTATCCATACAAGGAATCACTGGATTATTTAAATACAGGATAGATGAACAAATATATGTAATATCTTTTTTTTGTTTCTTTTGTGTAACATGTTTTTGAGATAAAACACAACCATCGCTAGATAATTATATATATAGAATTTATCTTGTAATATATTTATAATATTCTCTTTCAAATTATCATGCAATTTTTTTAAGCTAGAATATTCCATAAATATTAAAAGTGTATGTCTTAAAAATGATGAATGATCAAATTTAGCTTCTCTTCTCTTCTCTCTTTCTCTCTTTTTTTTATCTTTTTTATTACAATCTCTAGGAAGATAGTTTAAATTCTTTATGTGTATATGTATACGCCTGCATATGTATAATAATGTATTAGTTATATAGCACAATTAATATACTATAATTATGTATATAAGGTAATGTTATGTATAGATTGCATTTTTTGTAAGTAGTGACCTTATTTTACAAATTTTAAGATACACACATGTTAGCTTTTTTTTATATTGCATAATGCTGCCAAGTGACAGATGAATAGCAGCAATGTGTATTAGCAGCAGTATTTGTCAATTTCTTACTATAATCTTATACTATGCATTTTTTTTGTACGAGACATTTTTAACATCATTTCTTATAGGTTCTTATTATGGAAAAAAAGTAAATTTAGTTTCATAATTAATACAATTATTAACATTACTAATAGCAGTCGATTGAAATAGTATGTATATTGCTCATATATTTTTATGGTGAATTTTAATTCAGATATATAATAGCGTGATGAAATTTAAATTACACTACTTACAACTTTTGCATTTAATGAAGATTGTGCGAATTGCTTTTTTTAATCTTTCCTATTTTTAACGAAATTATTGAGGGATGCTATAAACCAAAGTTATAATATATTATGATCTAAGATAACATTTATGTTCTTCTTTTATTACGGACTATTGCAAATAAGATACACAAAGAATGAGTGTATGAAAAATGTAAAAATATTCTAGTCACCACGAATCTGCTTCTAACTTTTATTCGCGTACGCGAATAAAATGCTCCGAGAGTATAAGCAAAATATTATATAATCTTTAAATGAAGCGGGTTAACGTATGAATGAGCGAAAAAGCAATGAAGATAGAAAAGAATGGAGATATGAAAGTAAAGAGATGCAACTTAATATTGTCAATTTAGATAGAATGCAAAAAAACAAAAATAAACCAAACATGCGCGATGTGAGAACAGGAATTTTGTAGAAATTAACAAATATATGTATATGTGCTAAGATATAACTTCAATTATGAATAATTTATAAACATTTGTCTCTATTTTCATATGTATAATAAAATCTCTTATTTATGTACTAACATAAGGGCAGCATAAGAGAGCATTCCATCACTCAATTCTATGGATTTATGAATTTCTTTTTCTTTTTGACAATTAAATATTGGAATAAATTTATAAAATAAAGATATATATATATTTCCATTACTGATGTATCTTCTCTAAGTTTGATGCACTCTTTTGCTGTCATAACGATAACGAAATCAGCTGTAACAAATAGCGGCCTCGAAACTGATTTATCGGATTCTGTTTTTTTAGAAAGAAGATTATAATAACAATGTGAGCAACATGATTACATAAACGCATATTCTATATGGCACTAGGAAGCATTTATTTTTTATTTATATGTATTTTGAAAACAACTTTTTCAAATAAACGATACAATAAAACTAATATAAAACAGCGTAGTTTGTAAGACATCTATATATATATTAGCTATATATATTTATAATACTTATAATATATTTTTCAAGAGAGAGAGAGAGAGAGAGAGAGAGTTCTTTGAGAAATTTTTCTTCTCTTCCTTCTTTTACAATTATAGCATGCCTCATTTTAATAAATAATTTTCGTTGTCATTTTACATAAAGTTTGCTCTTACACATTGCATAAATTAGAGAACTTTGGAAATAATACACAAAGTTTGTTTATTCGTAACTATGTCCAACTATGATTGAACAAACTTTAACTATATTTCCTGGGAATAAATTTTCACAATGACACAAGATCTCTCTCGTTATTTAATTATTTATGACACGATATTAAGGATGACACCCTGTCGTACGTACATACATATATATACATATATATACATATATATACATATATATATACATATATACGCGGGATACTAAAATATTCCAAGTCTGTTCTGGATCAGCCACGTGTTAGACAAAGATGCAGTTCATACCTGTCCTCTATCTGTTCTTTTTTATTGTACATAGTAATCACGAGTCATATACAGGGTGTTTCTTAAACATATGTCAAAAATTCAAGGGATGATTCTTTGGGTCATTTTATGGGAAATATGCCTCTGATGATTTTTTGAAAATCATTTCATTTCGAAATTACAGGGCGATAAAAATTTACAAGAAATACAATATTTTCACAACAATAATATAATATTTTCAACACATTCTAGCATCACTGGTAACAATAAAGAAGTTCTTTGAACACTGCATTAATAACTTTTACAGGTATTAATTATTTTTTTATAAATTTGTATCGCTCTGTATTTTCAAAACGAAGCGGTTTTCGAGAAATCATCAGAGGTATAAATTTTCATAAAATAATCCAAGCATCCCTTGAATTTTTGACATATGTTTAAGAAACACCCTGTATACACGAACACATATATACATATATATACTAAAATGTCGGAGGGAAAGGGGACAGACGAAGGGTGATTCTATGCATGCAATGTCGCCCGTGACACTGTGCTTATAGCACGTCGGCGACGAGGAAACGCGAGTGTATCCGTAATAAGGTGTAATAATTAATAATATAGAGCGAGAGAGAGAGAGAGAGAGAGAGAGAGAGAGCGCGCGGACTACCTTCTAAGCGCGCTGCTCATCGTCGTCGTCATGGCTCCGTTCGCGTGGACCTTCCGTGGGAACATGAACCGGTTCTTCGTGGACGCGCAAATCTTACAGTATCTGATCGTCCTGGTGGGTCTGTTCAATCTCTCTCTGTGCCTCTACGAGGATCAAGTGGGCAAATTCGATTGGTAAATTGAATCGCAACGAGCGAACCTCTAAATAATGCATAGCCTCATCGTGTTCCCTTCCCCTCGACAAGCTGGCGAATTATTATTAAATGGAGCAATAAACGTATATAATTCTCTCCCTTAATCTGTGTGCAATCGTTTTCAGGAGGCAGAACTATGTTGGCAAAATTAAATTCGCCAGCTTCGACACAGTGTCCACGGCGAAGAAGATCATCGTCGCCACCGAGGAGAACGTCATCGCCGCGCTTAATCTAAAATCAGGTGATATAAGTATCTCGTATCTCGTGCGTAAAACATTTATTTCGTTCTGGATTAATAAAAAATACATCGCTTCATTTTTCGCTTCTTCGATATTTTAATTGTATTTATTAATTGTTATTATTTATATTTTTTCTCTAATCCCCTCCTCCAATGTTACATTTAATGATTCAGTATATCTTCATGCAAATTAATATTATGCAGCGTCATTCTGTATATTCAGTTGATTTGTTAAATTAATTCGAAATTAAATATACATTTATAATGTTTGTAATATATAACAGGCCAAATATTATGGAGGCGAGTGTTGGAAAAAGGTTACGGTGGACATATCAGGACTCTAGGAGGTGTCGCTGATGGAGATCTGATATCTGTAAGCGGAGGTGTTCCTGCCATTGTTCGCGCTTGGGATTTGGCAACTGGGCATATACTTAACGAGTGGCCAATAGCTGAGCAAAATACTGATAGGTTTGTGTTAAAATAATAAATTATTGTGTATACTCATAATGCTTTAATATAAAGCCTGTGCAATAATGTTAAGTATATATAAATTATTTTTACAATTTTTTTCTAAATCTATAATGGTGAAATAGATTTTGTTATAAAAAAATATAATTGCTTTTACTATTATATATACACAGGATATAGAATGTGCGTGTGTATACATACATTTGTTAAAACTTTTAAAATTAGTATAATTGAGAATAAATTATAATCTGTTGCTTTTGCAGATACGAATCTCCATTTATATCATTTTCTACATTGGGCTTGTATTCTGCTGACAGGTTTTTCTATTTTTATTCAAAGCACAGTCAATAATATGTTTTGTTCACCTAATTGTGGTTTGTGCTATTATAAATTAAGCTGGTTTATTCAATGCTTAATATTTTTGTCAATATATGTGATCATTTCTCACCATTTTTAAATTATATATATTTTAAATTATATACACACAATAGGAAATAAATGTAATTCAGAAGTTTTTTTATGATGGGAGAAACTAAAATTTTTTTGTACTGTAATATTGTAATATTAGTTGGATAAAATTACGAGTGTTTATGTCGGGTATTTCTTTTTGAAGTACATAATTGACAGATACAATTTCTTGTTTTTCAGGATAAAAGATGTAAAATGGCATATCAAAGATGGAACGTTACATCATATACTACCTATTTATAATAGCGGAGTTGAAGTAACATCTTATGATAGCAAAACAGGAGAAAAGTTAAAAACTCGAAGAGTTTCTGCACCATTTATAAGCCAAGAAACAGAGTAAGTAATCTTGAATTTGTATTATTTTTCTCTTTGCTTTTTATTAAATATATACATTAAATTTCTCTATATACATTGCAATACTGTAAATAATCTGTCGTTTAATTTGTCATTTACTATATTCTACTACTAATATTATTACTGATATTCCAAACTATTTTATTCAATTTTATTTATAGGTGCGTTCTGGCAGCTCCATATTTAGCATGTTTAAAGGGAGATAGTTCGTTAGCTATAGTGATCCTAGTACATCTATTTGATACTAATGCACAGCCACAGTCAGTTACAATAAATACAATATTTGGGGCTGGTGCACAAGGGCCATATAAACTAGAATCTGTACTTGGAGAGGAACCTGTAATTTCTATTAATGCCGATAACGACCAAAGAAAACGAATTCTGGTCATCGGAGAACTTCCCATTCCTATACAGAGAGATATTGCTGGTGATGCAACGCTTTATGCTGTTTCTATTGATAATGAGAAGGTACTTTTGGAAACAACATATAAAAATGGAGTAAGTACATTAATATATACTATACTTTTTATTCTCGGAAAAAAAGAAAAATTTTTTATATTATCTTTTTATACAAATGTTTTATAATTTTATTTACAGAGAGTAGAAATAGCAGCTACAGATCTGTTGTCGTCTGCACCTCTACCCGATTTATCAGTCACTTTAACACACGCTTCTATACAATCTCCGACCATAATGGCATCTGTTTGTCCGCGTCAAACGAAAGGAATAACGTGCCGTCACTTGTTATCTTCGCAAGATCATAGTATTGCATTATTGCAACATAATAAACTGGTATGGGCAAGAGAAGAAGCACTCGCCAGTATTGTAGCCGTTGAAATTATAGAGTTGCCCATGTCTGACGGAGATCAAGTTATCGAAACGGAATTCGATCAGAAAGAGAGTAAGTAAAATCTATCTGTAAATGACAAGAGAGATCATAAAAAATGAATAATATAAATCAAGAGCTAAAAAAAAAGTTATACTTTTTTTATGAATTTGGGATTAAATATTTTTCATATAATATTTTACACATAATTTACATTTATACATATATGTACATCAACATAATATAAATTTTTATATATGTTTCTTTTATTAAAAGAATACACCAGAAAAAACATAAGATTACATATCATTTTTGTTGAATAACGCATTGTATTAATATATTTAATATATGAAAAATATTATTTTTTTTGCATTTTAAAAATGTTATAATTATAATATTTATTTTCTTCAAAATATTAAGTTACATATAGTAAGTTACATATATACACTATATCTAAAGAATATATATATTAAAGAGCTTACTGTTTTAATTAATAATATTTTTGTGAAACATGGTTTATTAGCACAATTCACTTTCTATAACACAACCTACTTATGTATCTGTTAAGTTATATTAATTAACTCTCTTTTGTGTGTGAATGGCTGCTGGCAGGTATTGATGTAGACAGTTCATGTAAGTAGTGGAGCAGGAAAGCTGGTTTTACTGTAGAGTGCTTTGTTTTATGCTACTTACAAAACTTATATTTGCATGGTATTTATGTATATGCTCCCAAAGACATTGAAAGATATAAAGTGATATATATGTGTAATTATTTATTTTATTTATTTGTATTCTTAAAGATTTTACAATTATTACATTGCTCTCTGCATGATATATTGCAACAAATATGAAATTCATATTTTCTATTACATATTAAATTCGGGAATAAAATATATATGTAGAAGTATATATATAGTAGAAAGTATATATGTTATTAAGAGATCTGTAGATCATCTCATCTGTAGATTTTTAGATATTCTGAATATGATAACCAGCTATGCTAAAATGAGTGAAGAGTATTTTGCAAATTTCAAAGTTGTCACATATGTAAAATTTCTGTTTTCTTTGTTATTGTTTCTAACTTGACATCTAACTTTTTATATCCTGCTAGCTAAATCATCCAACTCATGGGTTTTAATAATCAGTTATTGGGAAATATATATTTTCTAATTATATCTTGTATTGCTCTTTAACAGGGGATGTGCTAAGTATGTTTCTACGAAGGATTACTTCGCAGATTAATCAAGCTAGAGCATTCTTTCAAACGATACTGGACTTAGGACCACAGCAATCCAATCAACGTATCGATTTGGTGCGAGACAAGTTCGGTTTGCACAAAATGATTGTAGCCGTTACATCTGCTGGCAAGGTATGAATCTATATAGATCAAATGCCGTGTCTCGAGCATTGTAAATCATTACATTAAGTTTATCATTTGCAGTTGTATGGCATTGAAACCAGGAGAGGTGAAATTATCTGGCAACTTAGACTACCTAACATCCGTGGTTTTACAAAATTGTCTAATACAATGATCTTGTATGTACAAAGAGGTAGCAGACACTTTCCTCATCCACCTCAATGTGCATTATTAGCAGAAGACAAGGTACAATGCGTATATTTATTTATTATATTTAATAATAACAGTATGTAACTTTGATGATAAGTGTACAACATATATCTTCATCTTTGTATCTTATACATATTATCTTTTGTTTATGGTAGGAAACTGGAGAAGGTGTTGTATACACTTTTAATCCGATTACCGGACAGCCACTGGATGGACTAGTGAAACTTGGATACAAAATTAAGCAGTCTATGCTACTACATGTGACAACCGACGATTTCTTGCGTGGTATCCTCATTCTTGACGCACGGGATAAAGTTCACGTTTATCCCGACAGTGCTATCGCAGTCGCAGCTTCACTCGGCAAGAGTACATATCTCTTTACTGCTGAACAAACGACAGGAATATTGTCTGGCTTCTCTCTTTCATACAGCACAACTCAGGTTCGTTTTATATATATATATATATATATATATATATATATATATATATATGCATATTTAGTGTATCATTAAATCAATAAGAATTGATCATTTTAATGGCTGATGCAGGAACTAATCGCTCACAAGATGTGGGAATTGTTACTATCGCCGAAAAATCAAAAGATAACGCAAGTCGTAGCGAAAAATCCGATAGAACGCGTGCACTCACAAGGAAGAGTCTTGAGTGACAGATCGGTGTTATATAAATATATTAATCCTAATTTAGTGGCTGTGGTGACAGAAGGTATTGGACATGCCCATAAAAGTAAGTGTATCTCTATCATTCAATATAATATTCAATCGATGCTATTTCTCAAGAAAAAAAAGAAGATATTCTTAATATCTTTTTTTATTTTGTGCAGATACGCTTAATTTGTATCTACTGGATGTAGTATCCGGAGCTATGATTTTCTCCATTACGCACAAAAGAGTACGCGGTCCAATTCATATTGTGCACTCGGAAAATTGGTTGGTATATAGTTATTTTAATGAGAAAGGACGTAGAACGGAAATTGCCACGTTAGAACTTTACGAAGGAAAAATACAGAGTAACATCACAGGTAAAAATTAAAGTTAATCTTTTCAATCCATATATTTGTACATCTAAAGAAAAAAAGGAGCAATATCTCTGACATATATATTATTAACTATCTTAATTTTAATAATAACAAAAGAGACATTAAATTTTTAACATCATTTGTATCTTAGAAAATCTATTCATAAAAGAGAGTATATATAAACAGATTTAAATCAAGATTTCTAATATAACTAAGTAGCCTTTATCAGAAAATTAATTTTAGACATTGACTTTTTTTCTTTCAAAGTACAGATATACATATTTGTTACTTTGATAATTTATAACAATTGTTGGGTGTTTCAGTATTTTCTTCTTTAGCAACAACAAAATTGCCAATTGTAGAAAGACAAGCTTTTATTTTTCCGGCATCTATAGAATATATGCAGGAAACAATCACTGAAAAGGGTATTACTAGCAAACATATAATAGGTATGTTTGAGAATCGCGAGAACTGAAAAATTCAATTCTAAATCAAATATGTTCAAAAATATTAAGAGAACATTTAATGATGTTATATATTTTTATCAGTTGCTTTAGCTAATGGTGGAATATTAGAGTTGCCGTGGATGATGGTGGATCCACGACGGCCTACTAATCCTGAAATGCGAGAAGAAGGAGTAATACCATATATGCCCGAAATTCCAATCCATATGGATGCAATTATTAATTATAATCAAAGCGTTTCTAGAGTTATGGGTATTCATACTAGTCCCAGTGGCCTTGAAAGTACTTGCTTAGTTTTTGTACATGGTCTTGGTGAGTAAAGAGCATCGATACATCTGATTCTAAAGTACTGATGAATCTTATATAAGTATGGCTTCTTATATACAAATGAAATAAACGTTGTTTCTTTGCAGACCTGTTTTACACAAGAGTGGCACCATCTAAAACATTCGACGTCCTAAAGGAGGACTTTGATTATTATCTTATTGTGATAGTACTCGCGGCGCTGTTGATCTCATCGTACATCACCAAAAAATTAGCATCCCAAAAAGCTCAGAAACAAGCGTGGAAATGATGCCTCGCTTTTCTAGAATCGTGTAATATTTATGAATATGTTCACTATAGGCAAGAATTTTTGCTAAAAATAACTTGTAAAATATACTGTTTTATAAATAGCTAATTTTAAAGAATTAATATAAACGCTCTAATACTTTATTATCTCTTACCTAAAAATGTCTTAAATGAAAAAAATAACTGTATATATTACCTCTTTTGATGGTACAGAAAATGCGCATTGTACGATAAAATCTTTTTGAATTCTTCAAAACTCTGATCAGTATATGATAAGAGCGGACCATGTGATCATCGATCATTAAACTACATATAAATAGCTGATAACGTGCTCAAGATCTAATTGCTGTTTTATTGTACAGCAATTTTTGTAAAAGGCACGAGATTCCTTTCGAGATAACATCCTCGATATAAATCAAAGCAGGAATTGGCAATTTATAAATATAAAGAAAATTACGAATATCATAATGTGCATTTCACAGTGAGAATATTGAAATATTAATGTTAATATATGATACTGAACAATGCGCCAAAAAGATATATATATAGAAAAATATTTAATATGCAAAAAATATGTGACTGTGTTATATTAAATAGTCTAATTTACAAATAAATATTGTTTGTATGATTTCAGGCTGGCAATTGTGAAATGTAATTTAGAATCTTTGAAGAACAGTATATTTTGCATTTTTCTGTGTACCTGTAATGCATAATTCTTTGCAACAACATATGTAAGGAGTTTACGTACTTTATATACACTTGTATATTTGAAATTTCTTGCAAAGTATTCTAAGCTCAATTTTACAATACAGATAAATTTCTTTAACAGAATATCATTTATAATACTTGCAAGAAATACCATATAAAAAAAATGTGATGATCTTATAAAAGAATTCTTTATTGTAGAAATGTTTCCTTAATTTGATGAAAAATTTAGTATCTTTGAATATTTTTATTACTTATCACTGAACTGTATATTATCTCTTTGCATCTTTAGAAATTAAATAATATTCTATTGAAAGAACAGAAAATAATGAATTTCTTGAAAAAATAATTTTTTTTTATTTGTATTTATATACATTTTTCTTATCTGGAGAATAATAGTTATGCAACTGCTAAATTATGTTTATAAACATCCCAAGAACTTTAAAATGTTTTTCGAAAGTTATATAATTCAAATAGCTCTTAATTATTCTAATATTCATTTCTAATTTTCGTATAGTCTCGAGAGAGAAATCACACAAAAGCGATTTAGTTTTAAAAAAAGTATCGAGATTAATATAAAACTTATATTGAGACATGTTAAGAATATTAATATTCAGTATTCACTGTCATATACATATTAAAATTGATATAAAAAACAGAAAAAACAATATGTAAATATCAAACGTATCTATATATATGTATATGATGTGCATGTACGCGTATATATGCATATGCGTATACATATATTGTATATCATCATAGTACATCTTTGTTTTATAAAGTAATATATCGCTTTGTAGATAATGAAAAGAAGTATAATTAATTATACACAAATTGTTGTAAAATGTGAAAAAATATATATAATTATAAAATCTGTTAGACTTATATATGAATAAAAAAATGGTGTCAAATTTTTTTCACTATTTTCTGTGTATAAATCTATATAAATATTATTCGTTCACGCACACACACATATACAAATATATTTTGACAATTCTAATAATCTATATCTTTTATATATGTGATTGACATTTTATATCATTTCAGTGATTCTATACAAAGGGGTTTTGTAATTTAACAGTGCATTGTTGCCTTGAAGAGTTTTGGTTCAGTATTTATGCTGTTCATTTGTATCATTTTTAAGGCTTCAATACTCTATTATATTACAGTTCTTCTTAAATAATATCTTACATTTTTAATATATACATTTATTTAACAATGGATATCCTTCTTTTGGATGTACATAATGACTTCTTTTACGTTTTTATAATATTCGTTTGACTGAGCGACATCTGAATTCTGGAAAATAACATTATACATTACATATAATGCTAGATTTTAATTTATAGAAATTGCATTTTAATAATTAAAGTGTTACTATACCAGCAGATTACTTATGTCAAGTGTTGCATCAGATGTTATTCGTATAATTTTTGAATTCCAGATACTGAGACACTTCAACCATGCAATATCTCCATAATAATCGGCAATATCTTTGTATAATTTTACACAGCACGCCTATTAATGAAGAAATAAATAGTCAAAGACATTTATAGCACGTGTGCAAGAGTTTATATATTTCATTTGATCTCAATATTACCTGCAACATAGGATTTTGTTGTGCACTAAGGTACGATTGTGTATTACTTAATATTTGCCATAATTCCCGCTCACGAAGTTTCAAGAGTCGAGCGATTAATCCCAATGTAGATAATAATTCATGTTGTAATTTGTAGGTTTGTGTAAATTTGTAAATATTAACAGAGTTTTTATCGATGCTTTCTGTGGAAGATTCGGCCAGGAATTTAAATACACATGGCAATACCTGTCTGCATGTGAAAGATCAATTATAACATCAATTAGTTACAATTAGTGCGTATTAACTATGTTTTTAGTATATTATATAATTCTACGAGAAATATATAAAAAATATTTTACCGGAAAGTTCTGTTTCTGATAAAGTCATTCGATATTTCAGCGAGTACATGTAAGAGTTGCCACGCACGATTAATTACAAGAACGTTTTTATCGTTAAACCTGTCGATTAGTGGATGCCACAGTTGATGTACAATAGGTAATAACTCATTTTCCCACTCGACTAATATCGGTAGACCTTCTTCAAGCGTTTGCATTGCCATTAATGATTTTTGTACATCCTTCAGAGGTAGAAAATGTAAGCAACGTTTCATAATTTCTACGATTATCTTTATGTGGATTGGTAACTTTTTGTCTTTTTCATCTAGAATATATAAAATAAGCAAAAATATATTTACAAAATATTTATATAAAATTTATAACAATATTTATATTTATATAAATATTTATATAAATTCTTATTATACCTTCTGCATTCGGATCAGAATAATTTTCATTTGACTCTTCTGTTAGTTCTTCAACATTTGTTATATCTACATTCGAATTTGCCTCTTCGATATTATCTTCGACTCTTTCATCAATTTTCTTTGCGTTATAATATTCCAACAAAGAAAGGATAATAGTTTCCGAAGGATTATTTGTAGCTAGTGCGTCTTCTTTTTTTATTATTCCTTTTGTATCCTTCCAACTTATTAACGTTTTCACGCACGCGATAAACGTATGAAATATCTTTAAGAAGGAATAAGTATCTTTTTGATGATAAGGCATACTTAATTGCCTGAGCACATCCTCCACAATTCCCTTCAAATGTGGTAGGAAGTCTAATCTACTGTATTTCATTACAATTTCGATAACATCGAGTACGCCAGGATTACGAGCTACTTGGCGTAATTTCATTAGAATGTGATAAGAAAAATAATCTACGTTTGCGCGTAACAGATCGCCGATCGTCTGATGTTGTTGTGCTTTCGCAACATTTTCAAGAGTACGCATTCCGATATAGCTGATCAGACTGTTTTTACTACCTAAAATTGCATCCATAATTTTTAAAAATTTATTTGTTAAAAAAAATGGAGTGCTTGTACAAGCAATGGCATGCATATATACATACCTGCTCTTTCGATAATTATGTACAAAGTTTTCAAAAGATATCTGTCATAGTCACATTGTAAATTTTGCGCTATACAGCCTAGCCCTTCCATCAAAAGACAACACTGTACTATATTACTCTGTATCTGTACTAATGGAGTATCTTCAGATACTTCTATAGGCAAGTACCATACTTCCTGCATTGTATAAAAGTTTACAATTTCCTTATATAAATGCAAAGCAGATGGATCTTTCACAGAAACTGGGGAACAATGAAAAATCAAAATTATATAAAAGCTGATCTTAATATTTCATTTTATCCTTCAAATAAATTGTATATATTGTTTGTATCACCTAAGATCCAGTTAAGTAGCAAACTCAGTTCTTTCCTGTGTTGTGGTGCATCTGACATAAGCTCAAGAATAGTATCAACTAATATTCTAAAATCCCCAAATTCCCCAAGCAATTTGCATATTGCGATAAGTTTTTCTCTACATGAATTGTTCTTGATAAATTTAAATTGTTTCCATGAATCAGATCCATAGAAATAGGCGGGATCGTCTAAGTCTTTCATATTTGTTGTCAGTAAAGGAGATACATCATTGCAATCTATCGCCATAATGTATACAAGAGCTAAAAGCAATCTTCGTATGTGAGCCTCCGATCTCATAATATGAGGTAATCTTTGTTTTCCAAACAGCCTTAAATAGCCAGCAAATTGATTCAAAGATGCTAATTGTTCATTATCATCTGAAAAATATACATGCACGTTTTAATTGGCACATATTTTGATTTTTCTATTTTTTTATGTTCAATAGTTATATATAATAAAGATTTTAAAAAAATTTTAATGCTCACACACAATATGGAGAAAATTTTACCTGATTGTCTGACTAATGTGGGCAATCTTGTAAGTAAATTATAAAACTTATCTTCCAATGAATCAATTAGGGGTTTCATATTGAGATTTTGCATGTAATTTTCGCTTAAATTGCACAGTACATTGTGCGCTCTTTCTCTAACTTCTATGGACTCGTCTTCAGACAAGGAAATCAGATAGTCTGTTAATGCCATAATATTTGGTTTCATATTTCTATATAAAATATTAAAATTTATTAATTTATGTTATTAAAGATGTAAAGAAGGAATGGGTGAAAGAGAATATTTTACCTGGAACAATTTTCGAGTATAAGATTGATACTTTCTACCAGCTCTCCTCTGACTTTATAATGTGAATGACTTCTAATTTTGTCTACAAGTTGTATACAAGCACCAAGCTTAATAGCTGCAGCTTCAAACCATTCCTTATTTCTTGTGGCTCCCTTTAGATTATGTTTTATATCACATTTACCATTATATTTTGGAGTGTGCGATCCATTGGTAAACATACTGCAGTCTTTTTTCATAAGTGTTTCTATAGATAATGCAATATCTTCTTCCTCTTTATCATGCATTACAAGAGATATGACTCTTCCCCATGCTCGGACCGCCATCTGTAATATTCAATTAATGTATAAATGTACAAAGTTTGCTGTTTAAATAATATGTTCCTATTAAAGAACATATAAATAAATATATCAGTAAAGATATTGTATCTTACCATTGTAACCTTATGATTTTGGACTTCACTTCCCATTGCTATTTCCTGTAGTCCACTAACAATACCAGGTAAAAATGCCATAATGATATCCGCTACTTGTTCTTGTATAACAATATCAGACTTGTCTATTTTGTCATCTATATGACACAGAGCCATTACTGCATCTATTCCTGCTAATCTAATAACAAATACATTTGTTGCAATTATATTCAATAAATTAGTTTATAAAATCAATACAATTATACAAATATATATCTTTTTTTTTTAAGTATTATATTGAAATTAAATATAAATGTTATCTATGCAATATTTCTTTTAAATGCTTACCTTACGGTAGATGACTTTTCAGTTCTTGCAATTGTTAAGCATAATAATATTCCTTGACCAAGTTTCAATACATTCTCTTTAGTATAGAGCAACTCAATAACATCAGTATAACTTTGGTGAATGAGATCCTTAATACATAAAGCTACTTCTTCCTTAAGTTCCTCATGAAATATAATTACTGTGTGTAAAATGCAAATGAATAATTAAACTTAATTAAGCATTGTAAAAATAGATATAAATCTATATAATATACATACCTTGGTTTGGCTGACTCTTGTCAAAAATTTGAATTAATAAAGATGCATAGATCTCATAAAAGTGCTTTAATTTTGTAACTCTAATCTTCTGTATTATAACTCTCATAGTCTTCACCAATTGTTCTTTTATATTCATGCTGTGCGAGATAAATGCTTTTAGAGCTTATATAGATAATATAATTATAATAAAAAATATATAAAGCATGTCACATTTATATATATTTTTTATATGCAATTCCCCCACATTTTCTTTATTACAATGAATTACAATTTTATTACCTTAAGTTGTTGTTTCGTAAAGAAGTAATAATTGGAAGTAAACAATACTCGGACAAGTCTTGCATGACTTCATTGGAGATGTTATTGACCATTGTTGCAATTCTATCCGCATGTTCCTTACTCGGATTCTTCATGAGCTTATCGCAGCAGGATTTTAGCTCCAGAAAAATTTGTATGTCCGACTTTTTCATTTTATGATATCAAAATCATTCAGAATATGTGCAACATATACTATCGCTTATTTTTATAATGATATATATTGATCCATTACAATTATAATACTCTTA
This sequence comes from Prenolepis imparis, assembly GCF_030444845.1. Lineage (NCBI taxonomy): Eukaryota > Metazoa > Arthropoda > Insecta > Hymenoptera > Formicidae > Prenolepis > Prenolepis imparis. Next base: position 14,076,686 of record NW_028141163.1, on the reverse strand, counting down.
GTTATTAATTAATATAACGCAGTATTTCATCCTCCAGTCAATTAATAACATTAATAATTTTTTAGATATTAAGTTAATTGTATTCAAAATTAAATTGAAAAGAAACAAGTATTTAATCGACAAATATCTCATACAACTGCGTATAACCTCAAAATTGTATGACAGCTGACAGCAGTTGGTTAATTTTTCGCGCATGCGCGGTGTCAAGGAAGTATCTAGTACAAGCAAAAAGGAGGACTTTGAACGTTCGCAAAAATTGTTTAAACATTTGTTTTAATTCTCTAACTTTACGTTTCTAATAGCTTCTTTTTAGCTAGGTCAACGCTAGACTTTAATTTAATTTATCTAAGATTTCTATCTATCTAATTTGTCTTTATTTCTATTGGTTGTGTAAAAAAATTTTTGCACCCATAATATCTTTTATATATACACCGCTGTACTTCCTGCCATTATTGTCGCGCATGCGCAGAAAACTCGAACACATGATTTCCGTAAAGAACCCGTGCAAGACAAATTAAGGTTATGTTTTATGTTATGCGTGCTTTTTAAATTAGCAGGTGATTCTATGTCGTAAATGCAATATTGAATATTTTTTCATCAGATTTCTTGATATTACATGACAAGGATATTATTAATAGCAGAAATTAAAAATGCCGATTTCGGTACTAGATGTAAGAACGGCAAAGCTAATTACTACCACGCAAATAATAACTTCTGTGTATGCTGTGGTTAAAGAATTGATGGAAAATGCGCTTGACGCCGATGCGGACAATATTGAAATCAACCTTGTATGTAAAACAGTTTAATCTCACATATTTACATGTATGCATATATATTTTTACAAGTCATGGCTTTGCTTTCCCTAGGTTGATAATGGTACGTCTTTAATAGAAGTAAAGGATAATGGTCATGGCATATCTAAAGTAGATGCACTGTACATAGGATTACCTTCCTATACATCTAAAATATCAAATTTTGAAGATCTAGGTAACATACTTAATTTATAACATTTAAATGTTTAAAATATTTATCTTTTAAACCATAAAAGACAGATTACATTGTGAAATATAGTCAATGAAATAAATTCTTATACTTTTATTATTTATCCCCAGATACGTTACAAACATTTGGGTTTAGAGGAGAAGCCCTGAATGCATTATGCACAGTAGCAGAAGTTATTGTTATAACGAAAACAAAAGAAGATGTTGTTGGGACCTCGTATATAATGAATCACACTGGGCAAATTGTAAAACACGAATCTTGTCACAGAAGTACTGGTAAAAATATCTTTTTAATTTTTAAATTATTTTTAAATATGTATGATAATATACATTAGTCACCTAATCATATTTTGATACATTATATATATATATATATATATATATATATATATATATATATATATACATTTTAGGAACTACTGTACAAGTGAAAGATTTATTTAAACAAATGCCTGTAAGGAGACAAATAATCACTAATACAAGAAAAGCTAATCATGTTATTAAATTATTGGAGACACTAATGCATTGCTTTGGGATATGCAAACCAAATGTACGAATTCAATTTAGAGTGAACAACAATCTTATATTTACAAAACCAAGTTTAAATAATATTAAAGAAGCTGCGAATCATACACTTGGTAGAAAAATTATGTCCAATATGGAATGGGTTGAACCCAAGGATGCAGAAGTAAGTATGCTTTTGGAATTATTTAAAAAAAACTTTTGATATATACATTTGTTTTTTATCTATACAATTAGCAACATTGACATAATTTACATCTTGGTAACTTTTCAGTTTATTCTGCAATTAATGTTACCTTCCAAAAAGATACAGGATCTATCGGAAGTTTCTCATTCTGATTTACATTTTATTTTTGTAAATAATAGACCTATTAAGCATAAAAGTATTCAAAAGGTATGTTCTATCTATATTAACGTTATTATATTATATGTATATCTGTATTAACATGATATTCAAAATCAGATATTCACAAACCAAATAAAAATAAATTTTATTTTTATAGAACAAAATTATATTTATATATAGATACATTATCTATATATTTATTTTATTTATAATTCAAAAAATTCTTATATACTATAAAAAAAAAAAAAAATATATATATATATAATTTAATTAATAAAACTTGATAACTAAATACGATAATGAAAATTTATATTTTTATAGCTAATAAATAATTTAATATTAGAATATTTTAAACAAGAGTCACATAGAAAAAAAATCATATTTCTTGTGTACATTATTTTGCAACCAATGGATATTGACGTTAATCTGGAACCAAATAAAGATGCTATTCTTTTTAAAGATCAGGTAAGAATATAAGTAATATTACAGTTTATATTAAATAAAGATGTTTATATCTTTATAAAGAACAATTAAGGCAATATTTATATAAATTTCTAAAATTTATAAAATATTTTCAAATAAGTACTATTTTATAGAGATATTTATTGAAATATACATATCAATATGATTGATATTTGTAGAATAAAGTCTTTGATACTGTAGATAAATGCATAAAAAAATATTATGGACTTAAATCTGTGGACGTTGTTGAACAAAACGTATCTAATGACACATCCACTGGTTATGAAGATTATACACTTAATGCAAGTGAGAATGTTATTGATACTGAATGGCCTGTGTGTAAAAAACGAAAAATTGATGCTCAAGAGAAAGTTATTCAAGAAAATATTATCAAAGAAAAGCCAATGCTTATGCAAAATAATGGACATGGAAGATCCCCACATAAGCAACAAAATATCGATCCGATTCAAGATCAACAGCATTATAGAGATGCATTAGCTTTAACAACTCATATACAACCGCCGGATTTAAGTGACTCTGATTCAAATGATATCTTTCCTGCTATAACGTCTGATAAAATGTTAGCATAAATTTATATAATTAATAATAATAATTTAATTTAACATAAATCTATACATTATCTTATATATATTATATATACATATGTATATAAATTTCAGAAAATTTTTGATTTTTAATATTAGTGTATCAATTACTGTTTTAATAACATTCAAGAGCTTTTTGAATTATATAAATATTAGCAATGTAAATATTTTACAGGGCGGAAGAACTTGAAACTTTGAGTCAGTTACCTGTCGTAGACCTTGGTGAAGATTTTGACTTTGTAGAAGGAAAGATTGGAAGCTGTAATATATCTGTAAATGAAAACCAGGATAAGTTAAACGAGAATCAAGAAAAGAAACAAATTTCATTAGAGACATGGAGTAAAGGACATATCATTGGTCTCAAAGTAAGAATTTTTTCACGATTTTAAAATACTAATTTTCTTTAATATACACACACATATGTGTGTGTATGTATTTATAGTTTTATTATAGAATTATATTATATTTTATATTGTGTCAAATACAATAGGGAGGTACAGATATACAATCTGATATTGCTATTGGCAGACAATCCAATGATGACTTAAACAATCAGACTAATGAGATAATGGAATCAGATAAAACACATATTGATAATAAAGATCTTAAATTTATAAAACATGTAAGATCACAAAGTACGTATAATATATATACATATCACACTTATTTATTATTCTTTTATATATATATATATATATATATATATATATATATATATGTTGCTTACATAGTTATTGTTATATAAAATTATATAACAAAATATATACATAAAGTTGAGAATTATGATCAATAATTACTTTGTATTTAGTTGCAAAAGAAAATCCTACATTAACAGCAGCTCAAACTGCAAAAAAAATTACTGATTTCTGGAAACAACTATCATCGCATGAGCGTGGTTATTATCGAGATGTTGCACATAAAGAAGAAAAGGAACATCAGGCATGTAAAAAAGATGAAAAAAGAGGTGAAGTGAATAAGATAGAGGGAAATAAAGTTACAGAGGGAAATAAAAGCAGGCTCTTACAACTATTTGAAAAAATGAAGAATACAAAAAACGAAAAGAAAGAGAAATTAAATCTGAGGACAATAGTACCTTGGACTATTGACAGAGCTAAAATAATTACAAGGTTGAATTTTAATCGATATATTGACAAATTATTTATCATATATTTTTTTCTTTGTTAATATATTTCAATAATCATATTACAGATTAAATTTTGAAAGTGAACATATAATAGGTCGCTTGACGCCTAATTTATGGATTGCTACAATTTGTGAACAAATATGGATTATAGATATTACTGGCTTGATAAAAGGCTTGAAAGTTTCTGATATTGATGCAGATAAGGTATTTTATTAAATATTTGCCTTTTTTGTAGAAATTATACAATGTACAAACATGTATGTAAATGTAAAATATTAGTTTTTCATTAGTATTATATCATTTGTTGTAGATGGATGCCAAGAGAATTGAACGTCTTCTCAAACAGTGGTTATCGGAACGAGATGACATGTCAGTGATACATTCTATATACGAGTTCAAAAAAAATGTAAATATAATATAATATAAAATATGTTCTTTTGTAAGAGCGTAAGTAATATTTAATAAATAATTTTATAAGATGTTTTGTTAACATATTTTATGTGTGTTTACTATGTAAACTTTAAATTAAAGTTGAGTTGACAAAACTACAACTTTACTATATGATTTTACATTTGTAACAAATAATAAAATGATAAATAATAAATCAAAATTATAAATCTAAACAACACATTTGTAATCCAAAATTGTCTAAGTAAGCGTTTACGAGTGATCAGTTTGCTCACATTTTTCCTTTCATCTTATTTACTCACAGCTTTGCTATTTAACTGTTCTAAAAATTATAACAAATGTACAATTTTTTACATGTTATATTTACTCTCCAATTATTCGTATGTTAATAAATAAATTTAAAAAGTCTTGATTAGTAATAAAAGTAATAAGATTAATTTTATTAGTAAGATAAGTAATAAGATTCATTTGATTAAGGTAAAATTGATAATTAATAAGATTAATTTTATTAATTTTTTAATTTAATAAAAATTCAAATTTTTTTATTTTTTTATATATTTTGTTTAAATTTTTTTTACGAAAATCTTTTTCTATTTTCCCGCTAGGATCGCTGAGCATCGTTGGCTCTAGTTCATCTGCTTGCCGCTAGTATCGTTGTCTAAATTTCCTTCGACAGCCATCTTTCCACAACTTCCTCTTCCTCTATTTTACACTGCTCGTTGGAGGTGGCTGTGTTTCGTGTAATCTTCAAATCATTTTGATATAATGGTGAGCAAATTCTTTCTCTTAATATATGGTTTATTTGACTAATTAAACTTAAATATACGCGTATTATTCATTGGATACCGATAAGAAAGTAAGATGTCTATTTTTCGGAGAGATTCGTTATTTGCCACATGGTGGAAAATTTCACACATTTTCTTTATATACTTTTAGCACTATCTGAAATAGTACATTTTGTTTAGACAAAAGATTCTAAATAAATCTTTATTACCTTAATTAGTTATGAATATATACTTTAATTATGTGTTAAATTTAATATCATATGTATATATGCTGTTTCTTTGGTGTCGATGAGGCTCCGCAAGGATTTGCCCATACGCCAATTGATTTATGCTGCCTGTTAGCAGTGGAAGTATAGTTTTTAGAAGAAATAATATCCTCTTACAATAGCTCGGGTACCTCGGGTTCACTAAGCCCGGACTTGCTTAATGTAAGGAGAAAGTGTATATATCTGATATATATTGCTAAAACATGATGATACACCTAGCTCACTTTGATGTTTCACTGAAGAAAACACAATTGTTCCCTAATGCATAATCTGATTAGCAAAAATATCAGATACTACACTTGTGAAGTAATATTGAGAGATCAATTTTTTTGTCAAAAATCAATCGCATAAGTATTTATATATTGTACATAAGTATTGTACATATAAGTTTAATTATATAAATTATATAATTATCTAATCTATCTTACTTACTAAAAAGTAATACAATGAATAATTTTTGCTTTATCATAAAAATTCGAAATTGTTTTAAGTAAGAAGTAATTAAAAAAATTTATTCCTTGTTTCTGATTTATTCTGAACATAACTGCTCTTATTCTAATATCTGTTTTTATGTATTTTTATAGGGTTTTGTCAAAGTAGTCAAAAATAAACAGTACTTCAAGCGTTATCAAGTTAAATTTAAGAGGCGCCGTGAGGGAAAAACTGATTATTATGCTCGCAAAAGATTAACTATTCAAGACAAGAACAAGTACAATACACCTAAATATAGGTTAATTGTACGTCTCTCCAATAAGGATATTACATGCCAGGTAAATTCGACGATAATATGTATAAATTCAATTTACTAGTAATTTTTGTTTTGCATATTCACAATCTGATAGAATGACAAATGTTAAATTGTAAAACAGTAGTGCAAGAAATCCAGTTTATAAAAGCTTAATTGATAGAGAATATAAAGGAATATATATTTAAATCATAATATATGTATAAGTACAATATATATTACATTTATTCAAAAAATCAACAATCAACTAATACATACATTCTTTCTCAAGGTTGCTTATTCAAGAATCGAAGGAGATAGAATTGTGTGTGCTGCTTATAGCCATGAACTTCCCAAATATGGTGTTAAAGTTGGTCTCACCAACTATGCATCTGCTTATTGCACTGGTTTACTCTTAGCCAGAAGAGTAAGTTATATTTTTCTCTATTTTTTCTCTTTTCTTTTTTTTTTTTTTTAATAACATTTACAATATTTACAATATGTACTGCTAAAATGATGAGACACCTAGCTCACTTTGATGTTTCACTGAAGAAAACACGATTGTTCCCTATATGTATCCTGATTAGCAAAAATATCAGACAATTGTATTGAAGAATGAAACTTATTATTATTTGTTAAAATCGATTATTTCGTTTTTGTAGCTTCTTAAGAAGTTGGGATTGGATACCTTGTATGTGGGTTCTACAGAAGTGACCGGTGATGAATATAATGTTGAGGAATTGGACGATGGCCCAGGTGCTTTCAGATGTTATCTAGATACAGGACTAATGCGTACCACAACAGGCGCCCGAGTTTTCGGTGCCATGAAAGGCGCGGTTGATGGCGGTCTCAATATTCCTCATAGGTAATTAAAGAAATTCATATATATATATATAATTTCATGATTTATATCATTATAAATATAATTTTATATTTTTCTTTTTATTTAAATATATTATCTAAAATAAAAAAGTCACGGTATTAATCAAATCAATATAAATCATACAAATGTACATAATAGTTTATGATAATTTTATAATACGTGTACGTCATTTGAATTGGCTTGAAGTTTACTCTTTTCTTGCATTTTACGAGACCATAAAGTCTTTCTAACAATATCAAGTTCAAAAATATTATATTATGTAACTTTAGTTATTTAATGACTTTGCATTGTTCTATAGTACCAAGAGGTTCCCTGGATATGACCCTGACGCGAAGGCATTTAATGCAGAAGTGCACAGACAGCATATATTTGGTCAACACGTTGCAAACTATATGAAAACTCTGGAAGAGGAGGATGACGAAGCTTTCAAGAGACAGTTTTCACAATACATTAAGCATGGCATCTCTGCGAATGATGTAAGCACAATTATAATGCAATTTTAAATATATGCATTTTTATATTATTTTTTAGTACACACATACGTCCAACTTATAATTGCTGCTTAGATTAAATCTATGTGGCGTCGCAGTTGGACAACAGTAATTTTCATTGGTTGTTAAATGTGAATGCATTAATGCATTTATCAAAATAGACCCATGTTACAGCTATTGCTAGATATACATATAGATCAGAATATAGTTAATAAGAAAAATAATTTTTTGTAATAGATCGAGAATATATACAAGAAAGCCCATGAGGCAATCCGTGCCGATCCAGAACATAAGAAGATCGAAAGGGAGAAGGAACCTATCAAGAAGAGATGGAACCGTGCGAAATTATCTTTGTCTGAGAGGAAGAATCGTGTGGCCCAGAAGAAAGCCTCATTCCTCAAGACCTTGGAGGAAGTAGAAGTGTAATTATTCTTTATTCAGAATCATGTTTATGATGTATGCACAGACTTGTGTGTATGAATGAAGAATAAAGAAAACCCAAACATATATGACAAATTTATAAATTGTTATTGAATATATTATTTACACACTAGATAGTTTTGTTTTTATTTTTTTCAATTATCTCGCTAGAGAGAATACAAGTTAATACAATATAATAAAAGTTTTTACATAGAATCTCTAAATTTGTTACCAATATTTGAATCATTCTTATGTATTTGTTTTTGTAGCAAATCCAAACGAAAATGCCCATAATTTGCACAGAATTAATAAATTTATCTAGATCTTGCATTATGCTTCTGGTTAATCAATAATTTTTATTTTTTTTTGTGCTATTGAATGATATAATTTTAAATTTTCAACATTTAATTATTTTATGTACAATTTGCTATTTGAAATAATAATTGCACACTGATATTACAATATGATACAGTATTTAAAAAATTCATAATATATTAATAAAATTCATAATTAAATTTTGATAAATTTTATCCAAGAGATATATGACAACATGTTTCACATCATACAAATTTTAGTTCAATATGAAATCGAATATTATATGTAGACTGAAAGGGACAAATCCAGACCTTTATTTTCCTTTGCCTAATGAAAAAAAAAAAAAGAAAAAAGAAAATAGTATTTATATATAATTTATAATTTGATACAATTAAATGACACTTATTTAGAACGAGAAGACGATTTGAATATTTGCATTGTTTTAACGAAAAAGTGACAATCTGTTACGAAAACCAGGTAACCGACCTTGGGGATTGACTAAAGCGTTTTGAATGTCTGCGATAGAAGGTACGGCTTTTATTTCACCACGTGCCGCTATGCAAGGTGGTGATTTTAATAAACGTCGTGCTACTCTATCAATGTCGTCTTTAGATATTCCATCTGTAAGAATCAATGTTTTTTTTGCGAGTGTTATTGAAAATACTGTAATTTATCAAATCTGTAAAGTTAACTTCACAGCTTACCGATAGCTTGCATGAAATATTCTGGCCTTTTTCTAGAATCAGTTGCTAGAACTTGTCTACCAATATCTTCAAATACAACGGGCCGTTGTTCCAGATTCATAAGTAGCATCGACTGCAATTGTTTCTTTGCCCTCTGTATAAAAAAAAAAAAGATACAATTATTGATTATAGGACAATGATTTAATGAAAATCGAATGGGATTTGAGATTTATGAGTCTTGACATTCTCATATTAATTTATGGCAAAGTGTAATGTGTTTTTAATTCTAATCTAATTTATAAAGATATATAAAGCAAAATCATACCGCTAATTCATTATCCGAGACTCCACTTGCCATGGCGACCATTTCATGTACAATTACTTCTACCATATCCTTTACATTAGATGGTGTGCATGAAGCGTGAATACAAAACAGACCAGTATCTGCGTAAGCATGATTGTATGCAGTTGCACTGTACAACCAATGATACCTAAAACATCAATTAAAGTTAATATGAAAGTTTAATATGGAAGATGTGTCTCAATTAAGAGATTTGCTGTAAGTATGAGATAAGTTTGTAACTTGTATATAATATCCAAGATGCAATAGATGTTACAAATGGATTTTACAAATTAGAAATTTATTCATTTACACTCTTTAATTATACCATACAAAAGATATTAAAGAGATATGAAAAATAATTATCATTTGTATATCTTTTACATTCTAAACAAAATATATAAAAATATAAAATTATCTTACCTATTTAACACATTAGTGTACAAACGCGTGTACATGCCTTTCCCAGGACCGCCAGCGCTAAAACTGCCACCACCTCCCATCATCATGTTTAATACGCACATAGCGACAAAATCTGGATCTTGATGGGAACAACCTTCTAATCCTATAATAACATGTGACAATTCCGGCAAGCCGCTAGGTCCCGCGTAAATTGGCACATTGCATTCCTCCTATTTTGAAATACAAAAAGAGGTCTTTTATTTTTCTTAATTTCACAATAAGAATATTTGTAAGCACACAATATGTGAATGAGTGTACCATAACGTATCCTGCACTGTATTGTGCGATAGATTTATCGACGGTATTTTCATTATTTGGCAGAATAAGATCCGGTTGCTGCTCCCAGATAGGTTTTTGATCTACAAAGTATCTACATCAAAGATAATGTTATTAGTACACATGGATAAAGATTTAAAAAATAAATTTATCACTTATTTATTGAAAATTTATGATTATTACTTGTTAACGGCGTGGACCAAATCATCATGTTCAACACCAACTCCAGCGACTACCATTCTATTCGGTACATAATGATATTTGAGGTATGTGTGTAAAGTCTTTCTGTCGATTTTGTCAATATTCTCTTTTGGGCAAATCTTGGGTAAACCTAATGTGTTCTTTCTATATGCAGCCTATTGATATAACATATCTATAATTATATATTTTCCTTCCTTATAACAAGAAAATGTATTTGTAATTCTAGTAAAAAAAAGAATATCTTTAAAATATCTATTATATATTTCAAACTCACAGCATGAATCATGTCCATTAATATGGGTTCTTGTTCTGGCCTAGTATGTAAAGACTCTAATTCGAATTGTACAGTTTGTCTGGCAATTTGCACCTGCAAATCCATTCAACTTTAATTTATACAAACATATATACAATATAGTAATTTGATATTTATGAGAATTATAGTTTATAATATAATAAAATATGAGAAATACAAAATTTCTTTATATATTTATGTATTATACATTATTACATACCTCTTCCTCTGTAATTTGAGGTCTCAAAACAATATCACCTAAAACTTGAGTAACTATATCCAATCCGCGACGTTCTGCCGATGCTGCATAGACAAATGTGTCGCGAGATGCCTGGCAGTCACATATACCACCATGTTTTTCTAAAGCTAGCATTATTTTATCCTTGCTATCATATGTATTTGTAGACTGTAACAAGCAATATAATAACATAGGTTTATGCATATTTTAAGCTAAGTGTAAATAAAATCAGTGTTGATTATAAAAAAAAAACATAGAACATCTATCATTAGAGCCAAATTATTGATTAGAACACACATATCAGCTGTAAGCTCCATTTACTTATTATTTCACTAAGATTTCATAATACTAGATAAAAAAAAACTTACACTAAATGCTAATTTTTCAAGGAAGTGCGAAATGCCACTTGGATATGCCGCTTCATATCTAGGACCCGAGTCGATAAGAACTGAAAATCAAAAAGATAATATATATTTATTTGTGCATAAATTCAATATAAATTGATATATATATATAATTTAAAATATATATATTTTGAACTCACCACCTATGGTACAAAATTGCCCAAATCTATTTTCTGATGCAACTTTCAAACCATTTGGCAAAACTGTAATTTTTGTCACTTGATGCTCCTCGTTCGCAGTAGAATAGATAGGTTTTGGTAGATCAGGAATAGGTTTCGTCAATGGTGGAAATGATGTAACAGATTTCTTCTGATTTTCATTCAAATCATTAAGTATTCTTTGAGAGGAAAGATTACATCTCTGCCAGACGTTAAAATAGTTTGTGCAAGTGAAACTGAAAAGATAAGAAACATACAATATAATATAATTTTTGAAACCTTTTTTACAACCTACTCGATGTTACATTATCGCAAAATTACCTCTCTTTAATCGCAACGATTAACGGCTTTTGTGATATCCTCGAAAACGTGTACATTTTGTCAAAAGGATTTTTAACATACAATCACAATATAATTCTGCTGCCAAAAATTAAAGATATTTATAGAGATGTCGAGATGAGATATCGAGAGAGGGCAAATGTATCTGTCAAAAAAAGAAACTATAGCAAGAAACGATCAAAGTTTTGCTAATGTTTTTTATAAACACATTTGACAATAATACATCTTATCCATGTATATAGACAAATACATAGATAATAATTTAGCTCTATTTATTAATTTTTTTATTCATAATTCGCGATAGTCCGTCTCGTGCTAAACATGTCCATTTCGTTGGTTGGATAAAATCTTAAGATCGGACTCTCGCATGCCTAAAAGCACCAGCCAATCAAGCTTTCTGTCTCGCGGAGAAGCTGCAAGTTGATTGGTTATCGCTGTCGCGCCTGCGCAGAAGCCGAATTCGGGTCTCCACATTTTTTATATACACCCGGTTTTTATCCGGTGTTCGGAAAATATGTGGGATCTCCGGTGAATCGTTGAAATGTCAACGTGTGACGTGTATGTAGTTTACATTAACAGACGTTGAAAGTTTTGTCGGAGGGAAAGAATGGAATATTTTAAGAGCAGTCTGAAATCCGTTTTAGGAACCGCTCCAGCTGGAACTCAGCCGACAGGTGCCGATACAGTGAGTGAAAAAAAAAACGCCAATATTCGATAATATTTTTTCCATACACGAGAGGTTATTTCTCATATATTGTAGAATCAACTGATAAACCTTCTTATCGTAGTAACAACTTAACTTGTAAGTAGCTACGATTAAATAGCTATTACTATTGATATCTATGTATTTTAATACAGGTAGAAAGATTGGTAGACAGATTGCAATCTTCCACGTTACTCAATGACAGAAGAGATGCCTGTCGTGCGCTCAAAGCATTGTCACGCACGTATCGTGTGGAAGTTGGCACTCAAGGGATGGATGCGTTGAAGCAGGTGTTGGAAATGGATAGGACAGATTGCGAAATAATTGGTTTAGCTCTGGACACACTGTGTAATATAACAAATCCCGAAACATTCGACGAAGAAGGTAAGTAAGATGCTTCATCTTCTAGATGTTATTCTATCTATATCTAATTGTTCTGCATTATTTTCAGTGGACAAACACGGTCCTAAAAACAAAATAGGAGAACAGTTTACAGAAATATTTATCAAGAATACAGATAGTGTTGGATTAGCACTGGCATTCCTCGAAGAGTTTGATTTTCGTGTCAGATGGCCGGCGCTGAAATTGTTAACACATTTATTGGCAAACAGATCTAAAGATATTCAAGAAATAATTTTGATCAGTCCTATGGGGGTCTCTAAATTGATGGATTTGCTGAGCGACAGCAGAGAAGTTATACGCAATGATGTATGTTAAATTAATAATATTTAAGTAAATACTTTTGAAATACGAGGAGAAATCGTTCTCTTGCCTTCAATACATATTATTTACTATTATTACTTAGGCTTTGTTGCTACTCATTCAGCTAACAAAAGGCAATGCAAATATTCAAAAAATAGTAGCATTTGAAAATGCATTTGATCGTATATTTGATGTTATTGAGCAAGAGGGTAGCGCAGATGGTGGTATTGTTGTAGAAGACTGCCTCTTATTGATGTTAAATCTTCTCAGGGGAAATGTCAGTAACCAAAACTTTTTTAAAGAAGGTAATTTCAATAGGTTTCAATAATTAACTTTTTAATAATTATTATAATTTTGCCCTTGTGTTATAATTTTAACATTGCAATATGCAGGTAGCTATATTCAGAAATTGACGCCAATGTTTCAAATACCCAATGAAATAGAAGATAATAACTTTGGTGGCTGGAGTCCACAGAAAGTATCCAATGTTCACTGCATGGTGCAAGTTGTACGAGCATTAGTAGCACCAAGTGCGCCTGCTCAGGTAAAAATATTAACATTATCATATTTATAACATTTCTCTTTCATTACGTTTTTATTTTATTATTGATAACTAAATAATATTATGTATGTGAAGGCAGTTGCAGTTTGTCAACGAACTATGAGAGCATATGGATTGTTGCAAGCATTGTGTGATATACTAATGGCTAGTGGAGTCCCCGCGGATGTATTAACAGAGACCATTAATACTGTAGCGGAAGTCATAAGAGGAAATGCTAGTAATCAAGAATTTTTGGCGAGTGTCATGGCACCGAGCACTCCTCCAAGGTATGATTTAAATATAGAGTCATTTTATATCATTTAATATCATTCGAAATAATGAAAAACAATTTACAAATAAATACATTATAGACCAGCTATTGTTGTGCTATTAATGTCCATGGTGAATGAGAAGCAACCATTCATTCTGCGGTGTTCTGTATTATATTGCTTCCAATGCTTTCTGTATAAAAACGAAGTGGGACAGACGCAGTTGATTCAAACTTTATTACCGCAAGGCAACGAGGCGCCGTCGCTAACTACAGGTTTATTAAGCTCTTTTAGATAGATCTTGATTATTATATGATATGATTATTATACAAAGAATTTTTATTTATTTATTTCTTTTTTTAAGCAAACGAAATAGGAGTTTTGACAATGGAATGATGCAAATAATCCTATATTTATTGTTAGGACAGTTGCTGTGCGGCGGATTATTTTCTGCAGATTCACTATCGAATTGGTTCTCTGCTGTGGCATTATCTCACGCTTTGATCGAGAACATAAGCCAGAAGGAACAGCTTTTAAGAGTGCTCCTCGCGACCAATATTGGGAAGCCACCGGTAACACTTATGCAACAATGCGTCATGTTGTTGCAACAGGGTAATAAGACACAGTGTAAATTGGGCTTATTGATATTGCTCTGTCGATGGACCTCGTATTGTCCGCTCGCAGTAAAATCATTCCTAGCTATCGATTCCTCGGTAGCTTATCTAACAGCTCTTCTCTCATCGCAAGAGAATAACGATGATCTACAAGAAACCTTACTGCAGAGTATGTGCGCCTTACTTATCGGTATTTGTGTACATTTCAACGATGATAGTGTACCTACTTATACAAAGGTAGATAGCTAATGATGTCGTTTATTGAAGTTACTTAAAGTAAAACGTATATAATTAACTGCGGTAACTTTTGTATATTATCTCGCAGGAAAAAGTATGCAATTTAATTGAGAATAGAATAGGTGTGGAAAAATTTCAAGACGCGATTGGCAGTATTGCTAGACATGAGATTTATTCCCGAACGCTAAAACATCCGCAGCCCTCGGTGAAAAATCCATCGGAACTTTTATTGGATCACGAATTTTGCAGATTACTGAAAAGTTTAGAAGGTATATATTATACGATATTTTATGTTGTTGTTAGTATTGTATGTTGAGGATAAATATCTAAAACTTTTATAATGATAAAGAAAATTTAACATTCTCAGTTTCTTTTTAGAAATGCAAATAAGATTTTTTTTTCTTTTAGGTGTTGTAATAAAATCAGTGATAGATGCTAATAATGAACATCAGAATAGAAATCAATTATCTATGAGTGTATCTGACAATACATTGGTTTTGCAATATAAAGATCTTATAAGAGAGCAAGATGTGCAAATTCAAAAGCTGAATCAAGTTAATGATAATTTATTAAAAGAAAAACAACAACTTGAGGTACCAAGCAAATATTTATTTATTTATTTTTTTAGATGTGTATGATGTATATATAACATTAATACATATTTTGTAACACTATTACAGACACTGCTACAAGAACTTAAATCAACTATTAGTCATTTACGAGACCAAAATTTGGTTCTTCGAGCAGCACAAACAAATATAGGAGATGGAAAGGAGACAGTTGTTTCTAGTAATAATATAGATCTGGAAAAAGAATTGCAAACGTACAAAACAATGGTTGCAGATTTAGAAAATCGTTTAGCTGAATATGTGCACATGACGCAAGAGCACAAAGAAAAAAATAATGAAAAAAAGGAATCAGAATTAGAGAATCAATTAAAATCGAAAACAGCGGAACTTGAAAAATTTAAGAAAGACCAAGAAGATCTTTTAGAACTTTTGACTGATCAAGATAGTAAAATTATGTTATATAAAGAAAGATTGATTGAATTAGGCGATAAGGTATGTTTTATGAAACCATTTACACAAATTACATGACAAATAAAATGTAACTTTTCTATTTTTAGGTCGAGTCTGATGAAAGTTCAGGTGAACTTGATACAGATGATCAACCAGAATCAAGCAATTAAGACGTTCGAATTGATTGTTCAGATAAATAAGAGAATTTTTTTTATACATAGTAAATGTCTCTTTTTCTATAAAAATTCTATGAAAATTTTATTTTGTGTTATAAACATTGTAAAAATGCATTTCCATATGTATATACAAGTATATAACAATTATCATGTGTAATTGTATAAACAGATATTAGTATTTCTCAGAAGCAAAAAATATAAATTAGATATTTAATGAAGAACTGTTTCAAGTCAAGTATTATATATTATTTTATTTCTGCACAATTATTAATGTTTTTTATTTAAGTATATATATATATATATATATATATATATATATATATATATATATATATATATATATATACCAAGAGTTTGTAAAAAGCAGATTGCATTATTGGAAAAATTGTCCTAAACATTTTTGTGTAATATATTCAATATAATTTAATATTCATGCACATTCTATTAATGATATTTGTATATAAAAAATTACCCAAAATGAAAATAAATTTATTATATTTATTTTAAATAGCTTATATTATCCTATTAACAAATATACAATGGGACTGATAGGACCAACATTTATAAATTCCCATTTTCAGAATTATTTAATATACAGAGTTCTATAAATAAATTTCAATGCTTTGTTTTCATAATTCTTTTATTACTGGCTGCAGGATGTAATATCTAGCCAGTATTATCAGATATACTATTATCAACTAACAGATGAGAATTTTATTCAATATAATATTGAATGATTTATACTGCACTTTGTCGTTGTTTTACGGCTGCTTGAATGCACTTTGCCATAGTTAGAGACGCTCGTGATACTACGTCAGTCATGAAAAATTGATCCAACGTCTTTTGTTTGATATCCACAGGGTCTGTTAAAAATGATTCTCCAGACTGTTGCTATAAACATGTAAATAATATATATAAATTGTCTTCATATTAAGAAATACATAGCATCCAATCGAGGTACAAACCTTGGCTATCTCCAGAGCTTGCGTAAAGAAATTAGCTGGTTCAACATTACCGTATCGTACCAGATGTGGCGCGACTTCTTCAAGCCTGAATCTTATTTCGTTTAAATTATCGTATGGCAAAGTAATACCGGCCATCTATAATTTAACAAAGTATATAATTGTCACATGTATACATATCTTGATTACTTTAAGGATCTTAACATTTCTGCATTTGGCTACAAAGATTTATTTATTTAATTTATTAATTATTACCTCAGAAAGGGCGCGAATAATTTTCCAATCTGGACGTGCTAAACCAGGCGGTGTAATTGCTGCGCACGTTTGTTGGGAGCGTCCTTCTGTATTAACATAACTTGCGACTTTTTCAGTATATGCTGCTCCAGCTAATACAACATCCGCAATGGTTGCTCCAGCGTCACCATGACTCCCTAAAATCATAAATAACATTCAGTGTAATCGTATAGTTAATAATTTAATTGAAAGTTATAAATTAAATTGATATATTGCTATATAGAGCTAAATAAAATATAAAAAGTTTTAAATATGTAAATATATATATAATTAATAATATGATAAATATAATTAATTTTATAAACTTAATATATTATGATAAATATATATATATATATATATATATATATATATATATATATATATTAATTGTTTAGCATAGTTACACGTGTGTAGACATACCTATATAAATGATAAATGTGTTTGGAAAATCTTCTTTCTTAATGTTTGTATCATCAGCACCCAAAAGTAACAGAACTTTCGGTTGTTGCTCTTTAATTTCTTCTACAGTCGAACCATAACCGATATCTAAGGCGGCGACTTGAGAAGCATTTGTATGCAATATATTTAAGATTTTCCAATCCTGGGGAGCCTAAAATTCAAAAGATAAATCATTATTATAATTTCTATAAAATTATATAAAAAAATTTCTGCAAAATTATATATAAAAAAAGGTTGGATAAAATTTACTTTTGAGTTATCTCCTAAAGCCTTTGCTAATGCTTGCGTTTCATAGAGAATCTTAGCTCCGTCCTTTCGAGTTAGTTGATCGGCGCCTAAGATAACAACTGGTTTCTTAGCCTCTTTCAGAGTTGCAGAGAATGGATGTGAACCGTCACGTAACTTCGTTATTACATCGAAGGATTCTCCCAAATGCTATATAAAAAAAGTTATATTTTATTTAAGAATACACTACAGGAGAAATATAACGCAAAACAGATAAAGATTATACCTCATGTTCGTACGTTAGATCTACGTCCGAACCGATAAGGGCGATTGTTTGTTCGCCATGTAGATAGCCCTTCCTGAGACGCGTATTTACTAACGGTGCTTCGTATCTAGGATTTGTACCAATCAATACTACGACATCCGCATCTTCAATCGCGGCGATAGTGTTGTTCAAAAGATAGCTACTTCTGAGGTCGATGCCCGAACCATCTTTCGGGAAACACTGTTCCGTAGCTAGAGCTTCGCTGCCCAATTTATTCACTAAATCTTTCATGGCGATAAGAGCCTCCGCGTCTGCCAATTTCCCAGCGATCGCAGCACATTTGTCCGCCGGCACATTCGCTATGAATCTAGCAGCTAATTATCAGAATGTTTATGTATAAAACGTGACGAATCTAGTGAATACAAATATATAATAGATCTAGTCCTACCAGTAACGAGTGCATCTTCCCAATCTACAGCTTGCAATTTTCCATTAATCTTAATCATCGGTGAAATGAGTCTTTGTCTTCTGAGTCCATCGTATGAAAAGCGGGCTTTGTCCGAGAGCCATTCCTCGTTCACTTCCTATTAATTGTATAATTATTATTAATAACATGTAACAAAAACATGTATTTTTCATCATTTTTGCTGTATGCGTGTTAAGAATATTTACCTCATTCACTCTTGGTAGTATTCTTAAAACCTCGCCGGTTCTGTGAGAGATAACTGTGTTACTACCAACGGCATCGTGAACGTCGATGCTGTCAGTGCGACGTGTTTCCCATGGACGGGCAACAAATGCATATGGTTTACTTGTTAATGCACCCACAGGACAAAGATCGATGATATTGCCAGACAATTCTGACAAGAACATTTTCTCGACATATGTTCCCACCTAAAATTATTATATAATTGCTACACTACTATATTTCTTGGAATAATTCCTATATTGTTAACAATCATTATCACAATCATATGAAATAATTATAAGTTTATACAAATAAATATTTCTCAATTTTTCAAAATATTTCAAAAAATTCAAATTTGACACAATATTATATGATAAGACTTGTAAATGAACAACATTTATCTTAATATGGCAAAATATATTTTGTAACAATAAGCTAATGTGCTTTTATAATATATATTATTTAAATATATACAAATTAAATCTTAATATATACCTGCATATCATTACCACGACCAGTAGTTCCCAAATCATCAATACCAGCTACTTCTGAAGCAAATCGAATGCACCTTGTGCAATGAATGCAACGTGTCATAACTGTTTTGATTAAAGGTCCAATGTCTTTGTCTTCCACTGCTCTTTTCCCAGAGAAGTTAATATCAACGAATCTACTCCTGTCACTTCCAAAAGCCATGCTTTGATCTTGTAAATCACATTCTCCACCCTGGTCACAGATTGGACAGTCTAATGGATGATTAACCAACAAAAATTCCATAACACCCTCGCGAGCTTTCCGTGTCAGATCAGAATTAGTTTTCACTTTCCAACCTTTCATCACTGGCATAGCACATGCAGCAATTGGCTATAAAATAAAGAAAAAATAAGATAAATATAATCAATTAATTTTGATACATCTTATTCTTTTATCTGTTCTGCTATGTTATGTACCTTAACTTGCTTCTCTATTTCAACAAGACACATCCTGCAATTACCAGCTACAGCAAGACGCTCATGATAACAGAATCTTGGTATTTCAACTCCTACTTTGGCAGCAGCCTAAAAGACAAAAAAAATCACATAAATATTAATGTGTCTTATGATTTATTGTATCATTAATTTTATTATAAATTTTATTATAATTTTATTATAAATACAATATGTACTTGCAATAATATTTGTAATAAGAATTTTCTTTCATTGTTTATAAAATCTTAAGTTATAATTTATATAAAATTGATGAGTTTTTATAATTTTTTCACCAAAAAAACAAAAATATTTTTTACATTGAGTAAGAAGTATCAATTGTGTATATAAAGCAAAAATCACTACAATTATTACAAATCTCACAATTATATCTATTTCCATCTAAAGTCAGAAATAATATATATACATATATGCAAGATTCAGACATGGTATTGTTCTTCGCAGCGAGATAAGCCAAGAGATCTGAAAGTGGATAAAGAGAATGCAAAGACATATATCAACACAAACCTGCAAGACTGTTGTTCCCGGTGGTACTTGTACAGGCTTGTCATCAATGAAGAGCTCGACCAATTCCTGCTGTGACTTGTTAGACGTTGTGTGAAAATTGACAGCGCAGAACTTTCCATTTGTCAGGCCTGCAGCCCGCACAACCGGCAGCCTCAACATCTCGCCACGCTATCAACAACTATCAACATCACACTTTATTATGTATATTATGTAATAAACAAAAATTTCGCACAAATCAATGGCGAATTAACCTAACTGAGGGACTATAAATAAGCAATAAGAACATATGTTTTTGAAACATAGCGTAATACCGAATGTCTTTATGAGATATCGCGATAAATTCTGAGCATTTTTTCACCGAGATTACATATACGAGTTACAAATTTCAATCGAATAAATATGATCACAACCATTTTTTAAATACCTTCTCTAGACGTCAGAAACACCTAACGATCCGCGCTGAGCTCATGATGAGCAATGGCGAGTTCGATCGAAGAACGCAATTGCTTTACTTTTACGTCACCGTGTATAACATCTTGTCGAATATATAATAATATATTAAATTATATTATAATAAATATATATATTATTATATTTTAATAAATATATATATTATTATATTTTAATAAATATATATTATAATATATTATAATATATTTTTATATATAATAATATATTCAATCAATGATTTTTATAATTATATCTTTATAAATCAGGATAAAAGGAAGAAAGCTTTTTTGTCTCGATTCGTCAATTAAAAGCCATTTTATCCCATAGCAAAATAAAATAAAATAATTGATAAAATAAAGTAAAAAAATAAATTTCCTTTTTGAAGCAGAGTAGCAATTAATTGACCAATAGGGATAAAGCAATTTTTTTTCTTGATTGGTCAATCGAACGTTGCCACGGATTCTGATTGGTCGTCCCTTTCTCTCCATCTCTCTCGCCCCTGACATCGGCGTTCCCTAGATGTCCCTATCTAGGAACTTTTTCGTTCCGGGCGCATCGAGGTCCCGCCCTGGGGAAGGTGCACCGGAACGAACGTCACGTTCACGTCACGTCACGTCGGAGTCGCACGAGTCGGCTGGTGAACGCAGCTCTCTCTTCCGGCGATCAGACGAAGGGGTCCCCGCTGAGTCGTCGTGCTCTCGGCTACAACTATTTACTCGTCCAGAACACGCTCTCGCCATGGCTGTCGGTGACCTGAAGACCGATAAGGGCGTCGAGGACCTCAACACCTATCTCGCCGATCGCAGTTATGTCGACGGGTGAGCCTACTTGTAGCGCATTCTGTGCGCTCACCGCGATATGTCTCCGGTACACGTGCTCCGCTTAGCGCGGCACCGCGGCCGATTCTCCTCTCTCGCCAGTATTTTATATGATATTTTCTCGTAAACTATATGCCCCGGCAAAGGGAACTCGTTCCGATCGCGAGTATCAGTTGGACTCTACTTATTTACAACCGCTGATCTCGCCGATGTCGCGATTTCCACGTATGGATATGTGTCACACAGACACAAACACACACATATGCGTAGCATCGCAGCACGCTTTATACTTATTTTTACGTCTTTTACTTTCTTTCATTATTTTTCTTATTCTTCAATCTTTTTTTGTACATAGATACACTTTTGTAAGTTTTTTTAAAAATAACCTTATCGTTACTATCTTGTGAGATTCGTATCTATTTCCACATATATGTGGGAGAGTAAGAGAGATACTTGACGATTTTTCACAGTATTTGTTACTCATGTTGCATGTTGTGTATATATATAATTATTTTTATATATATTATATAAATAATATATATTGCAAGATAAAAAATATTTCATTCATGTTACATACAATTGGATGATCTTTCCTAGTTTGAGTATTAACGAAGATTTAACGTAAAAGAATCTCTGTAAGTAATATTTTTCTTATATTTCTTGTGCCTTTTTAAATTTTATATATTTATCTTTTATCTATATCTCTCATTTACTTTTTAATTTAGAGAAAGTATGATAATAAAGTTAAAAAATTTATATCAGTTATCTAATATATAATCTAATTGATAGATACAATCAATAGTATTAGAACAATACTTAAGAAGATACATTAGATTCTTATTTTTTGATAAATATATATGATTTTATAACAATGATACTCGAATTGATAATAAGAATCAGCTTTAAAATACAAAATGTATCGTATAAAAGATTTTGCACCCAATAGGTGGCAACCAACTCAAGCCGATGTTGCAGTACTCGAGGCACTGGGAAAAACACCAACATCTTCGAATCCTCATGTACTCCGTTGGTACAACCATATAAAATCCTACGATTTCAAGTCACTTCCTGGAGAAAAGAAAACTCCTTCCATCTTTAGTACCACTAGTGCTCCAACTTCCTCTACGGCAAAGGCAAGCGAAGATGACGATGACTTAGATTTATTCGGCTCGGACGAGGAAGAGGATGCGGAAGCCGCAAAAATCAGGGAGGAAAGGTTAAAGGCATATGCAGAGAAAAAATCAAAAAAGCCCGCAGTTATCGCCAAATCGAGTATCGTCCTAGACGTGAAGAGTTGGGGAGATGAAACGGATATGAAAGAAATGGAAAATGCGGTAAGATCGATCGAGATGGACGGCCTTGTTTGGGGTGCATGTAAGTTGCATTTATTTTATTACTCTGTCGATATATACCGATTTGCGTGAGCAATAAATTATTGTTAATATAAATTTAATATTTTTACAGCGAAACTTGTCCCAGTGGGCTACGGCATAAACAAGTTACAAATAATGTGCGTGATAGAGGACGAAAAAGTGTCGGTGGACTTGTTGATCGAACAGATTCAAGAATTCGAGGACCTAGTTCAATCTGTAGACATTGCTTCGTTCAATAAGATCTAAGAAACGAAAACAGCTCATTACTTTTAATATTGGAATAATAAATATTAATTGTTTGTATATATACATATAATTTGTTACTCTCTTAACACACCCGAAGAATATTCCTAGTGCAGTCTTCAAAAATGACGAAAATGCTGCTAAAGTTTCATTGCAAATGTTCATTTTATGTATATTATTAGGCAGAGACGTTAATTAGTGCGTCGCATGTATGTATCGCAATACAGGAAAATAATCTTTCTGCCTTGATACATCATTGTTGCATATTCAACTTGGACTCGCTAGGCCGAACTTTATTAAAGTCCATCTATCTATAAATATGTTATTTGTGCCAAAGTAAATAGAATGCAATATAAACTGAAAAGAAGTTTACATTATTGATACTAATGTAAAAACTTTAATTGCAATTATTAATAAAGCAAGACATTACGATTTTATACACAAAGATATTTTTTGTAACATGGAAAATACATCAAAATTATTGCACAATGGTTATTGACTTCAATTTTAGCGCACTGAATTGTAGATATGTCTTCTATCTCTCACAATTGTATCCTCTCGTATTTAATTTTTTTTAATTCACTAAAAATTATCGTCTTTGTTAAAGATATTAAATTGTTAAATCGAATCTATTCTTGATTAAATATTGTTTCTGATGGCGCATATTTTTTAAATATCATTGTTATATTTCTTCCTATCTTAACACGTCAAATATATTTGATATTATACGAATTGATGCGAAAACAATTTATTATGTTTAAAACACAATAATATATTGTATCACATTGTATTCTTTTCTGTTAAATCTCTCTCTCATATTCAATTTATCTAAATTATTTCGTCGAAATTATAATGCGTATTTTTATGACAATATTGAATTATGTGTGTATTTATCGAAAGGATATTTTATATAATTATATAATTTTATATAAAAATATTTGTATGTGTGTAAAATCATCTCGATTTTCGTTATCAGTTTCGTGCAATAGAAAGATGATAAATAGCTGTAGCAAGAAAACAATTTAGAGATGTAGTGTAGGATAAGATTTTTTTACAAATATATTGCTTGTACGATAATGTAACGGGAATTTCAGAGATTTTATCCGCGTCAGGCGAATATATATACATCGATTATCCATGTATCGTATATGTGTATGTATCTATTTATACATTTATCAGGAAGAGTGTTGGAGTTTCCTCGCGTTCATTGATTTCATAACGTCACTGCGGGAATTTCAATGAATAATTACGACTGATATATGTACAGTAATATGCCGAGGGCACAGAATATCTAAAAACTTGTTCCCAAGGAAGTATCATGAATTGTGTAAGTTTGTACGCGAGAGCAAACATCGAGCGCGCTTTTAGGACATTGACATTGAACCTGAGGATCCGGTTGTCGCGGTTCTGCTGCAAGTTTTAAAGCAACGAGTTAAGGTGTCTCGTTTATGTTTAGAAGGGACGACGTTAGGGATCGCGAAGGAATGCGAAAGGATTATCCAAGGTCTGTCTCTTCCCACCGCGAAACTTATCCGAGTATCGGTATCTTGTTTTTTATTTTCTAATTTTCTTTTTTCTGTTGCAGATTTCTTGTATATGTATCAAACACATGCGCTGGCGCCGACATTTAATACCGCAGGACGTGTTGAGGATTACTAAAAGATAAAGGACTTGTTTTTTAAATACTCTGAGCTTCGCAAATTTCCAAAAGGAAACAGCATGTGAGGTAAAAAAAATATATAGAATGTGAAAATTATCAAATATAGAATATAAAAAGAGTTATGATTTTACTAGGCATATCTTTTCGTGAATATAAATGATAAAAGAGTGATTAATATATTTAAAAAAAGAGAGAGAAAAAGAGAAAATGTGCATATATAGCTAATAAATATTGAAATAACAAATAATGTACTATCCCTCAAAAATTTCAATTAAGATATAAATTGATTAATATTTTTAGTTACTATTTTTAATTGACTATTTATATTTTTGATGATTTATGCGGATATGTAAATGCTATTGGTTATTTATTTTAAAAATTTCATATAAATAAGAAGAAAAACAAGTTTATATAAAAAATTATTGTTTAATTTTTCCACATAAAGATTATTTGTATTTGTAAAACAATTAAAAATTTATTCCAACTTTTTAGATCTTTCAATTTTTGTGATGTTTAGAGAATATTCTCCGTAGAATATATATCTTTGCTGCTGATAAAAAAATCTTATTTGATGAATTGATCGGTGCAATAATCGCTCGATCGTTTATTGAAGGACAGAACATCGTTTAACCATTAATTTTCAGCTACTTTCAATTTCTGTTTTCGTGCTTTTGTTTCTCTTTTTCTCTCTCGATACAAACGACGACGAAATTCTCGTCCTTCGACGACAAACGCTTCACCTTTCCCCGCTCTTTCAGCGCCTCCGTATCCTTCACCAGACTGCTATCGCCGTATATAAGAAAGCGATCATCAAGGACGGCTCGAAAGCGCGGATCATCTCGCGACGAGCACAGTGAGCTCATAGTTGTTTCTTGTGGATCAACAATACACATCTCCAAGATGTTCGCAAGAGGATCGTGGGTCGTCGTGACAATAATCGCGCTTTTTTGCGTTTGCACCTATGGTGAGCCATTGATATTTTTCTATTCATAACATGCAAATTTCCTCTAAAGTCGCGGAAATTATTATATAATTTAATCATTGTTATTGTAGATAAGTAAAAAGTAGCAGCGTTGCTATTAACAGTAATAAAATTGCGATAAGTTGTAAATGTAGGAAATACGAGTTAGAGAATAATGTGAGAAATTAAGAAAAATTTAAAAGTCTTCGATCAAAATCAAGATTTTTTTTATAAAGGATACGTTTTTAATCTTTTAATAGTAGCTGTGCAATTATGATATATAGTATCAGATGTTCAACTTTCAAACTTGCTCGAGTCGAATTTGATTTGAGGATAATAATTCAATAAAACAAAATAAAAAAGATAGGCAGCAATTCAATAATTTGATTAAGAGATTTTCGAGATTTATAAATACAATGCAAAATAAGTAAACACTTTTTCGTGTAATTGTAATAAGTTAATCCGATATTATCCTATTAATTTGTTTACAAACATTTGACAATTCTACAGTTATCTAAATTTATCGAATAATTAAAATTATTTTAGAATCGAAAAAAATTGCAAAATAACTTTCTATCACAATTTGTATGTACTTTTTTGTAGATTTTTAAAAATTTTACGATTTACATTTAAACGAATTTTTTCATTCTAAATTTCTTTTTACTGTGCACATTACGTTTATTGCGATATTTAAACAATATCATTTCACTAGAATACGTTTTAGCGCGAAGCAAAGTTCTGCATTGAATTGATCTGAAAGATAGAGATCCAATCACAAATCTATAAACTCTACCGTTAGTTCCAAGAATTTTTAATATCTATATGTACCGTTAATAACAGTCTGCGCGTGTATATCAGCGTTGTTTAAAAATATTTCCATGATACCTGACTATCGCATACATTACGTCGGCTGAGAATTTTTCTTATTCCATCTCTCTATAAGATCGAGCTTTTCCCTCCAGGCGTTTGTGCTAATTCTGATATTTATCATTTATAAAGAGTACATTAATTTTTTAGAAAAGTAATATCTAATAAGATTAACTAATATACGCGACATTTTTTAATACATGCTTGTTAAAAATGAAAAATTACTTTTAAAAAAAATTATTTTTTTCTTCTCTCATCTTTCTCGGAATTCACATTTTTTAATAATTATTAATGACTATACATATAACACAACAAGTTACGTATGTATAATCATGGTACTATTTTAACTCTGTTCTTTATTCTTTTTAGCGAAGTTATGTTTGTCACAAAAATTAGATGACTAAGAATAAGATAATTATCGTATGAACTCATTCCGTTTTTTATGTTTCACGCGAACGAATACAATCTTACGTTCGAATTGCAATAGATGTTATGATTATTGTTTTTTTTTAAACGATGTTTTAATGATGCATCCTTGATGACGAATACAGAAACGGTAATTAATAGTGTTAAGGATAAATCCGCTGATGTTAGTTCAATACAATAATTGCAGTATATTTGCGATGAAATCAAAATTAAGATAACTATGTTTGTTCATTTTAATGTGATAATTATTTTTTTCCTTTATATTTTCTCATAAATCGCTCTGATAGCCTCATTAAATGCGACGATAATAGACTGTAATAATCATTAGTCATTATATGTTAATTATCACTGATGAAGTTTCGACACTAAAATAAAAAATATTAATAATATTAGTTATAAAATAAAACAAATATTTCTAAATCACATATATTAAAAATCAGAATGCATATGTTTTAAAAATAATTAATATTATTGTGTATATTTTTTAATGCAAATACCGAGTATCGATTATGATGAAAGATCTAACATAATAGTATTGATAGCAGAATCCGCGATTAGAGTGAATTCAAGAGATCTCTGACCTTATCAAATGATTTACTTCAAAGAGCCACATCTCAGTTATGTAATAAAAGTTACAAAATGATTTGCGATTATAATCTGACCCCAAAAAACGAAGTGTTAAAAATTAATTAACTGAATAAAATTCTGCATTAGCTTATCGTAAATTTATTTAAAACGGAATAGGACGATTCTCCCTCGCGTATTATTTTGAAAAAAAATTATTCTTGATAATATATTCTTCGTATATTTCACAAAGTGTATAAAGATATAAAAATTGCATTATAATTGCAGATTCTAAAACGTGCAAAACTTTGATTACGGTCACGCGAATATCAGAATATGAATATTGGACGATATATATGGAGGATGATTTTATCGAAATGCGAAATTGACAGATCAGTTTATTATCGCACATATTTCATTCAACAATTCTGAAGAGATTCTAGACTTTAAACTCTCCGCTTGACTTGATTCAATATAGAAATAACAATAAGGCGAGATAGGATCTGAATACAAAAGTGCGAGTCAAATGGGAGAGGTTTTCATCGTACAGTTTGTCGTGCATCTGAACGAGCTGTGATTTAAATTCACAGGCTGATTTAAGTTATATTTTTAACCGCGTGACGCCGCAAAATAACCGCGCCCATACACAGATGCAGCTATAATACAATATAATAAGACACGAGTATATATTGTACTGTAAGACTCTGAAAATGCCGATTCCATGTCGCAGACATTTAATGATTTTTATTTTTTTTTCTCATTGATATTCCAGATTTGTGTTGTTTTATAAAAATGATTTTTAGACAATTATATATATATAAATTCTAATCATATAAAATCCTAACAAGAAGATTTTACGAGAGAGAGAGAGAGAGAGAGAGAGAGAGAGAGAGAGAGAATGTCCGTTCATTCTCTTAGTCTGTACAAAATAAAAAAATTTAATGAATTAATCATCGTTCATTAACATATTTTATCAAATTTGTTTCATTATGTTATTGTTATTATTAATTATGAATTCGACTATCTTCTCACTGAACTTTTCTCATTGATTTTTAATGGAGAGACAGTAGTTTATAACAGACAAAAAATTGCTGAACTTGGAAATAAAATTTATAATATCTTTTTCTTTAGATCCAAGGATGCAAAATTACAAAAAAATTGATTTTGAAAATTCGAGAGAAAAATTATGCAGAAAGAATTTTATCAAAGTTACTCTTTTTTCAAATTTATAAATTGTACTATCAATATTTTTTTCTTGTAAAGGAAAAGCAGTATATTCCTTATTTAATAAGATTAGAAAACTGATTAGTGCTAATTAAACGATACGTTTATGTTTTGATTGATTTATTCTACTTCTAGTGAATTAACTGTACTTGTCCAGTGATAAGGCACTGGCTAGAAATTGCAATTTTATGCATTAATGTTTTTTTTTCCATTACAGCTCAACAGCCACAAGCCGTAACAGCCACAAGTCCACAACTAGTGTCACAACTCTGCTTAGGCTGTATATGCGAAGTTACATCAGGATGTAACACCACTATCGGCTGTTATGATTCTGTATGTGGACCTTTCGCTATAACATGGGGCTACTGGGCTGACGCTGGCAAACCAACTCTAAACGGCGAATCGAGCACTGCTGATGGTGGTGAGAAAGAGTTACATCTTAAAAAAACATCTAAAAAAAGTTTTTTGATCTATTAGAATACTTATAATACTAATTTCGAATTTTTATAACTCTAAATGTTATAGCTACACTTTTTTTATTTCGTTTTTTCTCTCCCTATATATAAATTGAAATAGCCAAAAGTATATTATCGTGCTTTTAAAAAAATGAGATAAAAGAAGAGCGTAGACGAATGTATAGAAAGCGTAACTAAAAAGAGAAATTCGACTAAAACCCGAGATAAAAAATTCACATTAATTCAAAAGAATACTCTATCGATCATCAATTCAAGAATGCATCGTAGTGCTGCATAAACACGCTTCCG
The DNA here is from genome assembly GCF_030444845.1 of Prenolepis imparis. Lineage (NCBI taxonomy): Eukaryota > Metazoa > Arthropoda > Insecta > Hymenoptera > Formicidae > Prenolepis > Prenolepis imparis. Next base: position 14,046,945 of record NW_028141163.1, on the reverse strand, counting down.
AGAATTCGTATAAATTAGTTAGATAAATGTAAGAATGAACAAAAATATTTATCTAATTAAGTAGTTTTCCTCATAAACGTATACGTTTAATTTGCTTAGATGCATTATATGAAAAAAAAAGGAATACGAAATATATGCTTTCCATACAAATAGTTACATAATTAAATCAATTAAATGACTCTATATCTTATCTTTTTTTTTTCATTCAATTCATTCATTTAGTTTCTACAAAAATCAAGAATTAAAGAAACGTGAAATACTTATACTTAAATTATATATTAATAAATAGAAATTTTATGATAATAATAATACATAATAATTATTTCTTCTTTTCATCTCTAGCTTACCCCCGATGTGTCAACGATCCTTATTGCGCTGCTCGTGCGATAGAAGGCTACATGGCCAAATTCGGTCAGGTAAGATCAGTTCTTGTATCGAGATATTTCGGATATACCTAATACTCGATATCGTCACTGATATCTTTTATGCATTTATTAAACAGGACTGCACCGGGAATGGAGTGATCGATTGCGATGATTATCTGCGTATTCATCGATTGGGCGGATACGGCTGTACTGGCCCGCTAGACAGTAAATACGAAAATAGATACAAGTTGTGTTTACAAACTTTTGGGAACTAATAATACATACATCATGTTGGAATCTAACAACAATCCATTAATTATCATTATATATATATATATATATATACATATATGCGAATATCTGATAAAGATTTATCTTTATCAAATATTTGTTAACTTTGCCCCTTTATCATATTGCAAGAATGTCTGACATATAATTAAAATCTATTAAGATCTGATGTATAATAAATAATCAGTAATGTGTGTATGTACAATTCTGTATAAAATCGTGTCATATATAAAACGCAAATACATTTTTATAAAATTGATATGCATAATCATTTGTTTTAAACTTTTAAACATATATGCGCTAATTATGTTTTGATTTTTGTAAATATAAGTGTAATTTGTAAGTATTTTATATCAAGAATATCTCTTTTATTAAGGTTTTGTCATTCAAGTTTTAATTTCTTTTTTGTGTTGATGTTATTCTATATTTAAATGGACTTCTAGTCTTTTTCTGCTTTAATCATTTTTTATCTTCGCGTGCGTAATCTTTTTTTAATAACTAATTAAAATAAATATAATTATACTATATAGGTATTAAAATATATCTCAATAATAATAAATTATTATATAAAAAATGACGTATGCAATAAATGTAATGCAATCATAAAAATGTGTTAACTCTTTATCTTACTGCTATTAACAAATATTTTTAAAACAATACTCAAATTTTTCTGTTTTTTGTATATGTATACATTTTTTTGTAACTATAAAAGAAGTATTCAAAAATTGATATGCAAATATTTATTACATATTTATACATATTTACAGAATATTATATATGTAAAAATTATATTTTACATACCTAGTATACATCTACTATAAAACTCTTAAAATATAAATTTCGATTCTCTGGTACTTAATATTTTATCTACCCATTCTGCCCGTTTATTTAGTAATTCACTTTGTTTCTGCAAATTTTCAACAGCACCGACATTTTTTACAAGAAAATGATTTATAAATAATCTAAGACTTTCTCTGAAAGTTTGCAACTTTGGAGATAAAGATATTCTCCCAAATACTTCTAAACAGGCGTCTTCATTTTCATGTAATAATATTCCTAACATAATTTGTCGTATAAGTCTCATGGTTAATTTATCTAATTCAGTAAATTGGATCACCTGTAATTATCAAAAGTATATATATATAAAGAAGTATACAAATATAAATAATATAGATGACAGAAAAATAAATGTAAAATATACAATATAGGCATTTACGTACTTTTAAAACTGAAAGAGGAAGACTTTTGCCTAAAAATAGATGAATCAAGAACTTTGCCAGATTTGTTAGCTGTCTTGTATTTAAATCTTCTAATGTCTTCAACTTATCCCACAATGCATACTGTATAGTTAGCTGCATAATTAAGCATAATTATTTATTGTAGAACAATTATAATCATATTAAAATAATTTTATGCATAAAATATATTTATGTACCTGATATTTTCTGTCAGAGTCACATAGCTTTTGCGCCAGTATGGCATAATAAGGATTAAATTTTTTCTCTTGAATGCAACAATTGAAGATAACATAAATTATTTCTCTTTGCTGCTGATTTTTCAAACCAAGATGATGAATCTTTTCAAACGCATCTAAATAATCTTCGGCTGTCACTAGCACGCAAAAGATATCTCTTCTGACATCAGTATTCATCCTTTGTTTTCGTGCCAACTCCAATATTTTCTCACTATATTTTTGTTTTTTGTCTTCTGAAGCATTTTCCAATTTACCAATATCCTTGAGACCGGACCAGGCTGATCCTACTATCCACCATTTTCCTCTTTCGTCGACTAAGGAAGAAGATACATTCTTGGTATAATTTTGATATTTATTTTAAAAAATGATACTTTTTTCATCATATTATATAATATTATTTAATATTATTTTTCCCACATTACCTTCTAATAAATCTTCTAGAGTTACATTAAATTGTGTAACACTATTACCCTTATGGATAAAATTTTTTAAAATTTTCTTCAAATGTTCTATCTGAGATGGATCGTATTGAGGTATTTTGTTCATGTTATTATTTTTTATTGCCAGTAATACGTCCAACATAAATTTGACTCTTGAGCTACAAAAGAAACAGTACATATCAGAAATATAAAAAAATATAAAAAGAAATACAAATTTATATGTGCAGTAATTAAGGGAAAAGCAATTCAGCAATAAATATTTATTATATTGAAAAATATAAAACTTACTTTTCCAGAGTAGCATTGTTTGCCTTTTGTTGTAAATTTAATATCAATTCTTTCAATGCAATTGGATCATCTTTTCTTAATTGAAAACCCACTGTTCTTAAAATCAGTAAAATTAGTTCAATCTCTTTCTCTGTGAATTTTACTATCAATTTCTCTAATATTTGATACAAAAGCCGATGGCCATATACCTAGAAAGAATAAAATTTTTTTAAGTAGTATACATAAAAACTATCGTTATTAACAATATTTTACCTTGAAATTATAAAGATGTGAAATTATAAGGATTATATTATCTAATTCCTTATTCTCAATACAATGAGGGTCTTCCAACATTTGGTGAAGCTTTCTTACAACAGTCAATAAAAAATGTGCACCAACTTCCGTACCAACATTTGCGTGTAATATAGCAATCAACATCATATGCTCACATATAAGCCGATCCGGAGTTAATACTGGTGCAACTATGCTTTCTATCATTAGTTTAAATAACAGTACATTCATGTTGTTACGACTATTTGACATGTACATTTCCTCTACCTGCATTAAAAACATTCAAAAATAATCAATCTTTCATCAGCCATGAGAAAGAGAATAACATCTTTTTAAAAATATTTTTACAAATATATAATTTACAATTGTACGAATTGATAATTTCTAATTATCTCTGTGTTTAATTACACATATAATTACATATGCATTTATAATCAAATACCTGATTTCCAATAGTATGCATATTTTGCTCTGCCAATCTATTCAGGATACCTTTCAATTGTTTTTCCAATCTACGAGTTTTCTCATCACCGACAGAGATATCTGTGCTTGTAACACGTGCAGCAGGTGGCACATATTTCTTTGATACAATATTGCCCTTCTTGTCTCTTTGCCTACCATAAATATCTTCCCACAAATCTTCATTATCATTAGATTGTTCTAATGTGATATGTCTTGACTCTTCATCCTCCATCTCATCCTCATCATTTGCTGTTGGATATTTCTCAGTGTTTATATCATTTTTCTCTTCTGGAATATCTTCACTATCATCTTGATCTGAATTTTCATTAGTCAAAAGACTTTCATTGTCCATATCTTGTTCAGAATCTTCATTATTATCTATATTACTTTCTCTGTCAAATTTTTCATCTTCATCCTCAATATTATTTTCAGCACCAATAGCTATATTCAAATCCTCTTCCAATTCTGTGCTGAATCCAGTTTCTAATAATTGCTTCTCAGTTTCAACTATGTGAGTCCTAGTCTCAGAATCACAAAAGTCCAAAAGATCTATGTAACTAAATGTTAAGGATATATACAATGTTTGAACAATTGATATTATAATGATGTTTAATGTATATATATATAAAAATATATTCCAACAGTTCATTCAAGAACATATGACATGTGTAAAAAATTAATAAAATAATAGTATTTTGAGGTAATCAAATTTAAAAATTTAACATTACACATATTTAAAGAAGGACATGTAATATGTACAAACATATACACAATAATATAAAAATAATAAAAATTTTATATTTGTTAAAATTTATGTATTTGGAATATAAGTTTATTAACTATTTAAATAAATTTTGCCAGACATGCCATAGTTATGCAAAATATATCTAAAATTATATTATTAAAGGTGCAAGAAGAAAACATGCATGTTAAAACTTATAAAGGATACAATCTAAACCATCCGATACGAAAGACTTTGGAGTGGATTTGCTCTTCCGTTTGTTCAACTTCAATCGTTTCTCCAACTGTTTAATCATTCTATCCTCATCCACGTTGGCTCGTTTTAATTGTTTCATTTTCTGTTTTTTCGCATTAATTTCCATTCTTTTTTCCTTCGTATCTTTAGACCTTGGTCGTTTTTGCGCTTTCGTTGATGGTGTTTCTTTAATCTCGTTCTGTTCTTGTTTTTGATTTCTCTTTTGAGAGAAATACGCTGCCCTGTTTATCTTCTTTTGTTGCCTCTTTTCTTTGCGTAACGTTTTACGCGTTTTCTCCGCTGGTTTATTCTTGATTTTACGTCCCATTTTGCACGTAAAAAAGTTTACAGTTTCTAACAATATTTTTTTTGTGTGAGAGGCTTCCAACTGTTATCTCGCACACATTTGCATCTAGAGTTTTAAATAGTTGAAAATATTAAATTATTCTTCCTGTTTCAGCAATAAAAAAAATAAATAAATGTTCTAACCTCGATTCTTTACACACGTGTGCCAATCTTCGCGCCTACAATATGCAATCATGGTAACCAACAATCATGGTGCATGAATATCAAGATACGATACGTCAGTTCAAAAACGGTCGTCTAGAATTGCGTGCGAAAATCTATCAGGAATGCGTTCGGAATTTCTATTGGTGGGGGATAACATTTAATTGACCAATGAGAACAAAGGAATCCTTCCTCGATTGATCAAGCAATCAGCTGTTCTGATGGGGGTAGATTTTTGAACGCAATTCAAATGACTAGGTGCGCGCCCAATAATTTTATTAATTTGAAAATTGCACTGTACTTTGTCCGTTGCAGAAATTGCGTTTCCTGTTGTAGTTTCCACAAAACTGTGCAATTGTATGTTCAGGCAGATTTAGGCCTGGGTAGAGCGAAGGGAAAAGAATAAGCGATAGGAAAAGGTAGAAATCTAATAATTATATATATATAGAGAGATTAGAAAAATCTCTAATTTATTTTTTAGTTATTGAGCAAGAAAATCCGAAAGATCCTCTTTCTAATTCTAAGATAAATCTTCCATAATGATCACATCATAGCAATTAATTTGCTGATGCGATATTTGCAGTATTTTATTAATATTATACTAATTTTTTTTCTTTTTTTAGTACGTGGAAAAAAATTAGAAATAAATTATATTTAGAAATTTTGCTATAGATAAAGTAGCTAATTATTACAGCTAAATAATCATCGATTAAATTAAGCGAAATTTTGAAATTTGATCAGAACTGCCTTCTCTAATAAATTAATTATTCGATCTTCATTATTATCACATATCTTTTATTCTAATTATTTGTTATAATCTTGTCTGCTATTTATAAGTACATTCATTTCTAATATTCTGAATATTTTTGTTTTCAGATGTTTTATCCTAGTCAATTACTTGTCCATCCACAAAAAACTGAACTATCTGCTGCTTGGTTTGCTGCAACGTTGAGCAAATCAGTATTTAAGAAACGCTATAAGTATGGTACGATAAACAAGATAAATATCACAAAACTTTGGTATATTTATTATTTCTATTTCTACATGTAATATGCAAACATTTTTAAAAATTTTGTTTCATTTGTAATTTTTGTTTCATATTTTAATTGTATTATTAGCGAAGAGATTCAGGAAATAGCGTGCAATAAAAATAAAAATGGAATTAAATTCAGCTTATATCTATTATCGCAATTAATGTGTGGTATAACAAAACTTCATTTGTATCAGACTACATATTATGAGAGTAAGTTTAGCTTAATATGTATTTAAATATTGCTAATTGTTTACTGTTTAATTTAATATATGCTGTATAATTTAATAATATAATCTTATCATTTATCAGAGTATCTTTATGATATTCAAAAAAGATTTGAGCCAACGGAAGAAAGAAAAGAACAACCTTTTGATGTAATAGAGGATTTTGACATTGATGATGATCCTTTAAATGTGTCTTTGATGAAAGAAGCAAATCTTCGATTGGATGAAAATTTGCTTTTGTCTCAACACCAAAATCTAGAAAATGGATTACAAATAATAGTAAGTGCTGGTTTTTATACAAATTAATTAGATAATGAAGAAATATATTTCTGATAAATTTTGTCCTTAATATTTGAATTTTTGAATTTTGACTTTTTGTTAATTCCAAGTCTTAGATTTTGATCGTATAAACTTTACTCACTTCTAGATAATAGATTTTGATTTTTTTTTCATTCATGCAGAGAACAGCAGCAGTAGGCCAAGATTTTGGTGCTTTGATCGATAAGGAATTGAACTTTATGTGCGAGCCTAATACCATGTTGTTAGTTTTCAATTCCTGAGCCTTCCTCTTATGTCGTAATAACTTCCTTAATCCCAATTTAATGAAATTTTTTTACAAAGTGTAATAATGAAGTAGCACTGTTTATTTCATTATTCTTAATTCTTCTTTGTTTTTGCATCTTGATATTAAAATTAATTTGCAGCATATATTTTATACAAAGAATGACATATTAATGTTTTGTCTTATTGTAGAATGGAGAAAAGATTGTGGATCACACCTTACAGTAAAGAGAGAGATGGTACAGAGATAATTGAAGATGTAGAAATGACAGAAGGTATATAGATACATAAAATATAACATTATACATATATTATCTTTTATATTTAAATCAAATTATTTATTTTAATGAAGAGGTTCATCAAGAGAGATACTCGCCTATGACAATTCCTGGTCCAGCATTGGTGAATGTACCTGAAACAAATGCTAAATTACCTTCGACCCCACAAAAACGAGAATCTCAGGATCAGTCACAAGTGGATACACCTACAAAAAGGAGACGTGTATGTGTTTATTTATGATAATAATTTTCTGTTTGGGTTAAAAGATAATGTCATTATTTTGAGTCTGTATATTGGAGATAAAGGGTGAATGAGAATTAATGACTTGAAAGTTTTGAAAAATTAAATACTTATTTTATTTTGTTTATATAAATTATTTTCATGTTATTGTTTTATTTGCATAGTTTTTAATTCTGATTCTTCAATCTTTTTTATCAATTTTTTTTATTTTACAGTTATCTTTTAAGGAAATGGTTGTGCCTCTTACAGAAGGTGTAACATTAGAAGAGATAAGAGCACCAATTTCACAGCAAGTAGAATCAGACGTAGAACTGCAATCCTTAGAAAGTTTCTTTGCAAAAGAAAAATCGAAAAAGACTACTGATAAGAAATCCACTTTGAATGATGAGCTGTGTAAAAAATGGTGCCGTAATGTTAATATTTGGTGCAGAGTAAGTTTCTAAATTATATAATTTTGAAGAAAATATTATATTTACATATATAAACTTGATAAAGTTTAAAAGATAAAAATTTAATCTTTTAAAAATTTTTATTTGAAGGAAAATTCAAAGTTCTAATTAAATCTTTTGATTACTTTTAGCAATCAGAAATAGTGCAAGTACACGTTACACCAGTAGAAAACCTTTTGACTCAACCTTCGCATAAGAAATGTGCAGCCCGTTTACGTCTGCTTTTTAATAATCATTTTATTACCAGACCATCGAGCGCAGACGAAAACATTGTGTCTACAGAACCGATACAACGTAAATTTATATTCAGACATTTATTAGATATAATTTTATTGTATTGCCTATTATGAGAGTAAATTTACACGCATCTTCACTTTTAGCGGAAGAACCGTTGCGTGCGGAAGAGTCAACAAGGCTCAATGTAGAATTAAGCGGACTTGGAAAGAGTACTATGATTATGAATGATGGTTCTACTGTAGTTCATGAAGTATCAGCGATGCCACCACCAGAAATGACAGCACCAGATATGATTACTGCAGCAGAAGGCATAACAAAAGAGTTTGTATTATCAGTGATGTGAAAACCGATAAAACTAAAGTCTTAGTTAAAACCATAATTATAATAATATATTTACATATATAATAAGCTATCAAAACAAAAAATTTAAAAGATTATTTCATTTAATTCTTAATTTTCTTATTACTTTAATGTCTCTTAAATCTTTTGATACCTCTTCAATGTGTTTCAATATTAATTTAATTAATTTTATTTTCAATATTTTTAAATTTCTTAATATCTATATTTATGAAATTAAATTATTTCAGTATCACTAAACACGAGGAGAATAAAATACGAAATATAAATGAGCTTAATGAAACGTTAGAGGACATAACAATTTTACTGGAGCGACAACAATTAAGAACTGATTTTATTTTGGAATCTACTATGCAGTACGTTAAAATTTTTCTTTTTTTTTAAAAACTCTTGACGTAACAACTTTTATACAGATACTTGAAAGAAATAATAATTATTAATTGGAAGGTTCAAGAAAACAAAATTTGTACTACTTGTTTTAGCTTAACAATTTCGTTTTTTTGTTCTACGAGACTTGGCATGTTGTTACCTCAAGCTTAATTATGAGCTCTACGAAGAAACTACTAAATATTTCATTAAAATATTTTTACTATTAGCAGCTCAAGCAGAACTTCGCAAACTATACCTCTGACACATCACGAGATTTTGGCTATGTTAGAGACTTTATGGTGCGACAAGGAGTATATTCAGTTTGATGAGCTCATGCCCGACACATATTCAGCCAAAGATAAGATTAAAGCCTTCATGTTACTTCTTGGTAAGTATTTAAATCATCGTCATGTTTGTTTAAAAAAATAATCGTTAATTTTCATATTTTATTCTTTCTTATTAATATTATGTGATAATTATACTTAATATTAAGATAATCACACATGACGACATATGTTGTGAATGAGACGTTCTCATTCTAGCACTGCACGCACAGCAGAAGGTTGTTTTGACACAGAAAGACTTTTATGACATTCTATACATTTGCAAATACGACAATTACTCCGATGATTCTCAACTTTCCGACAACTCAATGATGCAATAATAAAGCAATTACATAATTGATATATATATATATATATATATAAACAATTACTCTAATCGAAATAATATTAGAAATTTAGTTATATAATTAATATAATTGTTTATATAAATCGATATTAATCGCATACAATGTTTCTAGGTGTTTTATAGGTTTTTATAACGATTATATTTAACATTATTTATCTTTTATAGTTATTTTTTTATATTAATTTTAATTCTTTAATAAGCTTTCTTAGTATTGCCAAACATTATTGTTAGTTTTATTCGGCAATATTTTAATCATTGAAGATTTTAATGTTTTATTTAAAAAAAAGATTTTAATAACATCATCACATTTTCATTTTTTAAATTCGTTTTTCATTATAAGTGATTCATCATTATATTAATGATAAATATCCAAAAAGTGATCATTGTATTATTTTCTTTTATCATTGTATTATTATCTTTTATAAAACATTACTATATATATATATTTAAAATTTTTACTTTTAAATATAAAAGTTGTCAAGTTTTTTGACAAAAAAAATTCAAAGTACCACATAGAAGTTTGTTTTAAATATATATAAAACAAATATTATAAATGTTTTAATTGTTTGAATTTGAATATTTTTAAATTTCTTAATATCTATACTTATTAAATTAAATTATTTCAGTATTACTATAAACGCGAGGATTATTTATCAGAAAAAAATAACATATATAAATGAGATTGATGAGACGTTAGAAGATATAACAATTTTATTGGAGAGACAATATTAGAAAAATGATTTCATTTCGGAATCTTCTGTGCGGTACTTTAAAAAAAATTTTTTTTTGTCAAAAAACTTGACGTAACAACTTTTATACTTGAAAGAAATAAAAATTTTGAATATATAGTAATATATAATATAATTATAAATATTTTAATAAGTTTGAATTAAATATTATAAGTTTTTTATTTTAAGTACTTTTTAATTTATACATATATATATATATATAACAATTTCAATTGCCGGTAATTCATTTGTGTACACTTATTGTTGGGTTAAAATGTTCTTCAAAATAAATACTTTCAGTTCTGTGATTTTCAAAATTCATTGGTAATAGTGCTAGCATGTATTACCTTTGTCTAACATTCGATTAACGAAAAAATCATCTCTTGTTTTTCCAAGCTTCAAAAAAAAAGATTATTATTAGAATTATTTTATTCCTAATTTTGGATCACAATATAAAAACGACGGCTTAAATAAAAAGATCAAAAATATATTGAAGTCTCACACGCACGAAAGTTTACTTAAAAAAATTTGCCATGTATGTTTTCTTGATAGATTAGAATAAGAAATAATCAGATAATAATAATAGATGTTACACTCGGCGTCATTAATGTCGTCCAATAATGATTCACGCATATTTACATAACATTTTTTGATTCTTATATAATCAGAAATACATATATGATATACTTTCATATAGAGATAGATATATTTTATTCATATTCCATCTTGCTATATATATTTTTATTCTTATATCTCAATCTAAATTAGAAATTTAAAAATCTATATGAATTAATGAAATTAAATGTTGGGAAGAAATTTAAGAGTTCTATTCAAATATCAATTTCATGAAATCAATAATGATATATGTATCTCAAAATAAGACACTGCGTATCGTAGTTTTTCTTTTTATTTTTTTCTCTGCAAGTGTATACATATTTCTCAGTAGATCGTTTCTTTGGCGTATACAAATTTCCGAATTGTTGAAGTTGCCAAAATGGCTCTTTTTATTAAATTTTTCGTCGTAACATCGTTTTTATTTTGCTCCACATTTTTTTTATTTTAGTTACTCGAATGGATAGTCTTGGTTTTACAATTCTATTTGATGGATTAAGACATTTACATATATATGTTTCCGTTTTCCAAATTGATCTATTTTACATTTTTATCCAGACTGTTCAACGAATAGTCTTCTTTTTATGATTGTGATTGGACGATGAAGTAAAACATGCACATATCCTCTCTTACTTCAAAAATTATTCGTATTGGCTCTAATTATTCAAATGGAGTATATCTTATCCTATAGGGAATAAATGAATTTTAAAGAATTGACAATTCTTAAACAATTCTCTTAATTTCAGAAACTAATCCGATTTTTTACAGAATGAATTTTTCTGCCATTCTTTTTGTTTCATCCATTTCGTGTAGGATATAATATTGCGATATCGACTGCTCGCATATATTTTTTTATCCTCCAAAATGAGCGCGCAATCGTGCGTCAATCTCGAAAAATTGCATTTTAATCTGATTCATGTATGTACATACATATTGCATCTCTACGCGATAACTCGTTATAAATAACTCGTTATAAGGGACATATATCGTGAATTTTCATAAAGTTCCTATGAGACCTATCCACGTTAATAATGCCTCAATAAAAACAGCCGACGAGATAATTTTATATAAGCATTTTATATAAGTCTTTATCTCTCTTTATTTAAAAAAAAAGAAAAAGAAAAAAACTGGAAATATATAGATCATTATATGCATGTCTTCATTTTTTGTGGCATGATCGGAAGTGTCGCTTTTGGTCCAAACGACTGACCGTTTACTTTCTTTGGCAGAAATCAATATAAGCGTACTCGGTTCACGTTAATCTCAGTCTCACGTTACGGAAGAGATTTTCGAGATGAAAATGAGACGCCGAATTTTCGACGAGAAGCTATATGGCTTTATCGAAATCGCGCTTATGCTATTACGATCTTCTTCTTGATTCTATCTTCGAATAGATACTACGACTTTCTGCGTACGCATGATATTTTATAATCATTGTGTATTTTATAATCACATTGATAAGATGTCGTTTCGTGAAGAGTGTTTATTTACATAGTTAAGGCGCTAGTCGCTTATTCGAATTCGATCGATTCGTAAATACTATTTAATATAGCGCACAAATACGTTCAATTAGGATAGAAAGGAGCACATTTGTGTCTTCCTTGTTCTCCCAAATTTTTTTTTCTAACGTTCTTAAGTATACTAAGCTAGAATTGGCACCATTTGAAAAATTGTTCGCGTGGAAAGTCGATTTTAAAATCAGATTAATTCGAATCACATCGCGCACTTAAAAAAAAGATTTCAAATCGAAAAGAATCCAAAAAATTTGGAAAATAAAATTCGATATTTTCGAGATTTAGAATATAATTCAATACAATAAATGCCTTCTATTTTTTTTTTTTTAATTAATTGACCTATTTTTTTATTAGATTAACATTTAACGCTGCGAAAACGTTGCAACATTTTTAAAATCTTTTAAATTGTAATACTCTCATTCCTGATAATAATCGGTCATCCTTACATTCGTACATCGAATGGCTCGTTAATAAATATAGATCGCACTAATAAAGCAGAGGTACTCGTATGGAAGAGTTGGTGTTCACCCTGTATATTAATAGTTGGTCATCGCGAAAGTAATGGATCGGTCAATCACACTTTTTTTTTATCGTATAATCACGTTTCGTAAGATAATATAATCATAATTCGGTGATAGAAAGAATAGAAAAATCGTAATTCGGTGATAGAAAATGCTATCAAAAACGTATATATAGTTAATTATCAAATGTTTTTCCGTCGTTTTTGGATTAATTATACACAGTTGAAAAATTTTTGTTAAATTTAACAGATATCCCAAACGGTCCACAGAAATTTTTGTGTTAATTTAACATAATACGGATATGTTAAATGGTGACACGAACACTGTGTTAATATTTTAATTTAACACAAAATAAATGCAAACCCCAACTAATTTGAAATAACGTTAAGAATTTAAGTTCAATAAATAATTTGAAATAATTTTATGTAAAACTGTTTATAATAATTCTGGTACTCTAATAATGTGAGACACGTTGAGACACGTCTGCATCGAGAAGTAACAATAATAAATGAAGATTTGTCACCATTTATATTATCGAATAAAATCAACATTTTTTCTGTAAACTTTAACAAGTAAATCTTGTCACTAATAATATGGAACAAATATGTTAATTATTAAATTAAATATTAAATTAATGTGTAAAATTAAAAATAAATACACATTGTTATTTTTATCCCTTTTTTCAGTTGTTTTAATAATTTAATAGTTCAATAAACACAATAGCATAATTTGAGTTCAATTAACACATGAATGTATAAAATATTTAACATAAAAATTTTTTAACAAGAAAATACAAACTTTTCAACTGTGTATATATATCGCTGGTATAAATTTGGTGTTTTCCGCAATATTCTCGGCCACGAGACGTACGTGGTACATACAGGGTTACGTGTGTACGAGAAGGCCTTGTTTTATATATAATATATATAATATATATATATATATATATATATATATATATATATGTATATATATTAACGGCAGTATTTTTTTGGGGCAACGCAGATGTAGCAGTAGGTGAGACGTTTCTTCAACGAATACACCTGAGAGTCTGTCTTCTGTTACTCTCTTTCTTCTTGTTTCTCCACTTTATCGATTAAATTGTCTGACATATATTAAATTCTACCATCCTTTTTCCGAAAAATTTCCATCAACGACGATAGTTTTAAGAAGAGATTTGTCATCTCTCTCTCTTTCTAAATAACATTAAATCGTCCGGCGAAGATACCATGTGGAATCAGCGAATCTCGATCATACGTGTATGGTGAATTCTTGTCTTTCTTGCTCCTTTCTTTGCTGATATCTGTAACAGACAATGCGCATGCGTCCTCAATACATAATTTGATTGCTAATGTATTGTTGCAATTTTCATTATTTTTTTCTCAAGCGTTCGATATTTCGAAAATGATAATCAGTAAAGCAGTAGTTTTTCGCAGACGAATTAGTAATTACGAAACAAAAACACATACAGAGAATGCTTTCTAATTATTCCATCTTTCGTTTCATTAATAATCGATATTAACTATAAAGTCAAGTTAAAGTTTCGCGAAATGTCAAAATCTAGTTTGAGAGATATCAATATCTAAACGCTCTTTTTCGCTTCAGTTTCATTATGGTGTATAGCGCGATGTACAGATGCTTGACGTCATTTAAAACACTACATTCACAAACAAGCTTGTAATTTTCGGGAGTTTAACTGGTCTCGACTACTTGGTGCTTAACATGCCTGGTTTACGAAGACTCGTGTCGATACCTAGCGAGCATAGATTCGACGGCCTCGATCGGGAGTCTGCCCAAACTGCCGCCGTGACGGGTCCCGGCTGACAAACCCTGCCATTCACGATCGCGTTCACGTTCACGTTCACGATCACGATCACGGTCGCACTCCACGTCGCTCAATTCACGGCTGTCGCTGAACCCGCTTGGCGGCAATAGTGTCATGTCCTCTACCGAACTGTTGAATAGACAAAAGAATACATTTACCAAATGGGAAGTTGTCTAAAAAGTTGTGAAAGACCGTAAAAAAAAAATCGATAATCATAATCGAAATTTTTATTTGTTAAATAATCCATTTTAAGGTGTTTATTAACTAATGAGTTCATTATCAAGAATATCTCTGATGTTATCTAGATTCAATACATAAAATAAGATTATTTTAGATATGCGTGAACAATTTTTCATCGATCATGTAAAGATTCAATCAATTGAGTTTTTTATTGATAGCAGAAATCGTCGTATAATTTTCTTATAATAGCGTATATTAGAACATCTGATATACTTCAACTTCCTTATTGTACAGAATACGAGGCTGAATAAAGCGCAATGATGCGAATTTATGTCTATCTTTGGATTGTATTTTTTTCCAAATAATATATACCGTGACATAAATACATCAATGTAAATAATTTTTAATAACTAATTGTAAGAAAATAATTTGCATTGTTGCGCCTTTTTCTCGCGTCGATGTGAAACTGATGAGAGATTAATATATCGAAAAGTTAAGACTGAGTGCTATGTGGAAACAAACAAACCTTGGCTACCTGCGAGTAGACCGGCTCGGTTGTCGGCTTCGTCGTCTCGCGAGTGAAGGCGAGCCTTCGTTGTTAGATTCCGTACTCGATTCCACACCTCGCGAAAATACATCTGTAAAGAATCGTGTTTGTAAATATCATTTATCCATACATGATATCCTCTTCCTCGACATAAGTCATATTTCTAAATAATTTTTCGAAATATTAATCTATATCGCAAGAATATATAAATATAATTATTTATATATATTCTTGATATAGATTATATATTACCTCTACAAGGCTTTACTGGCACCCTATAACTAGGCCCGGCGCATTCGCCGCAAGGACTTCCGGACGTGTCGCTGCCGGAACCTTGTCGATTTGATCGTAGCTTGCTCTCGGCTTCCGCAATGCTCGGAAAGTAACGTTGCTTGTGCCACCTTGGTGTTTTTGACCTGCACGTGAAAGAACACCAGAGAGAGGAAGAGAAGGGGAGAAAAATAAAGGCGTAAAAGCGAAGTGAGAAGTTTTAGTTTTACGAAGAGCCGGCAAGCTAAAGAACGATATGATTCTGGAAGAAGCCAATTACCTTTCGAACTCCACGCTAGATCTCTCGTAATCGATAGTATTGATGTCCTCGTTCTCCAAGTGACCAAACGTTTTGAACTGCATCGTGTAATCGAGTGTCGCCGTTGTTACCGAACGGTTCTCTCTTCCGGGAACGCTAAACGTAGCATATGGACTTATCTCGTACATTTCTGCAAAGTAGATATCAAGACATTTAGAAACTGCATTCAGGAAACAAATAATTTATCGCTACATAGACAGATATACATACCTGATCCGTGGTCGGTCGATTTGTGATTTTCTTGCTTTACGGGCGAACTAGTGTAAACCTGATGGTTACGTCTGTTGTCACGTTCAGCCGTCGATTTGAGTTGCACTGTCGACATACAGCTGGACAAGTGATGATGCTGTTGTTGGTGCTGTTGTTGTTGAACCATTCCTAATCCTGCCTGTTGCTGCTGCTGGCTCGGTAACATTTCGCCTAAATAGTTCGCTCTGCCGAAGAAGAAATTAATGAAGCCTTCATGCTGACTGTTGAAATAAAATTTCGAGAATTCGAAAGGATTATGTTTTACCTGCCGTTACGTTTGAGCATAACATATCCCAGAATAACCGCAGAAACGACCAAAACGATCGCGCAGATCAGCGGTACAACGACATATAAAACTTTGTGATTGGGTACAGTTTTTTTGATCTCATCCTCCATTATCAAATCGTTGGGGGGACCAATACTGACTCCGCTCAACGTAGTCGTGGCGAATTCCATTTGCGTTTGAGTCGAGCCGGCATCGTTGTGCGCTGTCAAACGTAGACTATACCACGATGCCGTCTTTAGATCACGAATTACGAGGTTCTCGGTCGCTCTGCTAGCCACTAAAATCCAAGGTTCCGTGCTGATTCGTCTGCGATATTCGACGGTGTAGTGCTGAATAGGACACCCTCCGTTAGGCCAGGATGATAAATTCAATTTCACCGATGTGCCGTTTGCCGAGATAATATCTTTCTCCTTAGGCAATAGGGGCGCTGAAATATAGATTGAGAGATGCACTTAAAATATTATTCCTTTTTTTCTTTTAATAGCTAAATTATATTAATTGAAACTTGATGTGAACTCAAAAACTAAATAGATATATTTTATTCACCGGTGCCTTTCGTTGTTGCGCTGATCAACGGACTTGGATCGCCGGTGTCGACGCGATTATGTGCCGTTAAGTGTGCCAGATAGGAAGAACCACATTTCAATCCAGAGAGTACAAATTCCATCTGTTCAGGAGACAAAGCGATTTCTTCCCATCCACCCTGATCCCTCTTATAACTTAATACATATCCTGGTAAAAAAAAGAATCAGTATACTATAATATGTATATACAGATGAGTGATATTCGTTGTTAGTTATTTTTTTAATTATTTAATTATTAGTTACCTTGTATAGTAGCACCGCCGTTGTCGGGATTATTCCAACGGAACCTGATACTATTGGTTGTCGTATATTGTAATTCCAACGACGGTGCTTTGGGTGGCATCACCACGACTAACGAATAGGTGATGGAATCCTCACCAAATAAATTACTAGTTGAACAAGTATAATTTCCCGTGACCGATTGTTCCAGTCCTGAAAAATACGATCGAGAAATAATGAGAATTTAGAGATTTCTCCATTTTTTTTAAAGATTTATAAACATAATAGTTTCCTGCAAGTGACGGGGGACAAAAGGGAAATTAAATTAAAAAAATAAAAGAACACTTACCACGTATATTGAGATGTCCATTGGATGTAAGTTCGTAATGCCTACCAGTGGTAATTTGACCGTTTCTGAAGGTCCAGATAGGTCGCGGTGTAGGATTTCCCACCACCAAACACGACAGCACAACCGATGATTTTACGGCTCTTCTTAATACTTGCGAGAACGATGCCACTCTAGCGGGAGCTACGGAATGAGTGTTCTACGTTCTTATACGGTGAAAAAGTTTTTTTTGTTGTATGATGACCGGTATATTCGGCAAGATATAAGGCATGCAATATATGTAAATTAAAGCATGTAAATTAATAATATGTAAATTAATATATGTAAAAAAAATTAACAGCTAAATTCTAAAAGTTTACATCCAGCTTTTACGAACACATGATTTCGACATGCACCTCTGGTATTCGTTGTTTGCGTAACTACGGTAGTTTTTTCTCCTTCTCCAAGACCGGTTGTTGCTGACACCCAGAATTCGTATGATTGTCTAAAAAATTAAAAATCGATCCGTAAAAAAATTCGCAATAGGACAGGGAGGTACATAATAATGAAATATCTGTGTGTGCACCTTTCCACTAGATCTCGTAATTCCATTGTAAGGGTATCCGTGAGCGATAATGGCGGTTCGTGCATCGTGTACGCATTATGATTGTTAGAACCGGCTTCTCTGCTGTATACAGTGTATTTTGAAACATTTCCGTTGGGCTGCAACGGTGGCAACCAAGAAACCAATATGCTCTCCGTCGTTAACGCCAGCGCTTTAATACCAGCGGGCGGGCCTGGAACTGTGACAAAAACAGAATCATCGTCGCGTAAATAACTTACTTCTTATTGTATCTATCTTATTGTACAAGATAACTAGAGCTTCTTTCATTTTACTGAAATTATAAATTATATATCTCACCATCCTCTTCCGTCATGCAGAAGATCGATGGACTCTGCGCTCCGTCACCCGCGCCCGTATAAGCCAACACCTTGATAGAATAATTCGTGTATTTGTACAACGTGTGCAAATAAGTCTCCATGCTAGAAGTTCTTTTTACTTCACCAACCGTCGATATATCCACTGTAGAAGGATAGGAAGAATAAATTAAACGCGAATATTTTATGAAGTTAATTTTTTAATGCAGGAAATAATCAGCATTTCGAGCGACTCACTGTTATCAGTAGGAACCGGTCTATAATAAACTTTGTATCCTTGGATAATTCCACCGTGCTGATGAGGTGGTGGCGCTTTCCAGGTTACTTTGACACTTTGGGAAGTTAATGGAACGCATGTCACTTGAGTCGGTGGCGTTTCTGGCACTGCAAAACAAAAATTTGAGTTTAAATTAATATTGAATTAAATACTGAACACTATACGTTTGAACACATATACACGCATGGTTCTTATAGATACAATTTCATTCTTTTTGTTCTTCTTGAGCTCATACCTCCTTCTTGAGTAGTACCCACAATAGGAGCGCTAGCTGGTCCACTGGCTATACTGTTGAAGGCTCTGATCGAAATGTCGTATTTTGTAAATTTTCTCAGACCAGTAAGCTGCACCTTTGTCGTCGCCCAACCATTCACGTTCAGACTTTTACTTTGATTAACACCCGAAGTCGACGATGAATGTTCCGACCATGTTACTATGTATCCTTGCAGATCTCCATTACACGATTCTTTCGGAGGTGGCTAGAAAAATGAACATGTCTTTTGATGACATTCTTTTTTTCGAGCACGATTAAAGTTGTAAAATATAATTTATTTATAATTTTATAATATTATAACATATTAAAAAATCGTAATCATCTAAGTCTCTGAATCGACAACATTACTTACTTGCCAGCTGACCATGAGTTCTCCAGGTCCGGCGGATTGCACTTTGATATTTTGCGGCGGTTCTGTAGGTGCTGTTATACAAAGAGTGGTTATACGATATGGTAAGATTTTGGTCATACGATCGCATTGTCACACGAGGCGTTTTACCTTCCTCCTGAGTCTTTGCTACGACGGGTTCCGTGGGTCCGCTCGCATCGATGGAGTTTATAGCGAATATTCTGAAGCTATAGGTGACGGCCGGATGAAGACCGCCGACTAGCGCTACCTCTTGATCATCACCCGTGGTCTCGAATGGAGATAAGCCTAGTAGAATTGATACGAATTACGCGGATAAACGGACGAATAGAACCGCGATATCGATCGGAGCATGTGGGACGAACCATTTTGGGTTGGATGTATAGAATTACCGCTATTGGAGCTTCCTGGCGTGTACGTGACGTTGTGCGTTTTAACGGGATTCCAATCGTCGGTCATGCCGTGGCTCACAGGACAATATTGTATCATGTAATTTCTTATAGGGCTATTTCCGTCGAAGGCCCGCTTCCATAATAGCCGAATCGATCGAGAACCGATTTCTATTACCTCGAGTCCGGCTGGAGGATCCGGTCTCTCTGTAAATTACATATATATACACTCACACACACACATATATATATACATACATGTGTAAAGCAAAATCTTTTCTTATCGTACACGCTGTGATTAGAATGTAATTATTGATAAAAACTGACACAAGAGAGCTTACAAATTTAAAGAGATTGAAAATATATAAAGACGTCACTCTCACCTTGGACTGCTAAATAAATTAAATGTTCGCTTCTTCCGTAAGCGTTACCAGCGGTGCATCGATAAACCCCAGAATCTTGCCGATCGCTATTCGCGATAGATAATTGAGACTTCAGGCCATTGTCAGTCTTTATTTGACCGATGCTTAATCTGTGATTGCTCATATCTAATCGATCGCTGTTGTGCATCCATTGTACTTCTATAGGATTATCGCCGATCACAGTGCAATCGATCGTCACGGATTCTCCACGGCAAATCGTAACGTTTTTACTCTGAAACTCGAACCTCGCCGGTTCTGCGAAAATGCGGATCAATTTTGGATTTCATTGTGGCTTTGCTTCAGTAAATTTTCTAAATTTTCTAATTTCTTTATATATACATATATTATCTTGATATTTTTCAACAAAATAAAAAAAGATTACATTATTTCCTATTTATTTAATAATTATCTTTAGAATATAAATCCAACAATTTTGTGATTGAGGAAGAATTTCTCGCGCATTATATGTATACATATATTCAGACTTAAAAAAATGGTGTTATTTTGTACCAAATCCGCCGCTATATACATAATTTAGTTTACAATTTGTAATAGCAAATTTTACATTCTTACCATGCACCGACACGTATATCACTTTGCTTAGTCCCGATCCGATGGCATTGTTGGCTCGACAGAGATAGTAACCCTCATCCTGTGGACCGGCTGAAGCCGTCCACAAAGACCCATTAGGCAATATCGTGAGTCTACCGTCAGAACCATCGACCAGCGGCTGATAGTCGTTGGACGTTCTGCCCCTGGCACGGAGCCACGTAATATGCGGCGGCGGAAAACCCTTGGCCTCGCAATGGACGTTCAGTGGGTTTCCTAGAAGGGTCGCCACGTCTTGCGGTTCGAATATCCATTGAGGTGGTACTTTTACCAAAAGTTCCGCCGTATGATTGACCTTGGCGGCGCTATTCGTGGCTACGCAGGTGTATTTGCCGCTGTGTCGAAATGACAGTTCCTTGAAGACGAGCAGGCTGAAAAACTCGGCGCCTCGCTCTTCGATCTGCGGAGGAGACGCAGTAGAATAGGATTTATGAAACACATAAAGAGTATTGCGTTATATTTTGATTGAAAAGTGTTTTATTTTGATTAAAAAATGCATAATTCTCGAAACAAAAGAGAAACGAAAGATATTCTCTCTCTCTCTCTGCATATTGTACGACCGGTATAAAATCTGGTATAAAATTCTCTTATATTAAAATTTAATCTCACTAGATTCACATTTGTTTAAAGAGCATTATTCACGGAGGATGAGTATCCTCTAATAGGACTCTTATTACTAGGAAATACGTATATTTTTTCAAGAGGAGAAATCACGCGTCGAGAACACGTAGAAGAAGATTATAGAAAATTATTTTTTGTAGCTAAAATATGTGCATAGTTTTAAAATGAAAAATTTTAGTTTGTTTTAATTTTTTGCTTTTATCGCAGAAACATAGAATATGATGAGAAATTATCGAATTATCTCGTCGTATAAACTTTACGGGCTGAAATAATATGCTTACGCGAAGGGAAGAAGGCAGCGGCTCGCCGTCTTTCAACCAGGAAATGTAGATTGGAAGATCGCCCGATGTCACGCTGCACGTCACTTGAGCACGACTACCTTCTTGCGAATTCGCGGGAAAACTGAAGGGACTCATTACTGGAGGACCTGCGAAATGCCCAAGCGAAAGTATTACATATATTGCCCTTATGTTGTCATTTTTTTCTCTCACTTCACATTTTTCTACATTTATTTTTTCATAAATATGTAATAACGTTGAAAACTGTTACAAGATTTTCTACGAAAAATGTTAAAGGAGCGATATTTAACTTGTCCTCGAAAATATATAAATCTATTAATCCCATTCATCTAATTAGTTACATCGTTTAACTAGTCTGATCAAATTTCAATTTCGCTACTTGGCTCGTTTTCACTTACTATTCACATTTAGTAGTATATCTCTGTTGGCGGTTTCTCCAGAACTTGCCCGAATTATACACGTGTAGGTACCACCATCGCTTGGATCTACCGTCTGGATTGTAAAGTGGCCTTCACCGTTGACCCGTTGCCTGATGTCAAAGGGCAACTCGCCACCATTTCTCGTCCAGGCGACCGATGTGATCGGATATCCTGAGTAAGGACACGCTATTGTAATGTCGGCACCGGCGATGGCGCGAACTGGACCGATCGATCGGATGTATGGAGGTCCTAAAAATGGTTTCTTATTATAGAACGGTGTCGAGTTCAACTAGCTTCCAAAAGCTAATCAATTCTCGTGCTTATTCTCGTCTCTTCCTTGTCAATATTAAAGTTCCAAGTTATATTGAAACTGTTCTTAATACAATAAATATTATATATATATATATATATATATATATATATATAATTTTAATATAAATCTATATATAAGAGATTAATATGTATTTGATTCAATAGAGGAGTTATATCAATTTTTCACGAAAACATTCAAGTTTATCCGGTGAAATTTTTGTTCCATGCTTTCATATTTATTTTACTTAATATGCTTATACATTTATGTATTTAACATAAAATTATTCTCTGCATATATAACATGTGTGTCGTACCGTAAATATTTAATCTAGCTTTGTGCTCGACAGTCGCCAGAGTATTGGACGCTACGCAAGCGTACAGGCCGCCATCCTCGGTACCCGCGGATGAAATGTTTAAGTGACTGATCACGTCACCGGATTGATCCACATATTGGCCTATCGCGTATCTGCGCGCATTAATTCCCGATTACAAGTTAGCGCGAATATAACGCTATCGATACTAGTAGAATATACGGGTGTATACGATCTATATATACCTGTGTCCGGTCGCAATCTGACTCAATGGTTCACCGTCGAGTAACCACGTAAAGGATGGCGTCGGTGAACCGGTGGCGGAACATCGCAGGGAAACCGGTGGTCCCGGTCGTAGCGCTTGCTCGATAAATGTGTACTGCAGTTCCGGAACCGTGTCTGAGAAAAAGTTGTTTTTGTCAAAGATATCCTCGGGCAGAACAAGTCGGAACAAGGTAGACTATTTTGTTTTTCCGAAGAAACACAAGATTATTTTACATTTTACACGATAAAGAAAAAAATCAGTATGATAAAAAGAAACAAATCAGTATGATTAAAATTGGAGTAAAAATTTAAAGGTACATTAATTATATAAAGGGAGATGGAAACGAGACGAAAATATGAGAGAGCGGGACTAAAATGGATATTAAAAGCGTTCGCTGACCTCCGAGCTTTAGTTCAGCGGTGGCCTGAGCATTTTCCTTGTCGCTCCTCACCAAACACTGATACATCCCTTTGTCCCTGCGACCGACGGAGCCTATCACGAGCACCAAGGGAGCCAACAATCTGATCCTCGTGTCCTGCGCGGTCAATACTGGCACACCGTCGTGTAGCCACTCAACGCTCTCGACCGGATATCCCTCGACCGTGCAGTTCATCGTGGCGGTCTCGCCGGAATTAACGACCTGCGAATGACGATGAGCGCATCTATCTCGTGGTCGGACCATCTATTCGCGTCTATCTATAATACAATACGCGATTTATGAATGAAGGAATAATTTTTAATGCCCCTTTTAATTTTTGCGCCCCCCTCATGGTGCGCGCTTATTATCTTCAGTACTTGTACTTGTTGAGTTATATTCAATGTGACATTTAGCGTGCAATTTTTGATATATATGTATATATACGTTTTGATGTAGATCCGTTTTGAATTTATCGAGTATTAGTCAATCATCGCTTTGCGTTAAATAGTAATTTCATATTATTGATGTTAGCGTTAATTAATTATCGCAAATGAAACTGTAGCTTACGTAATCAAACAAATTATTTAGCTTAACCTAGTTTTACATTACTACAGTGAAATGTGAGTACTATAATTTATATGTGGATTTAATATCTGATTTTCGAGCTTATCGGGGATAAACGATTTTCATTAAATTAAATGATAATATTTAGCTCGCACGATAGAGGCTTAACAATTTTTCAAAGTATAAAAATTTTCTTTCTTTACATTGATTTTTAAATTTCAAGAGAAAAAATATCTCTTTTTATGTACAACGAACTGTTCCACCGTTGTAGTCGTTAATTTTATTTTATTCTGCTAATATATAACTTGATGCATTTAAAAGAAAAATATCATCCGTTTGTAGAGAATCGAATCGTCCGAATTTGTCCGTACCTGTACGCGCGGCTGAATCCGAGCGTTTAGCTTTGAAGTGACCGACAAGTGCGTCTCCGCTCGTTGCTCGCCAAGTTGATTGCTGGCCCGGCAAACGTATCTTCCAGCATCCTGCGCGTCTACACGACGAATTTGCATTAAATCACCCCAAAGCTGGATACGACCGAACGACTCGACCGGTATCGAGTGGCCTGCGACAAGACATTCGGATGTATCTGTCCTGTAACGATCATGTCTGCGAAGTTACTTCGATAATTGTATAGCATTAGATTAGATTCACAATCAAACATTGAACCCCGGATAGCATTTTATAGCGTGGACGGAGAGGCTTCTGTTTAAAAAAAGGCATAGTTTGACAGAATATTATAACGGCACATTCTATCTCAAGTATGTATAGCGTCTTTTTCCTCTCTCTTTCGCGATATAATATATTCATTGCGCGACAAGGCCTGTTTAAACGTAATACGGTATCCGCGCTATCGAGGAATCGATGTTTGAACATGGATGGTAGTTTGTTCGGCGCTACCGTTACGTTAACATAGCTTATTCGGTAAACATTCCCCTAATTAAACCAACCATTAACATCGCGATACCAGGTAAATTGCGGCGGCGGGCTTCCTTGCGCCGAGCACGTGAGGTGAACGTTGGAGCCGCTTTCGGCGGAAATAGCGATCTCGGATCGTTGCATCAGTCGCGGCGACATGGAACCAGTCGGTTCTACAAACAAGACCGAAGGATGATACGAGTATCCCAAGGAAGGGAATACATGAATAAGTGGTGAGAAGCGAGAAATCTTTTCTTCTGGCTCTATTATAGAACGGAAGTTAAATTTTTTCTTCACAGAACCTTCGAATCTACTCTTCGCGAGAGAAATGTCCGGTTACCCGTGACTGTTAAAGTAGCGGGTTCGCTTCTCCTCCGTTCGCTGGTCAAGGCATGCAGGGTTAAACACGAATACGTCGCTCTGCCGTCTTCTGGTCTGGCGGCCCTAATATGAAGATCACCCTGTGAGGTAACTACGAATCTTCCGCCTGTGAACAAAATCGAGTCACATATATGTATAGGTCGAATATACAGCGTGTCTCGGACGTTTTATCTCGGTTACAGATTCTCTGACAAAATTAATATTGAGTTTTTTTTTGTTTTTTATCGAAACAAAAAATTATTAGTTCTTTTAGCAGGTATATTAAGTGCCTTTTCTCTTAAATTATTTAGAAATTAATTAAAAAGAAGTTTCAGGATTTTACAAAAAGTAATTTGTCAAATCTCTCTAATTTTAAATTATTTGTAATACTAGAATAACATAAGCGCGCGTCATTCTTCGATTTTATATTAAAAAGAATATTTAAAAAAAAAATAATATAAAGTTTGTTTAAACTCAATTAATATTTTTTTATAGAAATCAGCTGACTAAAGCGTACATTTGCTAGTTAAATTTTTAAATTAAAATATGTTATAGAAATCAGCTGATTTCTGTCAAAAAATATTAATCGAGTTAAAAAAACTATAACATATTTTATTTAAAATATATTACTATTTTAATTTTTAAAACATTATTATTTTAAAATTTAACGCTTTAATCAGCTGATTTCTGTCAAACATTATTAATAACATTAATTTGCTAATTAAATTTTAAAATAATATGTTAAAAATATTAAAATAGTAATATATTGTAAATAATATGTTATAATACCTTATATCGACGATTAACATTTTCTGACAGGAATCAGCTGATAACTGTCAAAAATATTAATCGTGTTTAAAGAGGCAACAATACTTGCGAGAATCGATTAAACATGCCTTTTTTAAAAAGAAATAAGAATTACTAATGTTTCGATGTCAAAAATATCTGCGAATCTTTTTGAAGCTAATGAGCTTATATATATAGATATGACAAGTAATTTGAGGGATATGCAGAGATCTATAAAGAGATTAAAGCTACAAAAATTTCAGCGTATAGTTTCGCGAGTGTGCTATATCGCTGAATAAAGATTTCTCTCATCACGATCACGGTGAGGAAATGCTTCTCTCGACTTCGCGATTTATTCCACTTCCTTCTATATCGCGGCAGACTGAGCGAAAATACCATTCGACTTCTCAGAATTCAGAAGCTGGGAAATATCAATAATAAATCCTTGAACGTGCGCGCGCGATTTTGCTCAGCAATATTTTCTCTCGTATTTCAAGTTTGCGGAAAAGAGAGAGAGAGAGAGAGCAAAGGGTTATGCAAAATCCTCAGCATCTGTCGATGAAACCCCTTCGGATCACGGCCGCGTACCCATCAGGCGTGAAATTTTCAATTTGGCTCAACCATCGGACAACCATCGAGCAGCTACGGTCTACCGACTTGCTAAAACCGTCTCTGACTATTTCGGAGATTGACCTGCCAGAATTTTTTTCTTTTTCCCATCATATCCGGAACATTACGAGTTTTCGCGCGCCGTCTCTTGTCGAGGATAATTAACGTCAAAGATATATTTTCTCACTGAGAATAGCCTTTTTTGTTACATTGTTACTTTCCGATTGATTATTGTTCGAAAGATAAAAGATTGCAAATGACACATGTTATTTCATTTCAATATCTTATAATTAATAAAATATTTAATTTCTACACACAATATCTTTATTATTTTTATCGATTTGTTTTCGGTAGTTGATTATACGTTTCAAGAGAGGTAAAAATCCTGTAGAGTAGCTTCATTTTCGAAATTCTAATAAAAGTACTAATTAACATATGTAAGAATGTCGAACATTTATTTCAGTTTTCTTCAAAATTGTGTTAAATTTCATTAATCTCTGCGAACAATATACCCCTTCTTAGTCGTAGTCCGAATAACCCGAATAATTCTAATGATGATATATCTCTGTGCTTGAAGATGTATTCACCACGGATTCCGAATAGTTCTCCCTATATGATGTCTAACAAGAACCATTGTCATAGATTCGATATCGTTATGTGTATGTGTGTGTGCGCGCGCGCAAGTCAATGATAGAAATGTCATGTTCTTCCCGTACAACCGGAATCTCATGTCCTCGAATCAGAGTGCGATATTCGCGACATTATGACATAATGGTTATTACGAAGACACTACATTACAAACATGTATACTGTTAAGTATATATCTCTCAATTTTTCTTTATAGAAAATTGTATCTTTCTTTCCCTCTTGTCTTTTCTTCAGCATAACATTTCTCGAATTCTATTATGAAATGAAATACAGAAATGAATACTTGATAGATACCCGAGTATAATTATATAAAATATAGAGATCAATATAAGTATCTTGAATATTAATTCTGTAAAATCTGTTTTACATCGAGTGACTTTACTTCTGTTCCTTCTCCGAAAAGAATTAAGGGAATGAAGGAAAAAGATGAGAGGTAACGATTCTCCCTCTGCATCTTCTGCGGAAGATCTCTTGTACCAATTCACGCGAGAGTTCTTTACGAGTGCGACTCCGGTTTATGTCACTCGGTTGACTCGCTTCCGTTCCTCTCCTGCACCGACAGATATCCTTAGACACCCCCCGGTTGACGGACAACGCGAACAATCGACGTCGTCATCTTTGAGACGCGATACGGACACCGTCACCTGGCGCGGTGATAACCGACGCGAGAACGTCGAAGGAGAAACGCATCCCCTAGATGTGCGGATGCTGGCTTTCGTACATACGGCGACGCGCAATGTTAGCCGCCTAGTTACGAAACAAACGTATCAAGCCCCGACATGACGCGATGCCTCCCATGATATTCAACGGCACATATTGTACGTATGTATATGTATATGTATATGTATATATATATATATATATGTATTATATATATATATATATATAGTTACGGGAACACACGGTACCCCTTCGCCCCCTGCCGCCCCCTCCCGTTACGTGCAACCGAGCGGCATAAATATGTATGGGACATGAATGCCTGAGCGTGTACAGGACGATCTAAACCACACCGAGTTAGCGCACGTACGTGCGAAGCTTGTGCGAATAAGGTATATGTATGTGTACACCGGATGTTGGTCCGCGAGATCAAGCATTTTACACTCTATGTGCTCTCGCGCTTCGCCTGGCGGTCGTAATTGTGTTAATCCTTTTTCAGCCAAGCTTTCTTCTCGAGTAATTCACACGGTAGTATGTGAAAAAAATGTAATACACTCTTTTTTTTCTCCTCCTTTCAAATAACGCTATCTTGTAATTGAAGATGCGCGAGAACAAATTACGTTTCGGATTCGTTCCTACCTATCTATCTTCATTCATTTATGCTACGTCTTGGATGTCTCGATTATATATCGTTCGCTTTAACTAACGCTGATGATTTCATCGACACGCGTTTATGCTCGTAAACTAATTTCAATACATTAAAATACCTATATATTAGAAAGCTGCACGCCTGATCTGATCGTCATCGCGCCTATAAATATTTTATATATACGTTATCGATAAAAAAAATTGATGGATCGGTGCGAGAACATAGAATTATATATCGGAAATTTGTTTCCCGAGAGAGACAATTTACTATAACAAAACAAAGAATTAACGACGCGTGATATACGCACATATACGGGTATCCGGGTACGTATATATAGCGTCGTCGACGTTCAAACAGAAGCTGATCTCGAGAAGATTTAGCACGCGCTACTTTAAATTAAAATAGCAAACGCGCGAGACATAACTCACCGGTATCTGTATTTCCAGGTAAGAGAATAGCGTCGTCACGAAACCAGGAGGTTACGGTGAGGTGTTCTTTAACGTCTTCCCGGGCTGTACAGGACAACACCGCGTTGCATCCTTCCATGACGGGTTGTCTATTTACCCTGACGTCATATCCGGGTACCGTCAATACTGTAAGTACATATGAAAAATTACAACGATTTAATTCTGTAGGTAGTTACTGCAAATTTGCACACACATTTATGCGACACGTTAAATCCCCAAGTTGAATTTTGAAGCTCTATTAATTTACGATGTGCAATTAATTAATTCACAATTCACAAGTTATCAAAACAAGAAAAAAATTCATCTCTATCAAATATTTTATACGTATGTTATACGGTTATCGAGAAATAAAGGAAATAAATCGTCATTAATGTATCCATGCATCCTTGCATCAATCGCGTTTTTTATCCTGCAGAGATTTTCTTTGATCAATTTTCTTTCTATCAAAATTCTCGAGGCACTGATCAGTTTTGTATTATAAACAATTGAAGATAAAGAATATTTTTTAAATTAAATTAAACTTTGGAGTTTCTAATGAATAACAAAGGTTCAAATAATTTTAAGTAGACTTTATCAAAATTTTAATGTCACATCAATTAACTGAGAAATATACATATTATAAAAAAATTGTAAAAAGTCGGTGAGAAAAAATGGATCATTAAAATTAATCAAAGAAGCTATGAGTCAAAGTAAGTATACATTTAATGCGAGACATCCTGCGTATAACGTAAGAGTTCTGTTATATTCATACATAAAAGAAAGTCGGAGAAAAAGGGAACGGGAAACTAAAGCGGGGCAAAGTGACGTAGCGTTGAAAGCGGAAGATGGATGATTATTAAGAAGTTACCACAGGCAGAAAGTGGAAAATAAGACATAGGAAAGTAGAGGTACATACATAATGGACGATCAAACTTATTTCAAGTCCATGAACAATGGCTGTGTTGTAATGCGATTCACCCCGCTGATTCCGTTATTACCGGTTAACTTTATTTATGACCATAAAATTTTAAACACGTGCGCGTTTTATATATGTATAAGTAATATCAGAAATTTTTATTGAATATTTATTAAATTAAATCCCCCGATGGGGAAATTCCGCGAAAAGAATATAGATCATGCAATTTTTTTATATTATTTTACAAGTATTTTAGATTACGTTTTAATATCGACACAATTATTTTACTTATTCAATAAGATGCGTCTTATTCGGTTGAGGTACCCGAGACACATTCGAGATACGAGAGACAAGACCTCTCCCTAAATCTAATCACTCTCAATCTAAGCACACACTCATACATCAATATGTAACAAGCGATGCTTGGGAACGACGCTTAGGTCGCATATCGCATTCTCCAGAGATACACTTGCTCTTGCACGTATACACGCTCCACTCACACATTCCGCTATAATGAATGTTGGCACAAAGTGTGCGATTAATTCGCCGCATTTGCATCTTCAATTATATTAACCATGTAATCGCTAAGCGAATATGATAACCCAAAATCTTATTACACCTATACCGCGTTCCATTGTTATCTTGAAACGTGTGTTATCTCATCAATGCGTTGATTTTAGATAGGATATGATCTAGGGGAGTATCGTCTTTTATGATTGAAACAATGTATTCTATGTATCACTTTTAATATACACGAGCACTAAGTATATTTTACGTTGCAACCGAGATTTAAGAAAAGAATACTTTTAATAATAATTAGATCTGTATCTGCTATTATTGTACGATTTTTTATGAAATACCTTTGGATTAAATCACGCATACTAGACCAATTCGAAGTGTACGTGCTGCGCTGAGAGAGATTACTGAAAAATTCACGTTTCTCAAATATCGGCGAGGAACCCCACGGATTCGTCCGTAAACATTCGTGCCGAAGTAACGCGCGCGATTTCCTCGACAGCTCGCAAGTACACAGGCAACAGAGGATAAGGGGAAAGGGGTAGAAGGGGTGAGGAGACCGGTTAAAAAGCTCGGCAAAGCTCGGAGCCGAGGAATGGGCATCGGGGGAGAAAACGTGAAACGAGGGAAGCGAGCCAGGGGAGGAGATCTTGGAGAAACTACCGGTTCGCGCGGTGACGAGACGTGGGTCGTGTTCGTTCCACCCTTTTCGTCGTCCGACGGGGCGTCGGAAATTGGGGGCTCCTCGGATGGCGTCCCGATGCCAAGCATTCTCCCCCCTTTTCAACCCCCTATCCCCCTGTTAGACGCCGGTTTGGGAATTGGGTGGTGAGGAGAGAGTCGAGTATAGGAGGACCAGGCAGGGTAGAAGGAAAGGTGGTACGTACGTGACGATAAAATTGAGATGCGCCGGTGAGAGGGTGCGAGAAGAAAGAGCGAGAGGGTGAAACGAAATGTGCAAATAAAGCCAATATGCGCGCGGATCTCCAACCAGGCGGGCAACGATATTTCCACGAATTTCTAGAAATCGTTGGAATTAACTTTTCTCCTCTCTTCTCAGGCGGAGAATCTCCTCTCTCTTTTTCTACCCTCGTACTCTACCCTCGATCGCTCACGGCTCACGGCTATCTCTGATACCGTCACCCATTACTCGCTGATGCAGCGTGAAAATGCACGTGCATTTCGTGGCATATCGGGTGCATCGCCGCCACGGGCGTGTTTTACCAAAAACTCGTGCAGGATCTTGCGGAGAGAGAGAGAAATGGTAGATTTTTAAAATCGAATCTTCCGGAAATGGATCTTTCTGCCCTGGGAACCGAGTTGGGAATATATTGCCACTTATATCGCGACTAGCCAAAGGGACCCGTCGAAAACGAGGCGAATATATATATCTATAGAAATAAGATAAGAATAGCGAAAAAATTTTATACTACTTACATTTACTACATTATTTTATGTCACTATTTTGCATTTAACTTTCTAATTTATTATGTCAAAATTAATTAATATTGCTTATTATTTATTATTATATGTATTGATTGATAGTATTTTTATTAATTTATATCACTTTCAATGATCTACATTACTTTCATTGACCTATACTACTTACATTTACTACATTATTTTATGTCACCATTTTGCATTTAACTTTTTAATTCATAATGTCCAAATTAATTAATATTGCTTATTATTTATTATTATATTTATTGATTCATAGTATTTTTATTGACTTAAATTACTTTCATCGATCTACACTACTTTCACTGACCTATACTACTTACATTTACTACATTACTTTATATCACCATTTTGCATTTAACTTTTTAATTTATGATGTCCAAATTAATTAATATTGCTTATTATTTATTATTATATGTATTGATTGATAGTATTTTTATTAATTTATATCACTTTCATTGATCTACATTACTTTCATTGACCTATACTACTTACATTTACTACATTATTTTATGTCACCATTTTGCATTTATCTTTTTAATTCATGATGTCGAAATTAATTAATATTGCTTATTATTTATTATTATATGTATTGATTGATAGTATTTTTATTAATTTATATCACTTTCATTCACTAGCGGATCCTGACGTCGATAATGGGGGAAGGGGGGGGGGGTTGCAAAATTATTTAATTTAATATTTTTGGTTTCATGTTTAGCTTTTATTCAAGGATCAACGACGTCGATAGCTCTTTAATGTTTGTTTTTCTTTATTTATATTTTTTAAACAAATTCAGCAAAACTGTTTCTTTTAATTTGCAAGGGGAGGGTTTACCCCCCCCCCCCCCAGGATCTGCCAGTGTATATATATATATATATATATATATATTATATAGATATAAAGAATTTCTCGCCTAATTATTTTCATGCAACGAAATTATCTCATCATTTCGTCCTATGTCTGACTTAATCTATACTTAACTCCTTAGGTATAATTTACAGTATATCTTATACTTTTATATATATATATATATATATATATATTTTATATATATATTTTATATATATATTATAATATATATATAAGTATGAGATACACTGTAAATTATACTCATTATGCATTCAAGGAATTAAGTATAGATTAAGTCAGACATAGGACGAAATGATGAGATAATTTTGTTGTACGAAAATAATTAGGCGAAATTCTTTGTATCTATATAATATATATTATATAGATATAAAGAATTTCGCCTAGTTATTTTCGTACAACGAAATTATCTCATCATTTCGTCCTATGTCTGACTTAATCTATACTTAACTCCTTGAATGCGTGATGAGTATAATTTCCAGTGTATCTTATACATACATATTGTATATATTATATAGATATAAAGAATTTCGCCTAATTATTTTCGTGCAACGAAATTATCTCATCATTTCGTCGTATGTCTGACTTAATCTAAACTTAACTCCTTAAATGCGTAATGAGTATAATTTCCAGTGTATCTTATACTTATATATATATTATAATATATATATAAAATATATATATATATAAAAGTATAAGATATACTGTAAATTATACTCATTACGCATTCAAGGAGTTAAGTATAGATTAAGCCAGACATAGGATGAAATAATGAGATAATTTCATGCACGAAAATAATTAGGCGAAATTCTTTATATATATATATATATATATATATATATATATATATATATATATATAATATATACAATATGTATGTATAAGATACACTGTAAATTTATATTCATCACGCATTC
Organism: Prenolepis imparis; assembly: GCF_030444845.1. Taxonomy (NCBI): domain Eukaryota; kingdom Metazoa; phylum Arthropoda; class Insecta; order Hymenoptera; family Formicidae; genus Prenolepis; species Prenolepis imparis. Next base: position 14,013,027 of record NW_028141163.1, on the reverse strand, counting down.
AAGGAGTTAAGTTTAGATTAAGTCAGACATACGACGAAATGATGAGATAATTTCGTTGCACGAAAATAATTAGGCGAAATTCTTTATATCTATATAATATATACAATATGTATATATAAGATACACTGTAAATTATACTCATTATGCATTCAAGGAATTAAGTATAGATTAAGTCAGACATAGGACGAAATGATGAGATAATTTTGTTGTACGAAAATAATTAGGCGAAATTCTTTGTATCTATATAATATATATTATATAGATATAAAGAATTTCGCCTAATTATTTTCGTGCAATGAAATTATCTCATCATTTCGTCCTATGTCTGACTTAATCTATTACATATTGCTTATTATTTATTATTATATATATTGATTTATAGTATTTTTATTGATATATAGTATTATACTTATATTACTTTCATTGATCTACACTACTTTCATTGACCTATACCACTTATATTTACTACACCATTATTTTATATCACTGTTTTGCATTTAATCCTTTAATCATGATGTTCAAATTAATTAATATTGCTTATTATTTATTATTGTAAAATTAACTTGTATATTCAAAAGTCAGATGTAATTCCTTAATTACGCATTCCAATGTTTTGCTACATGTTCCGTATCTTATTATCGTATACTTCCGCGAGACATTTTCTCTCTCGGGTGAATGCGTTTTTCTTAAAAACAAAAACGTGCCTCGCGCGTGATTAAAACTGTCGACCGTTTTCTGCGGAATTACACATACACAAGCATTTATCGTCCGAGAGGTTCGCGGACCTTTTTCCGTCCAAGACCATTTCTCGGGAACTAGTGGCTGGTTGCTAATGTGGTTACGTTCTAGAGCGCACCTTCCTCACCCCTTTTCCTCCCCCTCCCCTCTCACCTTCTCTTCCGTTGATAAAATGGAGAAAATAAAGAAGAATAAGAGTGCTACGTTGGGGAGAATCGTCCGTCTGCGCGCGAAAACGGGTGATCTCTCACCGTGCGGTGGGCAATAATTCTTTTCTATAGCATCCCCCATAATGCCGGCACGTGTATAGAGAAATACTGTTTCGTCGCAAACTCTACGGCCGAAATAAATATACAATATACCGGCAAGTTTTTAGGGATCAGAATGTAAACTGCAGAATATACGCGAATGTTGAATCTCTAAGAAATGCAAGTGTTCTATACAACATTCGCATTAAATTTCTCCTAGATGTGCATACACTTATTTATAATCTTAAATAAAAACCTCTTTCGCATCCAATCTAACATAAGTTTTTACTTCTCGAGTTTTAAGTCTCAATTTACATTTGTTGTACATAGAAAATGAGGTAATTATATATTCGTATTTATTCGAGATTAAATTCATAGCGCGGCGAGAGAGATACTTTATATCTCTCTCGACGTTAAATACTCTCGGGTGATATTTTTTTGTTGGCACCTGGAGAATTGCAAAGTACATGCATGATATATAAGACTTCAACGGTCTCTTGTCATATACATTTCTCGCGGTATATCCTCCGTAATGAAATCATTTGAAATGAAATTAAGATTAAGCGAGAGAGAGAGAGAGAGCGTCATCCGAGAGCGATGATTATTCTTCCCGTTAAAGCCCGCGTGATACGTAACCTTTGAAATTTTTAAGACGCGACACTTCTTCAGACATTATTCTCCGGTCCCGACGAGAACGATATAACGGTAGGATAATGAATATTCCCTTCGTCGCTGGCTCCCACTCCCGAGAGTGTTTCTTCTCGCGAAGAAGAGCACTGGACACCTTTGGTACCGAATTCCCGGCCTCGTCGAAAAACGCGGTTCTCACACAAAGGGGGATTTCGACAATGACTCTCTCTCTCTCTCGCTCTCTTCTTTGGAGCATAAGTCCTTTGGCGAACACGTGGGGACGGCCGATGTCATTTTAGATAAGTGAACCGTTCCTTTTCGGCTCGCTCGTTGCAGAGGGAGTACCGCTAGAAGATTCTCCTTGGCCGATGTTCCCGTGTATAGAAGAAAATAAAGTGAGATGGGAGGGATGGGGTTCTTAGATAATCTTCAACTTGCATTAATGAACTCGTGTTGCGCGATTGTACGCGAATAGTAATTAACTCTTAACTATTATTGTACAGTATATAATTATCATCTTTTAAGACTCCTTTTTTAAAATAAAAAGTACGCATATATCGGTTAAATTACGTACGCGCTAATAATATTACATATTTGCAGTTAAAATTTAATTCGATTTGATTTCTTCATTTATCGGAAATTACACGCTATTCATTAGCATTAACGAGTTTTTTTTCTCCTCCACATTCTGACGGAATTCTGATGGAAATGACAAAAAAAAACTCCAAACAAAAAATGTAACAAAATGCATCAATGTTAAAAGTGCGATGTCACTTCCGAATTCATCAAATCGTGTTATTCCCGAGATTCGGCGGAAAAACAATCGCGATTTATGTTGGCGCCATCGTCATACATCATTTTGGAACTATATTAAACTTGTTTTCCCGGGGAAAGAGCGCGAGCGCAGAATGGCTTGATTATTTATGCCTATACTTCGGAGCGGACTGCGAACTTTTAACGAAAGCACCGAGGAGAGGAGATAGAGAAGAAGTTCTACATCGGCAGACAGAGGGTTCCATGCGGGGCAAGGACGAGGTGCGGCAAACAGATATTGATTGGACGTTCTTTCATCGTCCAGTGACTTTGCGAAGAAGGGTAGGCGGGGGAGGGAAGGAAAGGGAAGTTTCGAAAACCACTAGCGGCGGAGCGAATTTTTCTTCCCGTTTTAGTCGAATCATCCTGAAAAAAAAAACTTTCAACCCAAAGTTTTCCGACGGGGAGGGCTGGGTGAAACGTATTCCGTCGCGCTTCACGCGAAGCGGTTTTGAAAAGGGAGACAGCCGCCTTTCCGGACCGGCGTCAAAGAGTATTTGGATCTCTCGCAGTTTCTTCGAATTTGTATATACGTGCCGCATTGAAATGCGCCATGTGTTTTGTCACGGAACGGAGCACAAAGAGAGTATTGAGGATACTCGTGTAAAGATACAATTGTTTGTCACGCGGCATCCTCGAAATTTTAAGACTGTCAGTATTTCGCGCGAAAATGTCGCAAAACGATCTTGTCGTCGACAAGACTGCTTTGAGCGTAGCAGACTCTGTTCTCGAGCAAAAGAGCGTATGTGAACACGTGTCGTTTCGTGGCTGTTTTTAAAATAGTAACTTCCGCCTGAATTTTTGACATCAAACTTCTTGCGGCTTGTGTAACGATAGCCAGTCTTGTAAAATCGACGACGCCTCTCGCCTTTCCTCGCAAGGTTAAAAACCCGTCATGAAAATGCCGTTGAGAAAGCAAGCAACCTAAGTGCAAGGTAAGCTTGGAGCTTCGTGAAAGCGATCGATGTTTACCCATTTAAAAGGTTACATATACCGGCTAAAAAGCGAACAAGCATGTCGCTTCCTTTGCTGTCAATAGAATCTGCTATACATTTATCATTTCGCGATTTGATTCACTCGCGATCTATCGTTCGCTTTTATCGTCACAATGGGGTTCAAGCAACTTTGCTGCGAAACGCACGAATGTCATTAAATAACATTGATAAGATATGTAACTCGCGACTCAATTTTTAAAATTTATTTTAATTCTTTTTTCCTGAAAGATTCCTTCTTTTAGCTCCCGAAACATATTTAAAGGAACAAGTTTTTCTTTCGCTTTCATCTTAAGAAACGTTTGAAGAGAAATGTATTTAATGTTATTACATCAAAATCTTCCTGTATCACCAGTATCATTCGATCCGTTATTTGGATCAAGAGTAAATGAAAGCGCGAAAGAAAGATCCTTTTTCCGATTGGAATCGTACAGTATGTAGTCGACGTCGGCGAATTCAGCCGCCAGTAGTAATGATCGGCTTAAAATCAGCCATTTAAATGATGGCTCACGTAGCTTCGACCGGACAAAGTTTTGACCCTCCTTGGGTCTTTCAGAAGCGGCGGAGACCCGCCCACGTATTCGGAGATCGAACTTCCTCCGATACAATTTAACGGCTTTCAACCGTTTCCCCTTCGGTATTTACTCGGATAGCGTGAAGCCTTTCGGTTGAAAATGCGAGGTGTTGGCTCCGCGCGCTCGCCGTAATACCCCGACATAATGGGATAGGGATTCGTTATCTCCGAGTTCGATATTGCAACGAATCTCGAACGAAGAATGATAGTTTCTTCGATAAATGATGAGATAATCCGTAAATGTATTTACGTAGCGGCATCAATCGACTGTCGAGTAGCCTGGATCTAATTCTCGCGACTACTTTTCCACTCGAAATAGAAAGCTACTTCCGCGATAAATGATAAAACATTTCTCTAGACCGGATATATATATATATATAAAATAGAGAGTTTCTACGAGCGAGTCTACAAGACTATGCTTTCGCTTCTTCAGAGGGATAAGACGTGGATAAGATAACTTACCAGCCCGAAGAGTGACCTCGCGAGAAAGTACGGTTCCGACGGAGCTGGTCGCGCGGCATCTATAACGGGCATTGTGGACCTCGGCTCTAAAATCCTGAGCCAGAAATGGCGGAAAGTACAGCGTTCCGTTGCCCAGAAGTTGTCTGAAAGAAAATGAGTATCGCGTCGAGCGTGCGGCAAAGGCAAAAATAGGGGGGAAAAAAATTTTAGAGCAATCTCATAGCGCATTTTTCAAAATTAATTCTAAGTCTAAAAATTCTTTGACATATAGGCGTTTAAAGAATGCTCTCTGGCATCGTTGAAAGAAAAATAAGGCCTGGAAAAAATTTCCGGAAAAGATCATCGAATTCGAAAACGAGATCGCAAGGCGAGCGAGAGCTAAACAAGAACGTGAGGCGTGATTTACCTGAGTCCCGGAACTGCCGTAACCGATCTCTGATCCGGGCTGGTAATCCACGTGACGTGCGGCGTCGGGCTGCCGTGTGCGGAACAGCCTAATTGGGAGCCGGTGGTATTTGAAAAGACCAGGGTGCTCGGCGGTTCCAGGATGAAGACCGGACCTTGCTGACCGAGCGCAAATTTCTCGCTGCACCCTGAAACGGAAAGCATATCAGCTCGTTAATGTTGTAATATGCCGCATCCAGGCGAATAACGTAGAGAGAGAGAGACTGCGCGCGGTCAATGAGAAGCGGTCAAGCGCGATTAATTTAAATTGACTAACTTATATTGTCTTTCATTCGCTTAATTTTTAACAAGCCCGCTGATGAGAAATTACGCGAGTTTACTTTACACAGCGGCGGTTAAAATTTCACGTTTCAACAGTCCCGATTTGATAAACAACTGGGATAAAAAACTAAGGATCGACTTGCGATCTCGAGATATAAAGGTATTTCAGAGAATGTTATCGCTGTTTTCAGATATATAGGTATACTTTGTTGACAAATACGCTAAAACTTTTCCTAATATAATTTAATCGTACGTTATAATTATCTAACTAATCGATTTCTCTCGCTCTTTCTTTCTTCTCTCTTGTTCTTTGCATAGAACGGAGGCATTTCAGATCAAGCAAGATATAGCTCTCTTCTTGATTTGCCCGCGGATTAAACTCGATGTTGAAACGATTATTCGATTTGTTGGTTGGTAAGCGCCGCGGATAGAATTTTATCTTTTGTCTCGTCGAAGCGGGCGGAACGACCTGATTCGCGGAGCCGGTCTAAACCCCACGACGTATACATTGTTCGCATCCGAGAAACCGGAGAAATCAATTCCGCTAAGCCGAATTCGACCTAGATTTCGAATCGATTCGAGACCATGCTCGTTCCGGGATTAAATGCACGCCGGAGCGAATGGTCGCGTCACTGCCCGATAGCATCTACCAAATATTTCATTCGAAATCCCTGGATTAAGAAGCAACGTGCGCGCGAGTTTCTATAATCCGTTCCCGAAAACGCTGAAAGCTACATTTACATATAATGCAGGTTTTTGCCCGATATATATCCAAGTAAAAGTTAAACGCCCGCCGGCGCGGCTCGTTGCTTATTCAGGAAACAAAATATTTCAACCGCCGGGGGTATATGATGTCCGCACACAGTCAACACTAGAAGAGGAGCGACGGTGCAGTCGTTCAAAGTGACGAGATATCTATATTTTCGCGCATATATATATATTTATATTCGAATCTACGGAAGAGGATGATGCGCAGGAAGAGAAGCGCGGTGCAATGGTTGGACAGCTGAAATATGCAACGTGCACGATTAAGGGATGATCGAACTCCTTCGATGTAACGCGGGGACAAAGTGCCGCGAGACGGCGAGAGAAGGGCGCGGCGATCAAGCAGATCGATTCTCTCGTTGCGAGTCGGGAATAGGAACGGAAATAATTCATGGGATGAATTATTTAGAGACCGGCGCGACCTAGCGAGCAACGCGGTTTAAAATACGATTTTACGTGGTTTAGATATCAATGTATCTATACAACGAGAATAAAGAGGAAAGTTAATTTCCTCCTTCCAAAACGAGATAAAACTCGAAGCGATCAAACCTATCCGCACTAACGGGATACATTAGAACGTATGTAACGATCCGTAAAACCGCAAACTGAAACTTAAATTTTATATAACGTTTCTATTATCCAACATCTAAGAATAAGAAAAATCTTTTTTCTCATTATATCACTGTGACAGATAAGAACTTGTCAAATTTTATGAAATATTTATTTAACTTATTTGCGCGTAACTCGATCAAACGGATCTCAACCTCGCATTTAAGAACTTCAACCAGTATATATTAATATATATATATATATATATATATATATATATAATATTATAAATTAATATTCTTTATAATAGTTTTTAAATGCGAGATTGAGGTCCGTTTGTGATCGAGTTACTTTCGATTTACTTCGGCGAGAGAGTCTTTCGTCGAATTATTCACGCGCAACAGATATAACCATCGAAAATTTTCCTCTCGCGTATGTTCGTCCTCTTTATACTGGACCATGTATGTGCGTCGACACATGAACTTCGATGCATAAATTCTCGCACGTTGTCAAGAAGAATGTGGACACGTAACCATCTGTGTGTTTGCTCGCTTGCCAAAGAGTAAAAACCGAACGACCGCTCTAGATCGTCATTTCCATTTGCGGGTCTATATATAAAAGCGCGCACTTTTATTTACGCTTTCATTCTTGACGAATAATGCACGAATTCACGCGCGTACGCGATTTAATGCCTATTCTCACCCTCGGCGCGAAATCATTGACGTCGAGTCATCGCGTTTTTTTTGTGACACGGAAAATTTGTTGACGATTGATGGTAATTTTTTTTTGGCAATATAATTGATATCTTTATCGTTTCTGCAGCTTTTTGACAGATCTTTTTTCATGCTGCACATATTGCGTTCTTAAAAGAAAAAAACACGTTTCTTGGATGGAGAGATATTAAATACGTATGCAAACATTCGACGCCTATGAATGACTATGATGCTCTCTCATCTTTCGTACCTGTATCATCGTGAATGAGCGATGTGCGAAAGTAAAGGAGGGAGTCGGCTGACACAAAGCTTTTGAATAGCCCCGTCGCATTGTTTTTACATCGCATCGTCACTGTGTCTCAAAGTATGTCAAAGGAGCGTAAGTATATAGCGTAGAGAATCCCCCATATACACAACACCCTCTCTCTCCTCTAAAGCTTTTTTTCCCATCCTTCGAATTCCGATATTTCTTGCGCGTCGTTGATACGGACGCGTCTGCGCGTTTGCATGGAGAACGTTTTCTGCTCATTGGTCGTTGAAACGTGAACCCAATTTGCGATTCGACCGGGATTTTTCCGCTACGGCTCGAAAGGTCAGAGTACGTATAAAGATTGCGCGAATGAAAAGTGCATGTATTCGGACGAAGCAGGATTTATTCGGGGAAACAAGTTACGTTAACTATCCATGCACTCGTTCGCTCAGGCTCTTCGCGTATACATTTTTAAATTATCTAATATATAATTTTTAGCATACGACACGAAAATTGAATATTTAATGCATTGGAGGATACGCAGTTTCGTGTTTACCGCGATATACCAATTGATTTGACAGCGATGCATAATCCATATTGCAACCAGAATATGGCGCGGTTCGCATGAATCATAAATTCAATGTACACCAATTATGTCAGTGCGGAAACGATAAATGTCATATTCTGATTTAGAGGGCAGATTGCCCAAGATAAATGTTGAAAAGGTCACGTTTCTTCTGTTCTATTTGCAATTTCCGGAACGACCACCGACTCTCTCTCGTATATGTCGATGTATTTCCCACTAAATGGATACCAAGGTTTCAACAGCCTCGCATTATCGGCTCCCGTGATAGATTTACTAGAGAAAATCTTGAGATATATATACTGCATTACGATGCGAGACGAGGGCGGCTGCTGATGCGGTCGAACGTGCGCGACGAAGACGGAGCGAGGTCTTACCAAAGTCGCGACGAGAGAGCGGGTAGCCACGTCAACGTGAAAGATCGTAATTGCGAATTCGTTGACCCGCGACTCGAGTGAGCTTTTCCACGGGAGAGTCGCGACGAGGTGGCTGGGAATCGAGAATGAGAAGGAGAAAGAAAGAGGATATAGACAGACGCGAGAGAATAGACACGATGGTGATGTGTATGTGTGTGTGTGTGTGTGTGTGTAAGTGTATCTATGTGAGGGAGCATGCACGGGAGAAGTAGATAAAAGAGAGAGGAGATAAAAGGAGACGAGGACGACACCCGAATGGGGGATGTAACTGGGAGATGCAGAGGGGTAGGTTGGGAGGTAAAGCCTGAAGACAGGGTACGAAAAGTATACCGCCTCGCTGGTGGAGAAAGACGTGGGTAAACAGACTTTACGATCGTTTATTTTTCTGGCAATTATATCTTTCCGTGAAAGGAATCCGAGCTCTTTTCACTCCGTATTTATTTCTGTCGTGAATGCGTCGCGTGTCGTCGAGCCTATACACTGACGGTTCTCAAATAGTGGATGCCCCACCGACGAGGGAGGAAAGCTAAAGGCTTTCGCGGTATTACGAGGATCTCGATTTAGCGAAACTTATTCTCCATCGTCGTATTTAACGTCTTAATGCAATTTAATCGAAACAATTTAATGACAATTTCTTTGTATCATCAGAAAGATTCTTCTCTCTTAGGAAAATCTTAATCTTTCTTGTCTGCTAATAACAAGATGTATAATAATAAGCTTAAAAATGTTGGAAAGATTATGAAAATGTCGCTTGTAACATAAGAAATGTTTATGTATCTTTAATACAAATACTTTTCTATTCGTGAAAAAGATACTTGTCTGAAAATTACAACTCAGGATATTTCGCGCCGTTTCATTAACAGCGATAGAGTGTCGTGCGAAAGACAACTCGCCGACGCGATCGATACAACGAAGATTAATGATTGTCTGGCCAAGTAATTACCGCGTTTTATTACCTCCGATGTGTAACTTCGCGAAGACGGCGTTTCGTATCGTATCGGCAAGATCGCGATCGGATTCGTATATATATGCCCGAGGATCGAGTATTATTCAACAGCATTAGTACGCAATCTAAGACAATCCCGAGCGTCCGCAACGCGATCCGTATAACTCTCCGAGGATATAGCACAGGCGACTAATTCTCGTTTAATACGCCCATATGCATAATTGCCACTCTCTACAGGGATACCTCAAATTTCCAAGCAGTATATATAAACGCGGTTGAACACAATTTATTTAATATGCTAACTGAATCGAACAAGACTTGCATTTCATTGTATCTTATTTAACCGATTCTGTAATCTGTAATGAATACAGGTATATATATAAACAATCAAAGTATTAATTACATTTAATTAAATGATTGAGATTATCTGTTCACACAATAATCTTTCGGATAATAATAATAGTAATATATATTTGAAATAATAATATATTATATATTTTAACAATATATATTTATGTAATTATATTTTTCTTTATATCTCGATTAATTACGAAATTGGATAGTATTATAAAATTTGATTTCAAGAATCGTGTTGTTATAATTATTAGATATGAGAATCAGAGGGAGACGATCGATTCGTTGAGCTAATTTACTCGAGTCACATGGCGTCGCGTCGCTACCTCGTCGCTTTTGAATAAGACTCGTGCGTACGTGCGTAGATAGAAATCTCCCAGATGCGAACCCCGTAGATTGGAGATCCCCGCGAGCGTGCCCCGCGTGCGTATTACGTGGGGGGTGCGTCGCGGGGATTCGTCCGATAGAGAGACATCGATGACACTATACATATTGACAAGACACTCGAGACCGCCCGGGTCGCTGGAGTTACGCCGCTCTTGTCGTTCGCCCTCACTCGCTCGGTTGATACCCTCGGCGAACCCTTCCGTCGTTGGCGATATATCGGTATTATGCTCAACGAGAATGCAGATAGAGAGACATAGAAGTAGAGAGAGAGAGATACACAAAGAACTTTCTGTATCACTACACCGACGGGAAGTTTCATCGTACTCGAAGCAGCCGACTCGGTCAAGTAGCACTTCATGAGAAAACGAGAGTTTGCACAATAATAGAAAGCACCATCGGACGATCGGGCATTACCGGTTTTTTTAGCCTCGCAAAATATCGCGCGTCGAAGGTAAAAGAGGTTTTAATCGGCCAGCTAACGACGAAAAGATTGTGAAAATGCAGGAATTGAAAGATAAAGAGTCTTTCAGAATCTATAATAACTGTTTCGCGAATTTTTAAGATTGACCTTTTCTCTTTTATTCTAAAATATATTCAAAATATATAGTATATCAGATATATGTATATTAATAAAAAAAATCATAAAAAGATGACATTCGATCAGAATTTTTTGAGCAAAAACGGTGAAACATATATTTATATTTATGTGTGCGAGACCTCGCAAATGTATCCGCAAGAAGGAATCAAAGGGAACGAACTAACGAGCCTCGACCTCTCTGGCTATAGGAACCCGATAAACGACGAGGAACAATGTCCTGCGTTTATTCGACAATACCGCTCGAAACAATGAGCGCTTCGATAGGAAATACCGTGAAACAATACGTCGCGCGACAATAGCGATATCTTTCTGCCGATGCGGATCCAAAGTCATTGATGAAATAACGTTCGTTCGTTCGGAGGGTACAAGGGCGACGTACGAGGGACGAAATGGGATCGTAAAACGATAGGGCGCCGAAAAAGAAGAGGAAATACACGAGACGCACTATACGGTAGACGAACGACGTTTCCTATTGCCTCGTATACACGCCCCCCAAATATAAGCGCGACATGTAAATTACCAAGTTCGAAATTGCTTAGTTTGCGATTCTATTATCTGACGTACTTATCGCGGCGGTGACTTGGACGGGGAAGTTGCTTTTCGCATGATTTACGTCGCAAGTTTGCATTTACGGGATTATTTTTTTGTATCCCCCCAAATTATATTTTATCGCTTTTCTTTTTTACTTTTTTTTAACAGACGTGCGTAAACGTTCGCAAATCTCTATCTTACTACGGCTCAAAATAATTGTTCTTACTTTTCCTTTTTCTTGCGCGCGCGCGCTGGCTATTATAAAATTATCAAATAAGTAAATGTTCAATGACACAAGCGTAATTATTTTTATTGATCTTTCGGGAACCGTATATATATTTGTTTGTTTTTTTTGCGCTCGAGTTTTTGCAAGTATATATAATAATTGCCTTTGTGTATTATCTCTCGCAATTGACATTACTCAGGATAAACGCGGAAATAAGATAATAACTGCGCCTTTTCACGAGGCGCCTTTAATACGAGCTCATGAAGAAGCAGCGGAGTGAGATAGACTCTTAGAGAATAAAAAAAAAAAGAAAGAAATGTGCTTCTCAAGAGAAGAGGGTAGTCGAGGGTGGGTTATAGCTTCGCCGTAATGGTTTGGTGGCGCGCGGTTGGCGGTTTAAAGACCGGTCAAATATTTACCGGGACTTTGCCTCGGCCCAGACCTCCTTAATAAGTTTTTTATTGCAGTTCGCTCTTTGTTTCCAGGCCACGCTCTTTCGCGTATTTGCGCGCATTCGATCGCGCTTAACGCGACTGAGAATCCTTTTCCGCCCTTTTTCTACGGCTTCCTCCGTATTTCTCTCAACATCGACTCGTTCGCTCTATCGGATAAGCTTCGTCAGAAGGGGGCGGACAGATAAAGTAGCGAGAATACGATTTTGTTCAGTCTCACGGATTATATGATTCCACAGTTCTCATGCGCTCATTACATGGCGAGCAATTATTTGTATGAATTTTATCTATGAAATCTGTAAAAATATTTTAAAACTCTGTATTCGTGTAAGCCATTTTTACGTAATTTTCTACAAAATTCCAAACTTGTGTGGATAATGAAAATGTCTCATTTTTGCGTACGCGTTTAAAGATTTTTTACAAAAAAATTTACAAATTTTTTATGTTACCGCGACGTATTCAATTATATTGCTAATAAATTACGTACGGATTTAATATTGTAGCTCGAAACTCTTCGAAAGACGTGGCTGGTATTAAGACGTACGCAACGTCGGTTGCTAGACGGTCCGAGTTCGCCTTTAATCTTACAAGTCGAAGCACAATCCGACATCGGCAGTGAGACAAGGGTTAAAAGAAAACGAAAAAGGGGCATCTCGCGCGAACAGAAGTTGACAATGAGGCTTTGAATCGCCTCGCCAAGTCGCTCGAGAAAATAGACATTCTTTGTAGTCTCCGTACATTTTTGTTAATTAAATCAGGAGAGGCTGTCTCGCTTGTTCTCCTTCCTTTTCCCTTTTTAAGTCGATGAATATATCCGACTTTTCTTTTGCCTTTTCAGTAGCCCGGTTATTCTTGCACGCGTTAATACGCAGTTGTAAGTCAAAGCGAATGTTTCTGACATCGTCAGAGCAACGAGAGAGATTGCGACGTAACTGGGTGCATAAGAAAAAACTATTATCCATAAAAAGCTCGAACCTATTTTAAAATGTGCTTTTGAAGCTCGTTGATTGCAAGGAAAATTCTATTCTTTTACTTATCTCAGCCAAATTTGGACAAATATTTAAATAAAACAAACTTTTCTTTCTTGAAATATATTAACGTTTCTCAAATTATATCCTTAAATTGTTCCTTTAAAGCTGATTGAAGAATTTTAATAAAATGTCTCCTTCTTCTGTTAAAAGAAAAAAAAAAGATATGCAAATTGTGTGTCAGCGGTGATATATACCTATCTAGCATATCGTCATGATATGTTTCTTTCATGAAATTGTTTAGCCTCGGAATGTGACATGATGAAACAGGACGTCTGTTGCATCTGTGATTTGCTCTCAGCATAAAATTTGCTTTGACTGATAGCGTTGAATCGGAAACGTAGGGGGAAGTTTCCTTCTCCTTTCCGCGAAGAATACAGAGAATATATACGGTTTAAAGAGACGAGCTGATCTCCCTCCTCATCTTGCGAGTATCAACCCGATGTTTCAACCGGAAACTAATAATTCCACGTTAATGGCGATTCAATTGATCATCCCGAGCACGATATTCCTGTCGTGAGCAGCTCTCGCTCATGGCCAATAGCCTCGTTGCGAGACTCAAACGAATTTGCGCATCGCGTTCCGTTTCATTCGTTCGCGAAGTCGAGCGGAGAGACGCGTGCGAGCAGAGGAGAAAAGGGGGTTATATATCGAAGCTTTCGAGGTATTGGGGCTTTTGGGATCAAATCCGTTCGTCCGTTCACGCGCCCGTCAGGCTGTTATAGTGTAAGCCGATTATGTCGCTGCCCCATGCGACTCTCTCCATCACCCTTCCCCCATAAACCCTTCCCACCGCCGACTGATATATCCCTCTCCCTCGGTAGAAAGATTATCAAACATACCGATACGAACTGATGAGGTTAAATCGTTAAATCTCTAACACGGATACAATAATTGCAGTGTTCCAGAGATGCTTTTTACAATATGGTCATAAAATTTTGAGATATTTTAATTTTGATGATATTTTGAGATATTTTTTCAACACAGATATAGAACATCTTTATATATAGAAAGATTGAAACAATCGGTAAAGATTATATTAAAAAAAAAAGCTGAAAGTTTCTAGCTAGATTATAGCAAGTTATGTCGCAAATATCTTTTGCAATAAAATAAAAAGGTGAACAAATTATTTATCGTTTGTACATTTGCAGCAGTCCTTTACCTACTTCTTATCCGCGCACAATACTATGTCGTACTATTGATTTAGTTCTCGATATCATTTCTTCAAAGCTATTCTGTAAATAGTTATATCGGGGCTTATCTGACGATAAATGCAAGAAAAATGCATCGAGAAAATGCAAGGCTTCTACGCAATATGTATATAGTCGCGTGTGGCGCAGTGAAGGATATAGGCATCGTATTTTTAAAGCGTTTTCAAGTGGCGTCATAACATGTTCGAGAGGATAGTCAAACTGTTTTTGACCCGGTTTCTCCAACACATGCCGACACACGTACGCGTATGCATCGATAAGCAAGAAAAGTCTACTCCGAGTCTAGGGTCCTCGAATGCGAGAATTTGAGATTTATTTGATACGTTTGCGAAATTGAAATACGCGGGACGGACTCCCGGCGGAAAAAGAGTACGCTTGACTCTCTTTCACAAGACAAATATATGAGATTTTAAATTTTAATATTACCGTTGCGGGAAAGGGGAGGGAAGAGAGAGACGTCTCTGCGCGTATATATATGCTCTCGCTTTATATCCCACTGGCCGAACCGCGGTGTGTTTTTAATGCGGAGAGTTATTCCAAATCCGATTATAACGTATGATTGATCGTTTGAAATAGCACGCAGCAGGGATATCTGGGAAAGATAGTAAAAACGTACATATAGACGGAACATTAACCGCGAACAGTCATTACACGCTTACGATATATGACGGGGTGAAATCCGGGTCAAATTGTATCTCTTTTTCGATGCATGCATTAACGGTCTTCCATCTGCATTATTCATTTATCGTGTACCGAGTGTATCGAGTATATACTGTGATTATAGGTTGTTATCGATTTAGATGTATGCGTTATTGTCAACTTTATTGAAAGCGAATACACAAAATGTATATGAACCGATATGATATTAGCGACGAGAAAATACGGGATTATATTTTCTGAAAGATTTTACAAAAGTGATCAATTATGAATTACGAATAATAATTTTTCAATATTTCTGATTTTCACGGCGATAATGCTATATTTGTTCTTTGAAATTATTCTTTGGAACAATCAATTTATCCTCTCTCATCGATTGCAACTCATTTTTTTCTCAAGTCGATTATCCGAAAATCCGTTTAAGTCAAAGAGGATAAATTTTTCTATTATAATAGGTTTTAATAATCCATCGTCCTATTTTACAGGAATTTTCCTCTTTTTTTTTTTTTAGTTTACACGCCTTGTTAGGACATACTCGCGCCCGAAAATATATTCGGACAAGAATTCTTTCGGTCGTACACTCTTAATTAATCGCGGAATCTTATTTCTCAATCTACTTTATGGAAAATGAAGTTGGATGTCGCCAGCTAAGCGCACGAAAGCTGCAATCAGCCGCCAGCATCAGATCTTACGTCCTCGAGGGCTGACAATCTAATGTAATTTACTTCCCGTCTAACGCAATTAAAGCGCACTTTGAGGTGTGGCGGTACGAGAAATTAGCAGTGAACTTCGGTTTACCGATAAACTTCCTCGTGAAATCGACACCGTCGTCGTCGTCTCGTTCCGCCATCTTAACGGAATTTTGCGATGCTTACTAAGCGATGTTACTCCGAAATCCCATAAACTCAAGCTTTAAGTCACATTTGATTTAAATTCCGCATAGTTTGTCACAAATATCGACCATGTTATGTATATACGTATATTATCGCGTGTTTTGTACAGTGAATAAGAAGTTGTCAGAACTAAGAGATAAATTGCAAGAAGAGAATTTTAAAAACATGTATCCTTTCTTGAACTGTCATCTGTTAGACTTATTTTATACATGTATATAATAAGAGCGTGCTTGAAAAACTTTTAAACTATTTATTATAAAAAAAATGAAAAAATATATGTATTATTCAATCAGTATTACAATGCTTTTATTAAATCGTTCTATTATTGTCAATTGTGACATCTTTGAGGCTTTTCCAATTTAACAGCATACTCTCGAGATAAAAATTGCCATATTAAAAAAATTTGTCGAGATAATTTCATCGTTTCATACCTTTTTCCCTACGAAACTTTATTTTCATTAATCCCTATACAATTTCAATTGGATCAGCGTCTGGTGATTGTGATGATCAGTTTAAAATATGTCATTTTCTTCCTTTCATTCGGGAGCAAAGACAATTCCGATATTTTGGGCCGTTATCCTCTTGAAGGATTTAGTTCTGACAATAACCGAGACCTTCTGCATAATCCGTCGTAGAGGAAGCCCTTCTACCAGCTCGTTCAAAAGTTTTCGATGTAACGGTTTTCAAACAGAAGTTTGCCCCAACACGGCTTTTATTAGCCAGACTTTGCGAAGTGAAATTGTGTGTAAAACACGGAGAGATACGACAGAGAGAATCTCGTTTTTGAAAAATACCAAATATGCGACAAATTACGAAAAAGCAATGCGAGTATTTGGCTCCCTACATGTTCAATTTTATTCCATTGTACGATCGCGCCGCGAAGGAATTTTCGAACTGAGCTGAATCAAACAGACGTAAAGACGTGTTCTATATACGTTCTATATACGTTCGCCGACACGTGTTTGAAGAATTGCGTGATTATTGGTATCGGCAAGTCGCGCGGGCTCTCTTCCTCGCTCTCATCTTTTTCCTCTCGCATGCATTTCTCGATGTAAGCGTTCGCGTGTTATTCGGATGCCAAAGATTTTAGATGCGCGCCGCGCGAGCTTTCGATACCGAGCGGTTGCGAGTGGCGAAAGATAAAGCTAAAGCTCGGAGGAAAAGCGACGGAGAATCGGAAAAGCGGCAACGCGCGCCCGCACCCTGGAGCTTTGATATACGACCGTTTGGACCACCATCCGTGAGATACCACCGCGTCCCACCCTCGCTTTTCGCCGTATCGCGCTACCCCTGCATCCGTGACGACTACCAATAATCGAACGTTATTGCGTTACCTTGCCAAAGCTCTTCCACGGTCGCGACACGTGTGCGACGAAAGATAGCTACAGAGAGAGACTGCACTGCATCCCCGGTAACGTATTCGCGAATCGTATGCGGGAAAATGCGATTCTCGTCGCATGGCACACGCGCTGTCGAACGAGCAACGCTTACAAACTACGAAAGGGGGACTAACGCGGTCCTCGACTTTACGATAGAATCGAAATAGTTGCGCCGATACGTGCTCTGCAGTAGAGAAAGAGAGCGAGAGGGAATTTCGCGGGCGAACGATCGAATAAATCAATAATGAGATTTGCAGTCGGTTCCGTCTTGCCTCTCAAATGGACAGTTTCCATTAATTTTCGATAGGATCTTTAATACAATTTATCGTATTCTTTTATCAAGCTCGAAATTTATCTTATAATTATATCCACTTCTCTATCGTCTATTGTATATACTGCGATAATAGTTTTTTTTTTGCAATTTCTTTCTCACGTTATAAATTACGTTTGAACGCACCTCGGTTCGCTTACTTTTGCGGCAGGATCTATCTCAGTTGCCCACGAACGCCCGATGTCGTCTGAAATCGTTTTTAGCGATTTATAGAGCGTGAAAAAAACGTGACGCCTCTTGAGTTACGAACTAAAGGAATTCGAATTCTGCCAGTGGCTTGATATTGCAGTTGGTCGGCGCGCGTAGAATGTCTGCGGGGTATTGGTACACATCTGCGTCTTTGCGTGACACGTCTGCGTTAAAATGCGGAAGCGTTTAACGTGCGCGCCAGTCGAACCCCCTCGCGAAGATATCGCGGAAAATTTTAAGGAAGAAGAAAAATTAATATCATGAAAGAAATAATGGAACTATAAGGAAAAATTAAAATTTCTACACGCACCAGAATTTTGCGCGACTCGTCCATACTTTCGATGGATTTCGCGACTTCTTTGATGAATTTTAAGCGTTCTGGGAAGTATTGTGTATAATTTCGCGCATAAATGTGACAAGAGTATTCTTACACACTTGTTTAATAATATACACATAAATATAATTTATTATTTATATAAGATAATATATTTTTTATCTACTTTACTTGTATGGTTAAAGAGTGCAGTTTTGGACCGACTTGATATTCCTTTCGTTTGCGTTGCAGCAGGGTTTATCATTCAGAAAACGGCGCACATGCACATACTTGTGGGAGCAGTAGCGACGCGACAGACGACGACGATCGAAGCTGGCTCTTGGAAATATTTTCTTCGGGGTTATCGCACCCCGCGCGATTATCAATTTTCTGGTACCCGCGACACATTACCGTCCGTTGTCGCCCGACGTTGGCTCGCAAACCTACGTTTGTTGTGTCGCGCTGACAGCCCAGAACGAACTTTAACGTGCAATAACGAGCATTTGCGCCGACGTGGCGACACGCTGCCTAACGCGGTTGCCGCACGTTGATGGATTAGATGCGAGACCGACGTATGACGTGATACGTCGCGAGGAAAATGCGATTCGAATTGCGAAATGCTGGAGAGCGAGAGGACATGCCTTGACATACATACGTTTCTCGTATACTATTGTATACATATGTATCGAACCTGGAAATCATTAACCCTTCTCTGGATTTATGCTAACTCTACAGACCAAGATGGGACATTTTCTTCTCAGTTTTTTCCGTATATTCGAAATAGAAGCTATTTAATGGAAAATTTTTCAATCTTGATGTAAACTTCTTTAACATATGTTAATTGATCGATGAATAATATTTAATATTATTTAATTATATGTATTTGATCAATGACATATTTCAATCAACAAAGAGACTATTGTTTTTTTTTTATATTAAAAATTCAATTACAAAACAAACTTCAATTTTGAAGAGATTCTGTCAATTTTTCTATGAGAAAATACGCGAATTCTCGTTTCGTTTGCGGGCGGGTAATGAATTTTTACGAAGGAAAATTGTTTCCGAAACGCACAAATATACAATATATATCTATATATTTTTGTATTTCGAAAACAAGTTTTACTTCATAAAAATTCATTTTCCATCCGCAAACGAAACGAGAATTTAGCAAACTAGATATACTGCTTTTCCGGAGATTTAAAACAACGGTGTGCAAAAGCTCATGAATGCGAGTAACGCGATTTGTGCTGGAAAATAGAAGGGAAAAAATGTGGGAAATCACGGCAAGGAAAAATCGAAATCAAATCAACGTAATAGTAATGCCACGCGTGAAATTAGTTTTCAGCGCGATGCGCGAATCGTAATCGAATAAATATCGATCGGTATCAGAAGATACCGCGCATTGCTCCATTCGTAGTAATTACCAGTACGTACGATGCCTATATATTGAGAGAGGAGATATAATCGATACGTCGAGATGTCTCTCGTGTATATGAATCAGAAGAGCTTACAAATAGAAGCTAATTTTCTCGTACATTTAATATCTTGTTCAATGCGGATATTTTCTCTTCCTATTTTACGAAACTTAAACGTGGTTTCGCAAAATAAGCTTTCAATATAATTATCGTCATACAAATTATAATGCGTTAATGCACACACGCATATTCACGTCAATATCCGCGATATATATTCAAAGCAGAAATATGATTTTGCTTCATCGCGTACATCAGAATTGATACGAAGCTTTATAAAATAGCTACCTAAAATGCAATCTCAATATACATGACTGAATTGAATATAATAAAGATATATAGATATTTTCATTGAAAATATTTGATAATATTAGAAATTGCGACAGTAATAAGTTTTAGACAATTTGAATCAACAATGCGTAAATAAAATGAATTTTCAGGCAAGATTTCTTGGCAAGATTTCTATATAAGAATGCTATTATTTTATTTACGTTATTTTAGTAATACTATTATTACGTTGTGGTATTTATTTATTCATAATAATGTCATACAATTATTCTCATCATAATTTTTTATTTAAATAGTGCATAGTGCGCTCTTTCTTTCTCCCCTTCTACAAGATGAATAATTGAAAATGTATATTGGTACTGTCGTGGTAATATTTACACGTGTCAAAATTTCATTTCCATAGTTCTCGTCAGTTTCACCATACCCTATTGGATCTCATTGATGACATCATCTCTCGTATCGATTTTCACGATCAAATAGTAATTCGCTCACCGGTTCGTATGAATGGAATGACTGGCGGTAAAATAGATGCATCAATAAATGACAAACAAAAGATGTATCGATGGATAATCATCGATTTTTTTACAACTTGAAAAGAGATATTTTTGTATTACATTTAGGTTTAAAATATCAAGAAGAAAACTACATTGTTCAATACATAATTATTAATTAACATTATTATTTTTGATAAATAATCGCTTTATATATATCAATAAAATTTTTTTACCAGATTAAACACAAAAATAGCGGTTCTTTATCGATGCATTTACTTCTCAAGCTAAGACCACATATGACATTATTACGTTGCGAATACCTCTGAAAACACCATTCGATCGTCAGTGTCTTCAATAATGGAATTTGTTATGCCTGACAGCCATACGTTTCGCCATGCGGTCTGGAGTAAATATTAAGCGCATATTTTAGCGCCCCTGGCAACTCGCCCTGTGGCAGTTCTCGCGGCCCGTTAAAATCCCAACGTCACTGATGATGCGGTACGATGGCCGATGGCCGATGGCGCGACCGTTGCTGCCCCGAAATCGATTCTGTCGAAATCAAATGGTCAAAATGCAACCCGCACGGTCCCGCTTTTACGACGTAACTGCGTAAATGCGTCGAAAAACCATTTGACATGTTTTTTTCCTCTTTTTTTTTCATTCGTCTTTTTTCTAGCAGAGAGAATCGACCATCACGCCGCACGATGATTTTCCCATCCCGCGATAGGCAGCGTTTGTATAAATAATATGAGAAACATTAGCGACGTACTCTGTATATAGGCAAGAGGGACAGAGAATTTTTCTCGCACGGTTAATATAATGTTCACGAAGAATTCCGCGGTTTTTCATCGGATTTCCGGATTCGTGATTAATTTAATCCTCAACGCTTTGTAACGATGGCTCGTATAACGTACACATACCGGAATGAAGAAAAAGAAAATATAAGGAAAGAGAAAAGCAATTTCAAGAGATAATGGAAATAAAAATATTAGAGCTGGACGATGGATATAAGAGCTTTTTGTCAGCAATATTCATTGGCACGATTTTCACGCGTACCGATAAAATAAACTTTCGATAAAGTTATTGTTACACATATCTGGTATATATATCGCGAAATTCAGTTACAGAGACATAACTTCAGAAATGTCATTTAATCTCCAATCATCGATGATATGACATTGTTCAATATGTCGATATTATTAACAGTTTCTCGAAAGATTCTACGCGAGTTCCGCCAAGATATATATTCGCTTTATATTTTTGTATAAAATTTCTCTCTCTAATGTTGCTATATTTAATTCTATATTCTCGATTCTATTTCTATATTCAATTTGATATAACCATCGTCAATAACAGTTGCCTTTGATATATTTTTTTTTATTTAAAAAAAGAAAAAAGATATTACATTTTTACGTCAATCCAGAGCAAAACCATGCTGTTATATTCATCACCATTTATTTGATCCATTACGATGAAATTTCGGCCAGTCACCGATGACCCCAAGCGAACTTGTTGGCCGATGTATATGTTATATATGTATAACGACCGTTGTATTTTCCAACGATAAAAAACAAAAATCAGGACCATGTCATCTATGCTACCTGTCCATCCTGCTCACCGAACGTAGCCTTCATATCGAGATATAATAATTTCATCCAAGCGGCGAACGTGATTCGCACTATTCCGGATACATTGATAAATGAATGCTATGAAGAAGTTTCCCCGTATACGCATTTGCGTATGCCTACCGTATTACGTACTTTTAAGTCATCTAGATTTTCTAGATTTTAGTTCAATCTCGTATTGTTATCCGTTGCGTATTACCATTTCATTATTATGAATAACATTTCTGCTATATCTATAGTATCGATATTATTTGAAATTAATTCGCGTTTACCTGAAATCATCGACAGCCAACACTTATAGGTATTATGATGATAATCCAGATGAAACCTTCTAAATGTAATCTTTAATATACTAATTTGAAATGATTAAAATTATTTTAATAAAATTACTTTATCTGTGGTATTAAATTTTTAGAGTTATGTTTTCCGTTTTCTCTTAATTTTTCCAAATTTCTATCATGAGATCGACCTCGGATTAAGAGAGATAATGCGTAAAGATGTCGGAGAAGAAATTCGGCGTAAAAGTAATGATCCATCTCGCCCTCGGATGTCCACCTTCGCTTCACGTGCGGCACGGTATTGAAAATCGCGATACAGGGACACGCGGATATAGGAGAAAGCGTGAGAGAAGGGATTGAGCGAGAGGGTTTATAGGGAGGGAAGGGAAAGGGGGAGGAAGTGAAGAGGACGAGTCACAAAGAGAGGCGATCGGGGATGGAGAGGAGCGCGAGAGGGTGGTGAGAGGGCGAGTATCACGATACTCCATCGGACAGAAATCGATACAGGGACGGCCGGGGTAACCGAGTGCGGGGGTAGAGAGGGGTCGGGTTGCCAGCCGGGGGTTTCTGTATTTTTCGCGAAAGCATTACGAACTCGTCCGCAAATATCTCCGGCGCATGGCTCTCAGCTATACTCGGGGATTTGTGCGACAGCTACAGCGGAGCTACGGCGGCTCTTCTTCGCGAGAGAGAGTATCTCCCGATAGGGTTGATTCCCGGCCAAGAGATATCCAATTTCGCCGAAACTAATTCTCGACGTGCCTTACATAGATCTATATAGCCCTGCTTTTATCGTCGCGATATAAGCTGAGGATAAGAGGAGAGAACAACTTCTCGCGCCCCGAAGACTCGATCGCGACTGAATCTTTCCCTCGTCGGGGGTACGACCTTTCTCACCATCTTTCCTTTCTCACAGTTCTTTTTTTTTTTCGTTCGGGAACAATTTCGAGAATGGGGTAAAATCGGCCGCGGATTCGGTCGCAACGCGCGCGCGGAGTTTTCCATCCCGGTGGCGGATGAGAACCACCATGTGCTCTTCGCCACGTAGTGTTGGCAGAGTGCTCGTGATCGATTACTCGTCATCCGCGCGCGATGTCCCGAGTTCGACGCCCACCACCACCGCCCGCTGCCAAACCAAACGTACTCCTTTCTTTTTTCCACCTCTCTATTTTTTTTTCTCGTTCCTGCTCCCGCGCATTCGTCCTCGCTCCTACCTTCCACGTGGTCATCGACCGTGGGACGGAGCGTGGTTGTGCGCGGATGCTCGTCGCGAAACGGCGACGCGTTTTTCGCCTTTCTCTTCCACGACCGACTCCGAGACCGACTCGGGATTATTCTGCAAGTTTACGAAGCGTCAAATCGGAGTCACTTTCCCCCAACGTTCACGCTTCGATGGAGACTGCGAAATTTTATTCCGTCTGTTGTACACTCGCGCGTATTCGTGAAAAGGGATGAGTCGTGAGAATATTGGTAAAAATGCGAAGATGCAAGAAATGCATTCGAAAACTTGACGTCGTTTTTGTGTCTCATCGACCTACTTTGTATTGAAATTGTATCTCCCGAAAAACTTTATTCGATTCTTAAAAGATATGAAACTTCCATTTGCCTAATATATATAATATATATAGCAGAGGCATTTCTCTGGACATATACTTCATATTATTGCGACGAAACAGTTTTGTCACAATTGAACGATTCACCGAACAATTCTTCAAATGCTCATTAAATGAACGAACTTGCTTCCATTCGTAATTTAAAACATCCGCGATAGTCACGCGATGTCATTTTCGTAGACAAGTTTTATTTCTTTTATACGATAAGATGAAACGGTTTAATTAAGTAAAATAAAATCGAAAAAAATTTCTAATAACAATTTGTACGAACTGTTTTCTCACTCGACAAATATTTCCTCAACATTGCGGAATAACTCATTGTCGCAAAGGGGGAGTATTGCCAGACTGAAGTTTGTAATGAGTGTGACTTTCCACCAAAGTTTTGCCAAAACTTTCAGATATAGTCTCTGCTTGAAAGTCCATTCAAAACTCCAACGTTAATGGCTTTAATAATCAACACCGAAGAACGGCGATATGTCTTTCGCATAATTTCTTGCGCATAATTTTATGTTACATTAGACTTACCGATCAGTAGGAGCAGCAATAATGTCGACTCCATTCCCAAATACCCTAGTGTAGTCTAGATGTAATCAGCTCAACACATTCTTGAAACTCTCCTGAAACAAAGTATACAACGAGAAGATTAGAGAGATAAGCTCTTAATCCAGAGTATCCGGTAATTGATCGCGAGCGAATAATTGAAGCGCAAAACTATAAAAAGAGATTAAAGTAAACAGCTTCTAATTCGTTAATGTTACGTGCGCGTTTTCGAAGCAGACAGGATTTTACTTCCAGTTAATCCGGAACTAAACTTTAATTTTATTTTTCATTCAATTTAAATTCAATTTAAATATGTTAAACGAGAAAATCAATCTTTTCATAAAAAATTATATAGTAATCCAGAGTGTATAACGAAAAATAGTACATCAGGATGATAAAATTTAAAGCCGATTCTTTGATTTTGCGTGTTTATGATAAGTTTAACGTACAGGGAGTGTTCATCGTGTCTATCTCTCTCTTTCTCTCAGTGCATAGATAATGCGCAGGTCGCGCGAAAGTGTCGAGAGACAATTACTATAATCACATGCGCGACTGAACAGCTCTCATACATACAAATACACACATACATGCAAGCGCGCGCGCACGCGGAACTATGATAAAACGCTTGGTTTGCGCGACGTCAGGAACACATGTAGCGCGTTGCGTCAAATGGTTTGAGCGCGGGTCGATGACCAAAGTCGGACAGGACAATGGCAAAAGGGCAGAAAGATAGAACGCGCGGCAGAAGGGAAGGTCGGATATAAAACGCGCGTTTCGTCGACGAAGCTTGGAAGTAGGATTCGGGATAGGGAGAAGAGATATCGGGGGTAGCGGGAGATGAAGAGAGAAAGAGAGAGATGGGGGGGAACGTTCCCGTACCGGAAGCGCAACGGCGGCCATTTTTCACGGTGCGGACATCCGTTTCCGGTCCACGATCGCCGCGAAACACAAACAAAAATGGCGGACTCGGGGTGAAGAAGCCGAGGGTGAGGGCGAGGGATGGGAGATACGGGGCGAAAGAGGAAAATGGGAAAGACGGAAATCAAGTGCCGTGAGACAGGGGGGGTCGCGAGGCGGAAAAAGGACGACTGGCTTGACGACACGACGGTGGTTCTGTCGTCCATTGGAGGTTCTTTCTTTCTTTTATCTTATTTTTTCTCTTCTTTGCCACTTCCTTTTTCACCCTCTCGCTGTTGCGTTTACGAGTTACACGTGTAGGATGCTTCTCGATCATGCGAGGTATCTTTAAGATTTTCTTCAGCTTTAAAAGCTTCTCTCTTATGCGCTCACGGGACGAGATCGACAACTTTTACGATACTTAGTATTACATATATCAGCAAGGTCTTATACTTTCATCACAGCTGTCTCTCTAGATTCATACTTCAATCACTATCGCTGGGCTCTAAAGTTAAAACTCGAAAGTATCATAAAAGTATGAAAAGGCATAGAAGGGAAGAAAAACACGACTTCTTAAGTAGCAAATATTAACTTCAATCTCACTTTAGTCGATTCTTTGTCCCATTTTAAGATTAAAGCTTCAGAGAGCGAAGAAACTTATAAATTAAAATAAACTCAATGTATAACGAATGCGTTAATCTCGATTCATAAAAAAATCAGACAACACAGCGGATTAGCGGATATATACATTTTAACATAAATTTTAACGTGTTATACGAAAAAGAATGGAGAGACGCGCGGGGAAGGAAGGGAATAATCGTCTTGAGCGGTAATAATCCGTGTTCCGCGGATATAAGGTAGTCGTCTTTGCCGTTCGACGCCAAAGGGGAACACTCGGCATCCTTGCCAATCTCCGCCCTCGTCGTTCTCAATTTCCATCGCTCTCCTCGCATAATAAAGCCTCTTTGTCTTCCACGGCCGTAGGCGATGGTCTCTTTTCGCGGTTCGCGCCAGGCTTCGTGAGAAACGGGAGAATGGAAATTTAGTTTTCTAGGACGGGGCACGTCTTCGCGACTCCGCTCGATTACCGTATCGGACGACAAGGACGAACGAGCTCGACGTAACTTGGCACCGATCCGGGCGCAAACGAGCTTTTGAAGTTCACCGTCGATATCATAACACGAGCTTGTCAAGAGGATCAAGATTGGCGATATGTGAGAACGCGACTGCGAGGATTGTGGAACTTCTTATCGAAACCCCATGAGAAGGAGAGAATGGGGACCATTTGTCTCTTCGATTTTCAATTTTTATCGAATCAGAGATTGCTTAGAGTCAAATGATTCGTGCGGACCCTTTTGTAGCTCGATTCAACAATAGCTTTCAATTTAGAATATATTTACTCGAATCAAAAGTAAAATTCTCTTATTGAACTGGTCTATAATGTTAGAAGAAAAATCATTGGCGTAAAGTTCTTCGAGTATCTTCTAATTTTCGGTCTTCGGGGAGTAATTCGGTTTAAGCTGGCACGAACAATTCTCCGCAGAAGTTGAATGGCCGTGCGCGCGCGCGTAAGACAAGGATGGGCAAGAGTTATGCATTATGATTCGCTCCGTTCTCTCCCTTGCAACCCTCCGGCGCCAACCTAATAACGTCACTTGTTGCACGAGCCCCCCTGCCCCCCACACTAACCCCGGCGGGCTCCTCTCTCGCTTCGTCTTGAGCGAAACTATCGCCCACCCGGCAGGGCAAAGTCCCGCGTCTCAAGGATATACCCTCGTCTTATGAATTTCATTTATCTCGAGCGCTCCCGCCGTGAACGCGCGCACGCGTTCGAACCGCACGTTGAAACTATTGTTCTGTGCGTGTGTGTATGCATGTGTGTGTGTATGTATGTTTGACAACGCTCTTCCTTTTCACGAATCTCAGACCGCAATGTCGCATATACGCGAATTCCGCGTCAACGAGTGGAAACAGGGTTGTTCTTTGTACTTTGCGGTCACTAATCCAATACGACGACGACGCTTTGTCACTTTTCGATCTCGGATTTCACGACTCGCCTTCGAGAAATGCACGAGACGGATTTCCCGCATTGTCACGGTAAAATAGTGCCGCGTGAAATTGAGCAATCGGGGGTCAAATCTACATTTTTCCTCCTTTATTTGATACGATGAAAGAATGCGCTGTTCCGCTGCCGCGTGTAATATAATCGCAATTTATTAGGACAGGGAAAAAAATTGACGCAAAACGTCCTCCCCTCGTCGTTCACTCTTTCACACAGCTAAAAATTCTAAATTGCGTACTGGTAATTTAGCGATATGACAGCTTTTAGCAAGAGGTTCATAACTATTCGATCGACGTTGCTAGAAATGGCGCGTATATCGGATAGTTCCATCCAACTACGAGAATACCTACGCTGAAACGAATCAATTTGTTCCAGGAATTTTTTAATTAAACGTTCCCTTTCTTTACTTCGTTACGCGTGCGGCCGACCATTGCGTGACTCGCTTACATAGTGTACGGTATTACACGTATGAATGCAGATCGAGTTTGTACGCGCGTGTGTGTTTTAAATTGGATAACACACGAGACAAATATAAAAGATTCAAATTTTTAATTTTTGCGAAGAAGAAAATACTTGAGAGAATTTTTTAAATTAATCTTTATTACAATGATACGATGATGTGATAGGACAACAATATCATCCGCTCCATCTATGCCGCGTGTTTCAAGATTTTACGGAAAACAACGGAAATATGACATATCATCTATTATTTTGTCGGTTATTAACGCGTTTACAAGAGATAATTCGGTTGTGCACGATGAGTCGTAAAATATGGCATCGCGAAATCATGGTCTCTCGGTGAACGGGCGTAAAGGAAAACAGTAAAGCGAGATTGTTCGAATGACTTTGCGCTCTTCGCGCGTCGACCCCCCCATCGTGGGGGCATCGTTAACGAAACTTCGCTGGAATTTCAGCACGCCATTCCTCACCGCGCAATCACCGCCATATATCACGAAAACCACACCAAAGTATCAACCTGACACGTTTCCTCGTTAATGCGGAAACGATCTCAAGTACACTGTCGTGCCAAGGATCTATCAAATGCAAGGACGTTCTCGGCACATTAGAGCTTTCGAATTACCAGATTGATTTATACGGAATAATCAGAAGCAAATAATGTGCATTGTCAGAGATTGTCGCGATAATTTTAATTCTTGATTAAAAAGAAATCTGAATAAAATTGTGCACAGTCGAATCGAAGATCTATACACTCTTTTTAAGAGGAAAATGGTTGTAAAGAGTTTAGATTTTACGGATCAGCGTAAAATGTAAAATTGTTTACTGCCTACGAATAAAAGCGCCTGCTTTGAAGCTAGTTACGGCTTCCGCAAAAAACAAAAAGAAAAGAAAAACGAACAAGTAAAATGTTCCCGATAATAGGAACTCCGGGCGATTTTAATCGAATCGAAAGCAACGAAGCCGCGGGAGGTATTCTGATTGTAATTCGATAAAGTTTCGCGCACGCTCGTTACATTGTCAGATCGCATAAAGCATAAATTCGGACGGTGTTTAACGAACGCGAGAAAGAGAGGGCTTTGCCCGCTGGTTACGGGAATATCGCGGTACCAGTGTTTCACCACGGGGAAAATAATCGACTGCCGGCTGTCAACGTGTGCTTGAATTGTAGGCAATAATAGCATCGCTGGTACGCGGGATTAAAAGCGACGGAAAAACTGCGCGCCGCACTCGAGATATATCGTCGCCCGATATATATGTATATATATATATTTTTCGCGTTAAGCTTTCTGTTTTCATGCAACACCGCAGAACGCGGTTCTGCGTGTCGAAAACGCTATATCTCGACGAACCTTCCGGGATGCGCCGAAAAGTCGAGGGATTGTTTCCAAAAAAGCAAGTATTTAAATTCATTTTTTGAAATATCATTCTCGGAAAAATAATGTCGTCATTTTTCAAATATTTCCCTGAATTATTTCCCCGAAATGTTCGTGAGGGCGATACATATTTCCGAGAAATTGAAATAAGGGTGAGATACGGCACGAAATGTCAATTATAATTAGAACTCGTATCTCGTATATATTCTTCTTTCGTAATTTTTCAGTCTACTGTCTGTCCTATTTTTCCATTTTCTGATATTGCTATTTCTATTTTTTATTGTATAGTCTCAAAGTGACATTTCAAACAATAATATTTCGGTGAAATGAATTTTTGGTGCTTTGTCAAATTTTTTTAAATTCCAAAATTTCAATTTTCTGCAGCTTTGCACGTCCATTTAAAATATAAATAAAAGATATATCTTTTATATTTCATGATTGCGCGTAAAATATAAGTATTAACGTAATATTTATATAAAATATATTGCAATTCTCTTACGTTATTCATGCACACGTTATTCATATACACACACATATAACAGGTTTATAATTGTTATCTTGTCAACGAATGATCAATATTAATTTTCGCCTACAATTCCAAAAGTTCATTTACATATATATATATCTATAGTAATTCGCGCAACTTTTTGGTCGTAAAAGAAAGAACGATAGACATTACGAATATATCCCTTTACTTTTTCTTACAGATGCGAATTAATTCCAATGACTTTAAAGTTTTCATATTCACCGAAACATTAGAAGGAAAAATATTCTTTGCAAAACACGCATTAAGGCTGTAATAAGCGTATAAAAACTCATTATGCATTGAAAATACTGTTTAATGCCGTGGAAGGTATCAATATATCAAAAGAGCTTTTGAGCTTTCGTCGCTTTTGAATCTGCGTTACGAGTTCTGCTCACAATGTGAATTCATAAACGACTTTGGAGAGGGAAGGAGAAGGGGCGAAGAACGAGAGTATTTCTGCGTAATACCATGCTCTTTCCGCTGAAACACAATCGCGCAATTAACTCCCGCTTCGTTAACAGCCTCCTTATAGATGAAGAAAGGAATATCGGACTAACATTCGTCATGGTCGAGTATAATTTTCCGTAAAACAGAAGACCAAGAAAAGATCGCAAATGAGAGAGAGCAGAAAAGATATTGTATACGTGTGCTTTCGAGTTTGCCGAACAATCGTTATTCAAATATCAGTTCATATTCATTTGTGTTTCAAACGTATAGGTATATATTATATACAAAAAAATCTATCTCACACGTGCACAGCTCTTTTATTTTGTATATTATTCTATTTTACAAAATTAAAATACATATACCCCCCCTTCTATTATATACATTAATTAATTTATACTAATTGCTATTTTACTAAAGAAAGATTCCATCGAGTGATTAAATGAATCATTTATCAGACGTATAGGTATCTTTATTTTTCTCTCGCGTTTAATTTTTTTCTTTTTCGAAAAGTCAGAAATTCCAGCTGAAAATAAGACGAAAAAAAGAACAAGGAGTAAAAAGCGAAATGAAAAGAAAGCAATGACGAAGAATAAGACACGGAGCGGTGATGCTGCGGGTAAAAAACGAGAGCAGAAGGAATTGCGCGGGAGAGCATGCGGAGGATGTGCCGTCGTTCCAAAAGGATAGATCGTTAAGCTACTGCTGAATGGAAGGAACGGGGGAGAGAAAGAAGGGGACGTCTCCCCTTTCTGTGACTCTTCGTTCGGCCTTTTCTTCCGCCTGTCTCTCCAGCCGACTTTCCGATTTTCTACGTCGTCGCGAAGAAAGGATATTGTTCCGCCCGCGGTATAGCAGCGACGTGGCGGAGACAGTCGCGAAGGAAAAAGGGAGATCTCTCAATGAGAATTTTTCATCAGCTCGCTGCGCCAAAGTGCTGATTAGCGACAACGAAGCCGATGAAATTGTTTTCCGCACCCGTTCCCCGCCCGCGGCGCCGGAACTCGATGCTCGAAATCCAGTTTGAAGGACCACGAGCAAGATTGAAGGATCTTCGAGTAAATCTCAGCCAATGCATTTTTGCCGCTGGACCAATACTAATCGCGAGCGAGTACTAAATTGTTCGACACTTTCGTTGCTATTAAAGAGAATTTAGGTCGCTCAATAGCGTATAAACAATAATAGTCGGTTTGTTGATATTTCGTATAAATATATACTAAATATAACAAAATTATGTTCCCAAAATTTAACGATCCAAAATTTTGTTATTTTGGCGCCGCGCAGTGTTTTATCAATATTGTAGTATACAAAAGTTGAAGTACACCTTATATTAAGAATTATCGTTTATATTTTCAACTACAAATTGCTTCACGAGATCGAGTATTAAATCTTCTTTCTCAACGAAATTTTTAAAAACTTTATTTTAAAAAATACAATTTTTGATAATATATTTCCGTACATTTCTTTTTATAGTTAGATTTCGTCCAACCTTTTCTTACCCGACACACGATCGACACAAAAGCTTAATGTTTACAGCAAGTAATTAATAATAGCACAGATAATATCAAATGTATCAAATGTAAACATCGATAAATTATCCATCTTATTATAATATATATTAATCCATAAATAAATTATTCATTAATTAGTAAGTATATTTTATGCTGCAGTAAATTGCGGAAACTGGCTGTTGCTGTCGGTCGATTGCTCGGATAGTTCATTATCATTTCACGTTATTAAATTGCCTGCTTCAATATCATAAAATCTCAAAATAGCCAAATATTTATTCCATGAAAATTTTGTGCAGCGAAAATGGAAAGATCTAATTTAACTCAAAACGCACGAAATTATATATATAATTAATTTTTATACTGTTATATGTTATGTACAATAAAAAACTTTGAGTAATTTTTTAATCAAAATATTTTTTCAAGATTGGAAATTTATTATCTGTTTTATTATCTCATTTTTCTTTCTTTGCACTTGTCTCTATAGTTACCCTTTTTTGTATTATAAGTTATATAAAAAAATCGGAATCTTAATAAAATCAAATTTTGATAAATATAATAGCCTTTCTGAGCCTAATATTTGTTAATATTTTTTACAATTATATATTTATTTTCCGATATGCAATCTGCGTTCATAATCAAAATTAGAAATTGATTACTAATACTATATTAATAGGCAATCCAGCTGGACTATTAATGCAGTACTCCATTTACATTGCATTTACTGAGCATTACGAACATCACAGACCATGTAATTGTTGCGTCATCAAATACTTAATAAGCATTGTCTATCGTTGTCTATCGATTATTGGACCAATCATTTGTTACCTTTAAATAGAGTAAATATCAGAAAATTATGTAATTTATCTTATCATTTAAAAAAAATATTTTTTTGTGAATATTGAAAATTAAGTTTAGTTAAGAAAATCTCGTTTTAAACTTTATCTAAGGAAGTTTGTTGCTAAAGTTACTCGTTAGTTAGTAAACGAAACTACGACAAAAACACGAATGTTTTCACAGTTTCGACCATTTTACCTTTCCAAATGGTTTATTCAAACAGGGAAGAGATTAGAAAAGTCATCTAGGAAGAACAAACATCGTGGAAAATATCTCAGCAACTTGGAGAGAATATTCCAGGGAAATGATCCCGGTGCATTAGCATCTTTGGAAACAATCACGTTTACGGCTCCCTTTAGCTAAACTATTGCTTTATTTCGCGTACACACATATTTCGCGCAAATTTATTTATTTTCCCCAGAATTCTCTACGCACACAAATATTTGTATAAATTTGTTCTCCCAGGGGCGCACGTTTTCCCGACGTTTTCCATCGAATCGCGATCAGCTTTTCGGCACTTTAGAATTTATCCGACCGGAAATTAAACCTGCCGCCTGGCCGATCCGTTCGTCTTTCTCGCTTTATCCCACTTCCGGACTGCGGAAGCGGGATCCTCTCTTCACGTACTCTCCTTCGTATAGCCCTGGCGAGATGGAAACGATCTCCGAGATGTACCGTGGAGTGACCAGAAAGTAATATCGTTGCGGGTATTGGCCTGTGATCGAGTCGATCCAGAATTTGCATTGCTGCTTCCCCGGTTATATAGCCGTTATACCGCGGGTCTGAAGTAATATACCGGGATATGTCCGCGGAGATGCGGTATACGCGAACGTAGATGAAACGAGATATAATTCAAACGACTGCTTACGTAATCTGATAACGCACGAGAAGTAGACTCGTGCATATTTTTCTGTCGTTCGCGTAATTAATCCCAGAGTAATGTTTTCGAGTTTAAAAAAAATGTCAGCGAGCTCGTTGAAAAAGGCGAATATATAAGTAACCCGTTACTCTCTTACGCAAACTCGACGAGATAGGCAAGCGGTCAAAGTGAC
This sequence comes from Prenolepis imparis, assembly GCF_030444845.1. Lineage (NCBI taxonomy): Eukaryota > Metazoa > Arthropoda > Insecta > Hymenoptera > Formicidae > Prenolepis > Prenolepis imparis. Next base: position 13,979,605 of record NW_028141163.1, on the reverse strand, counting down.
CGATAGATACTCGCGTGCGATTTTCCGGTCGTAAAAAGAAAAGTAAAAAAAAAAAAGTGCGAATGCCCGCGTTGCCCGAAGCGCGTTTCCTCCGTCGTGTCGTTTCATCGGCCTGAGCCGTCATCGTTTACCCACTGGCGAATAAAACCCGCCCGTCTCCGTCGCTTCCTGCGGCGTTGTCGCGGAAACGGAAGAACGCGTATTCGGAAAAGTGGACGTCCATTACGTCCACTCGCGTCGCTCTGGATGGAAAATTCCCTGTCGTCGCCGGTTGCGCGCTCGCTCACTCGCTCGGGTCTATAGACGCGTAAATGGCGTTAGTGGCAGAGGGAGAGAGTGAGAGAGAAAGAGGAAGACAGAAAGATATATATATATATATATATATAGAGAGAGAGAGAGAGAGATCCAGGGACGTTACCGGCACACAGAGAGAACCTCCGCAGATTTATGTCCTATTCATTACTCGGCGACACACCGACGTGCAGAGAGCGAGCGAGCTCTCGGGCCCCGCAAACTCTGTCTCGCTCTACTTTCAACCCCCGTCGTCGCTTTTGCCCCCGTCCGCTTCCACAGCGCGGGCACCGATATGTTTACCGTGTTGCAAACCGGTATTTGCTCGACGCGCATAGCATCGCTCGTAATGAATTGTGTGTGCTAGTGTGTATGTGTGTGTGGTCTATGTACCACCCGCTGCGATGCCACGTACGTCGTGTGCGTGGCGATACATTAATGACAGGCGAACAGACGTCGAACTGTTCGGCGATGCAAGTGCGCGGGGTCGGAGACGAAACAGCCCTTTCTTCTTTCGATCGACCTCATTATGTCGAGGATGAAATGAATTGATCTTAACTTGGGAACTCGAATTCTAATCGGCGTAAGATAGTGGACTCTTAGAATGGGTTAATTTTTATTCAGTTGTTAGAAAAATGTTTTTTTTTTTTTTTTATTAAGTAGTTTGACGGTGGATCTTTTTTCATTATTTCTGTTGGAGAAATTCATTCTCACATTTACAGATAGAATTATGCAAAGGAAAATTACAAGTAACAACTATACGAGTTTACAGGCATCTAATAGCCCCTTCTTGATATCGGCAACGTTAATTTGTTATCCCGCAGGCAATTTCCTTCGGCTAACTCCGGTAAACTAAATCGTACAGCGACTATTCGATTATATCGGTGTACTCGGGAGAAACCATTTGCATTGCAGGAATAGGAACAAAGTGACGCGGGTCGCGACTGTCGCGATCGAAGCCGTATATTTAAGTCAGGATATTTACGTTTAGCGATACACAACGAATACAAGAGCGAAAGAGACGTCCGAACATTCTCCAGCGTAAACGTTCAACGCCATTATTCGATCGAGTTCGGCACCGAATATTGCAAATTCGCCGTAATACAGAGCTTGCAACACGCCCGCTCATGTATATATATACAATACATGTACGAGCATTCGAGGTTGCGCTGCGGTATCGTCGCGTTTGATGGCGTGGCCATTCTCGCTGAATTACGATGGAAGTGTGCACCGTGAGTACTCTCCCCCCAGTCACCACCCTCTCGTCGTCGCCACCGGTGGTGGTATTCCGACCCGGTGATTCCCCGTCCTCGCCTAACTATACGCGAGCAAAGCTGCTGCTGCTTGAAACGTTGCATTACGCTCTTATCTGACTCGTCTGACGGAAAGAAAAAGAGGAAAAACACAGGAAAGAGGAAAGAAATCCGTATCTCGCGAAATAAGTTTCGAAAAGCTCGAATCGCGAAATAAATCGCGTTTTCGACGCGCAAGCGAAAGATACTCGCCGGCGATACATAGCATCCTCGTAATCGGGGGTTGCGACTCGCAGAGAGAGAGAGAGAGAGAGAGAGAGAGAGAGAGACTCGATTAGATTTTACCGCTTCACTTTGTTATCGCTTAAATTCTTGTTTAAATCGTGGTCCCCTCATAAACAAAAGTGTTAATTCGAAAATGAGATATAATCTTTTTGAATTACGTTAAAAGGTTTTAGTGCCCCTGTTATACCTACCCCTGTGCTCGTGTGCAGGAGAGATCCTTTGAACTATGGTCTGCGCGAGAGATAATGACTCGTATTTACCGTCCCCTTTAATTTTTCCAGAGCGCGCGCTGGAAAAGATGAATCCTTGCAAAAGATGTCGCTTACATACACGACATCAAAAAAACGAAAAGCAAGGGAAAAAATGCGTCTGACATATTGCGGAGCTTATTTCGCTTTCATCGTACGTGAACTCTGATCCTCTATCCAATTTATTCTACTACCATATTCTTATATAATCTGTAGATTTCCCGTCTTAAAGGTCTGTGCACGCTTTATACGCCATGTCAATGTAATATCAAATAAGTTTGAAATATCACGGTCAGCGATATCTAAATCTGTGACTGTGCGACTTACATATATACTTAATCATTCGGTATGAAAATATATGATGTTGACGTGACGGTGATGTTATTATACATATATACATATATAGACCTTTATTCTAATCACATTGGCTGACGTTCTCCGATATATTTCGGCTTTGCTTTACTGTACCATTTATTCGTTTTATAGCTTCCTGTGTCGGATCTAACTTAATTTACGGCTGACAATTAAACGACCAAGCGTGTGATAAAAACAGATTTGATGATCTGGTCGAAACGCGATTCTCGACGAGCATTGATGATCTGTTTGTGAAAGATAAATGCCTATGAAAGCTTTACCAGTCATGTCGGCCAACTTTTATCGCGCGTCAAAAGTTCTCCCATTTCGTCGGCGAACGGCGCGAGGCGGACGTGTGTTATCGGAGTATCGGATCACCCGATAGCAGAGAAATCGATAATGTCGCACCCCCGTATCCCCGCGTTCTTAGCGCACCGTATTAGCAGCAATCTCTTTCCAGGGAAAAGGGAGAGAGAGGTGTGTTTACACCCAGTTTATTAAGATTTGCAAAGTCGCGCGCGCTAGTTATATCGTTAAGCGTCAAAATAAATTAGCCGCTACACGTTTGACACTAAAAGCTAATAGATGTAGATAGGAAAATAAATATAACAGAGTTCGAACAAAGCAAACAGACGACACGTGGAATATGAAAAACAAATGTTTAAATATTTACGAACGATAAATATATTTGTACGCGTCCTCTCTCTCCCGCTTTATGCGCTATTTTCCGCTTCATCTATAGAAGTGAATAATCACAATTGCTGGATTCACACATTTTCCGTATAGATAAATTTAAATCTTCGAAATTTCTCTCTTGCGAGGCGTGTGAACTCTTCTCTTGTATATTAAAACCACAATCAATTTGCTATAAATTTTACCAAATATACACTTGGGCTTAATTTCGAAATGTAAGTTCATATCTCAAATAGCTGCTGTTACCTGACATTTGGACTGATAGCCAAGCCATGGGAACTGAAATCTTTAGAGGATGACACTGACGTATCGTCCCTCATCCCGTAAATGTCGAGGAAGATCTGTCGACTACATCGAGAGACATTCGAGATAGACGGGAATGTAACGAGCGTATGCGGGAACATTTTGTGGATGAAGAAAACCCCCGTAGAAGAGGTTTCTCCCGTGTGCCTGCGTTTTTTTTTGACTGCGTCTGTATCATAAATGTATACGCGGAAAGAGAAGAGGACGGGACGGGGGAGAGGATTTGCATTTACATGCAAAAATCCGTATCGCGCGTTTCGGAAGATCGATAACGCGGTAGAGATTCTTTTCGCGTCGCGCTATATTTCGATACGTTCGCGATACCGGGCATTCGCTTTACAAAGAGCAGTTCAACGAGATATTATTGCGCTAACCAGAAACCACGTTAATCGATTGTTACAACGTTAACGCGTTGAGTGCCAGAGCGAACGCTCGTGTTCGTTGTGATATTCGACACTTGTACGTGCTATACGCAATGTTTCCTTTTACGCGCGAATTTACATCCATATAATCGTACGATTGTGATTCGCAAAATTATTTTTAAGAGTGTAAAACCGGCGCACACCACGCGCATACACATCTGTATCAAACGGGATTATTTCAGAGGATTTAAGCTAAATTATCTCTGTGATGACGTTACTTTCTACCCTTTGGAAAATAAAATTATACATATATTAGATGACGGATTATTTGTAAAATTAAAAATAATTAATCTTCAACGTAAAAATGTATGATTTTGCAGTCGCATCTCCTTTTTCATGAGAAATTCAGGCGACACGAATTTAATAACGATGATAATCGACGAATGATATATCAATAATCGCGTGGAGTGTGTATGCGTGTGTTGTCCGACCCGAATAATTCCCATTCAACCAGCAAAGTACAAAAGGCTAACATTTTGTCGCGCGTAATGCGAGAATACTACACAGGTACGCCTGCACGCGTTCTCCGGGCCATTGACTCTCAAACGTTGCGCACAATGAAATACTTTCGAATACCCGCACCACCCCAGGGCGGCCGTTTAAATGAGCAAATCACACGGACGTGACTTCGTTTTATCCCTCCAGCTATAAATAGATGGGGAGGTTTATCGTTACGCCGCGCCTACGGAATCCCCTAGGGCAATCATAAGGTGTTTATATTACGTTACGCAATGCGCGACTATTGGGAGCTACCCTAATCAAGGACCGTGCAACGCGCGCGTGCGTTGCGGACAAGGTGAGGGTTAGACGGTTATCTTCGTATATATATACACCGTAATCCCGTTGAAACAGTGATTTAGCGATCCGAATACTATATGCGCGGAATACGCCGCTGTAATAAATGACCGTTTACCGAGATAGGGTTCCGGCACTCCGCGCCTCCATTATCGCGCGACCCCCGCAATAAGGGATCTTGATCGCTCCCAAATACATGGATTATTGAATCGATCAATTTCTCATATCGCGTTAGGCCTCACGACAAATTGGTAAAGGCAAGTGAGATTTCCACTCTATTTTATTTCAATATTTCTTTTAGTACACGGAGAGAATTTTCTTTTAGAATTTATCCTGAAAATCATGGCAATCGTGGGACAATATGGAAAGAATTTTATGAGAATTTCTCTGATTAATATTTATCACAATAAAAATAACAGTCTATCACAATAAAATATGTTTGATTAATTTTACTATGCAGTTTAGTAAAATTAATCAAACATGTTTTATAAAATATATAATACATAAAATTCTTTCCATACCATATTGTTTCACGATTACTATAATTTTTAAAGTAAATTCTAAGAGAAAATTCTCTCCGTGTAATAATAATTTATATTTCTCAATAAATTATTAATATATTACAATTAATTAATATTAAATTAATATTATTAATATATTATTTTGTGTCCTCTGCGCGCCGCGTCTTCAACAAAAATGTATAATGCTTGTGAAATATACTGAATGTATCACGTGTGCTGCGGTATGTTGCTAAAAACAAGCGCATTTTTAAATAATAAATTTTTTTAATATTAAAATACATCTGTATATATATATATATATATATATATATATCTTGCTCTCTAACAACATACGTCAAATAGTAATGATGCCCTACTTTAGCGATCTGTTACATTATACCGTTATACCACTGGTCATTATGTCGGTCGTTACGTCAAGTTTATTATGATGATTATTATTTTGAATAGTGCATATGTGTATATAATGCGCATATTTTTTATTTCTTGATTGCTCTCTCTACAGACACAGCATCCTATAACTTTCAAGTACTCTTCATATTATAAATCTTAAAAGTTGATCTCGAGTAAGTTTGAATTTCGAAAAGGTAAAATAAAATTCACGAGATTTTATCTCTAATCTGACGGCTACTTATATTCGCGCGTGATAAAACTTCAACGATGAGTGAAATGAAATTTTGACATTGCTCGTGCATGCGTGTAGCACAAAGTTTCTCCCTACGCGTGTTCGCATTCCGTCGCGCCCCTAAATCCGTCTAAAAGAAAAAGAAAGAAAAAAAATCATCCGAAGGTTATTGGAAGTGAGTTTTTCAGACGAGCGAGCACATCGGAAATTGTTTCCGTGGCATAAATTCTTAGTGCGATATTCTCCAGGGAATTAGGGTTTCCCGATCCTCGATAAAGATGCTGGCACCGGTGGAATATAAACTACGGAGTGAACTCTTCAACTTTCTCTTTCCCTCTCTTTCTCGGTGAACTCGACGAGAAGAATACAGGGACGGCGAAACCGATGATCGGATAAAGGATATTTCGAGGCAAGAGACCTCTTCGGCCATCGCGAATGTGACAGTTTTATCCCGCCTTATCGATACTCGCGCTGGTATAATGTTGAATTTGTCCGAAAATCTTTCTCGCCGCCGCCACTGACAGACGAGCGATATAGAACGTGGAACATTTTTCAATGGGGATGGGGATGTACACACGACGGTGCGACGCTGTCACCTTCGAGACACGAGCGCATGCATAATGCATAACGCGACATGCTAATTCTATTTTATAAAGTTAATATACACATCGGCTTATATAATCACCGCGAGTGTTTGTATAGACCTCGAGTAAATTGAAAAGTTGAATGTGTGTAAGTGTCTCTCGAGAAGAAATGTGCCTGATCGAGCGAAACGTGCGGAACGTCGCGTCTCTCTTCTAGTTTGCGGTGATTGTGCGCGATCGTATTGAACGGCCGAACATTCACGACAGAGGATATTTGACCGGACGATAGGAGACCTTTCTCTTTGAGCTGAGACAAAAGCGATCCCCCCCAAATCAGCTCGCGTTTCATCGATCGCGCCGATACGAGCTCGCGGCTGCGAGCGCACTAATTCGAAAGACCGCTTTTCAAATTAGCTCGATGATACGCTAATACATCAGAGAAGCCCGCACGATATCCCGAGGAAACATTATCGATGAATCGAAATGTTTCGTTATCGTCTCCTCGAAATGATTAACGAACGATTATTATCAAGTTAAGCTCAATAATCGATTTCGTTTCGATTTAGCCTTATTTGCTGAAAATGAATATCGTAAACTTTCGCATTCAGCTTCAGCTTTATCGAGAATTTATGTAGAATTAACTCATTGAAACCTGCTTCTTACTTTACGATACTTTTTATCTCGCCGTACATCAGCGAGATAAAAAATAGATGGCAATCATTTGCGATACTTCTGGATCTAATTCGCGATTCTATTAATTGCCAAAATGTTTGGAAAAAAATTATTTGATTCAAAGTACGCTATGAGTTAGAACGATGTAGTTTCGAGGGAGGGGGCGCAAAGGGGGTGGATAAAGGGAGTTTAGCTCTTAATGACTATTAAATATTTATATTGCGTAATTATTTACTGACGGCTGGTCGCTCATCCGGTGACGGCTACCTTGTAGTCGCCTACGGCTACGGCTAGGCGCTGCCTGGTCAATAAATCTAAACGTATCGAAGGGATTATATTGAACGTCCGCGAGTTCCATGACTTCCCGTGGCTCTGGCGCATTAGCCGTAATTACGGCGAATGGACGCGAATCTACCGGGTATGCGACGACGCATCACGTAGATCAAACGTTGTCGCAATAATGATGAAGTATCTTGAAACTGGGTGGACGGAGGGGGAGGGGGAGAGAGGGTTGGTCCCATCGGCCTTTAGTCGGCTTTTGACCCCGCTTTCGTCGTTATTAGCTTCCATACGTGTACGTGGACGTCTGATCATCCTGGAGACCCCGAGACATTAGTCCCTCTCTCTCTCTCTCTTGCTCTCTCTATCGTATTCTCTCTCTCTCTCTCTCTCTCTGCTGATCATGCTGGTGTATCGTCCTCGCCATCGGTCGCACGTGACGCACGGCTCATATACGCGCTCGTGTGTGAGCGTATACGATGTTACGTGAACGGATCGTAGATATCTTGCGGTATGGACGCTCTCCAAATACACGTTACATCGGCTGTATATATATGCGAAGGTACTAGAAATTGTCCCGTTGTTCTCGTTACCTGCTGACACCCATCGCAAATAGGAGTGACGCTTCCGAAAATCGAACATGCGAACCGACCGCTTCAATCAGCTTTCAAAAGAGATATCGATTTCTCCCGCGACCGATATTTTGATTAACAATTTCTCTGAAATATTTTTATATTCTTATTCAAAATAAAAGTTATTATTCACGATGTATTGCAACAATTATATTCTAATTCACATCGGGTGAAATATTATTTTAAAATACATTTATTTTATAGAATAATAAACTGTTTTATTATATACTCACTTAACAAGCTTATTCATATTTAAATGAATTAATCATAATTTTATTTTCATTTCTGTGTTTTAATTTCTTTTATTTCTTTATGTAAAATAATTGGATTACATTTAAAAATGTAATTTATTACGTTTTTCAGTAACTAAATAGAGTACTGATACTAAATGTTTACTTATATTGCGCATCGTAGAATAAGCGACGCATTTGTACAACGGACCGGAAAATGGAAAATCTTCCTGCCGTTCGGTTAAGTGTTAAGATGGATTTCGCTAGGGAGAAGCCGCAGAGAATGTGTACATATCATTTAGATAAACGTAGGAACGACATTTGGGATTTGAACTCGCGTAGCTCATATTTGAGTCCACCCTGGATTGTAGCCACAATGATATCCTGCGCTACAATGATATCGCGTTACGAATATGAGGGGTATATTAAGGAAGTAATTCGTATACGTCGCAACGATATAAAGGATTTTGATTCTTTGATAAATTGCCAAACCTCGAAGCGGTGCCAATTTTCATCAAAGATTTCAATCTTCTTCTTCGATATGAATAATATCACAGCATTGCAAATTCAGAATTTAACGGCCGACTTTGACGGATCGTATAAGCCTTTAATCCTATGAAATTAATCGCGATTCACAGAGGCGTGTAATCTTTTTTACGCTAAATTTTTTCGATATTAATTACAAAGGATTTATGCATCTTACGATACTGTCCCAGCACGATAATCAGGGAATAATCGTCAGTTGATGCTAATATAGGTTTAGGTGCAAAGTCGGATTATGCAAGCAGAGCGTAGAAAGATGGGAATGCGATTGTACAAATAGTGAAATAAATTAGAAATGCGAACGGAAATGCTGGCCGAAGAGGCGGAATCGCGTGATTGTGTCGGAATACCAACACTTCCTGAAATACATTTCGTTCGCGGGTGGACAGAAATTCTCTCTTCTCTCGTTCCGAGGCTACATTGTTGTTTTTTTTCTTTGTCCCGCGCTATAACGTCGAGTTCTCTTTCGTTCTTTTCATGAAGCGTACAACGAAATCCTAAGCCGCTTAGAGGCTTAACAGACACCGACGAAAATTCCGTCCGCTAGCCGCGACTAAAACGAAATTCTCCGACTTGATTCTCTGGTCCTCTATTCCGTCCTATTTTTACGTCGCAGCTACTCATTGCAAAGCAAACTATTCAATAATCGGAAAATGTCAAACGAAGAAATAAATATAAAACAAGAAATGGAATGATATAGATATAATTACAGAAAGAAAGATAATTAGAAAAGAGAGGAAGAGAACGATAAGATGTAATAAGTTCAAACAGGAGACATAAGTAGAGAGTGATAAAGGATGATAAAGAATGATAAGAATGAAGCGAGAAGAGAGACAAGAAATGGAGAGACCAACAAGGGAGCCTGTGAAACCTGGGAAAAAGAAACAAGAGGGAAAACGAGGGAAGACAGCAGAAAATGGGCGAATGAAAGCGACAAACGAGTGTCGAGAAAGGACGAGGAGAAAATGAGCTCGCGATTGCGAAATTCCGGAAAAAAACATTTTTGGCGTAAACACGATCATTTCGATCTCGGAATGATACGAGCGTGAGCGCGACGCAATGAATCGCAATTACTTTTGTTGCCCCAGCCAGGGCGGGCGACAAAACCTCATTCCAAAACTGGCCGTATAGAGTAGGCAATTAACGACAATTAGTAGCGCAACCAGCATTTTACTCGCGCCGGTTGGTGGCGCGTTCGTGTACAAAATCTATTATCCAGGTGTACCACGCGGCCACGCTCATGCATACGTTTTCCATCCTCTCTCTTTCTCTCTCTCCCTTTTCCGACCACCCCTTCGTTCTCTCTCTTTTGAGCGTGAGAACCGATTTTATCATCGATAATCGTCATTGTCGCCCTCGAGTGTTTATTCAAGAGTGCTATCCTGATATCCGGTGTATATTTGTTTAATAATTTGTAATTAGTGAATTACGAATCGTGCATAATAAGTGACCCTGTTGCTGTGCGCGACACTAGAAAAATAGATCGATCTCATGCGGATGAGTTCGACCTTTTTATGTCATTCCGTTTGAAGCAGTCGACTTCCTCGCAATTTGTCTTCTCTTTTCTAATTTGCCTTTGAATTTCGAGCGCTTGTTGAATATTGCGGAAATAATAAAAATCGTTAATCGATGAAAATGTTGAATATAATGTTCAAACAGAATAAAATATTCGATATAAAGTCCTTTCTCTAAAAATAGACGTTAAGAGATTAAAATTGTAGTTAAATTATAACTTGTAACTGAATAAATTTTATCTATTAAAGAAATGGAAATTTTCCACGTTTTAGATTTGCAGATCTCTGCGCGTCACTTTTTTTCTTTTTAGTTATAATATCATATCCTAATGGCATAGATTTTGCGGGGGATAATGTAAAACATTTGCGATTAAAGGAAACGAGATATAATCTTGGCCCGATATAATCCTCGGAATATAATCCTCGCATTACCAGTTGGTACATCCAAGCTCTTTCCCGGATTAAAAAAGAGTCGTCATTCTGAGGTTTTATCACGTTAATTTCATTTATGAAATTAATGAAATTTACTCATTACTTTTATCGTTCTTTTAACACAGGCTAATACAAAAACCAAGTAAAAAAAAAAAAAAATTGATCGGCTTTATCCCCGGCTTTTGACAATGGTTGAAGCTTCAAAACACATCCGCCATATTTTCTTTCATATCAAATCATCGTCTAATGACGCCTTAAAATCTCGCGCCGGAAAATGTATTACATCATCGAAAGATGTATTACATCTTCCGCGTTCAATATTCTCGTTCGTCGAAATATGCCTCGTATACTATTGAATGGAAAGACATTGCAGAATACGCGCACGGATCATCCAGAGAGCGTATTTCTTCTCTCGACTACTTTCTCGTTACACTTTGAGCGCTAAATCAATATCTCCCGTTTAAACATTCACGAAACGAAACAGATATTCGACGTAATGTCAACAAATTAAAATAATTGATTATAAAACGCGAAGTGATTAATTATAAAACAAACAGATTGTAACATCTTTTAAAAAAATAAGATAAAAATAACATATATCACCAAGGAAAGATCATTGTTCCATTACTGGCGAACAGTTCAAATATTCCGGATCGAGTAACGAGTTCGACGACGATAATAACGTCCGATAGCTCGCAACGCTCGGAATGAATATTTTTCGGAGACACGGCAGTGCTCGGGATCAATTCTGTTCTGAAAAAAAAAAATTCACTCCCCGGAGGACGCACTGTATTTATCGGCAAGTAGAACGAATCAATAACGCTGGTACAATACGGCGCATCGTATATATGTCGGAGCAAATTTTTTATTCCAATGACCGAAATATATATTTCTGTCGTCGTATACGAGGATGAAGGTTTCCCTCCATTATGGACACGCACTCGCGTTCCACCTTATATTTGTACCTTTCTCAATAAAAGTCTATAAGAGAGAAGGAGAGAGAGAGCACGATATATATTTATTTATATTCACTCTCGAATTTTAGAATAAAAAGAAATTTCAAAAATAGCTAGAATTTTTTGCAAATTCGCACGATTTCATTGAAAATATATTTATACTTATATATTTATATTTATACCAATAGTTTCTGACTTTCACACACATTAATCAGAATAATTATATTATTTTAAAAAATTAATTGGAATTATAAAAATAGATATATTTCTTCGGATATTTATATATTTGTGGCATTTTTTGTAATATATATAATAAAAAATCTCGGGCTGTCTTATATTATAATAATATATGCTGCGTGCAAATTAATCGCAAAAAGAGTTTATCCGCTCGCGCACCAATGTTGTACACCTCATCAGATAAGATGCTCGCTACTTTTCAGATTTATTCGCAGTAGAAAGGAGGCACATTAGGATGCCCGCTAGTAGTATAGTGTACGCGAGAGCAAACGTCATTTCCCGCGTTCGTCGAGTCGCGCGAGCAAAAGTGACGAAAGACGCGGGGAGGCAACGGCATTAAATTGCAAAATAGTTTCGCGGATAAATAACGAGCAGAAAGTTCGCTTCGAGGGGATGTACTAGCGGTGGTCGTCGCGGTACGAGTAGACATTTTTCTTGGTGGTGTACCATTACGCACCCGTATATACATGTAGAGCTGGATCTGATTTTCTACTCTCTTTTTTCCTCCCTCGTCGCTACCCCGAGCAAACAAATTTCAGGCCCGTCTGCTTCTACGATATATTTTTTTCCCCTCGGTTTTCCCGTTACATTTTATATATACCAGTACATGTTTTTACATTTTATCGGTTTTGTTAAATTAATTTGATCGCGATGAGAAACACATATACATATATTCGTATACATATAGTTGAAATAATTGATGCATTTTTGTCGTCATTTCGAAATTTGTATTTCATACAAAATTCCTTCTGCGTTACTTTAAAAATTGAAGAGATATTTGATTCCGGAAAAATATAATTAACGATGATATTACATCAATATTTTCCACCATTTGTATTAATAATTAAAAAATTAAAATAAAATCTGTCCTATTATATTTTAATTTTCGAAATTTTCGAAGAATGTTGGAGAAGAGATGGAATTTTATAAAACTATTTAAACGCAATTCGATAATATCGCGAAAGGTGATGCGATTTCAAACGAATCACCCGATATATATTGCCGTTTCGTCCTCTCGAGATTTTCTCTTATCCGAAACCTACAGCCACCACGAACTACCGAATCGAATTTAATTACCGATGTGCAGATATTTACTTCGTAAACTACCTAGGAACGGGAGAACCAAATGGAAGGATGAGCGCGGCGAGCTCGTTAAAAATTTAATTTTATACGACGACAGCCGTCTCTCCCAGCTTCTCTGAGCTTCCAGCTGTCTGTCACAAGGGTTATCCAAGATGGCGTCTGACAACGCGACTATCTGCGAGATTCTCTTTCTAATTAAATCTTTTTCATAATTTTTATAATTTATTTCAATGTTGCACTCGAAAATCATCGAATACAATTTGATATTACACATTATACAAAGATATATTTATACAAAATAATTTTGCATCACTGCTTTTACTGTAGATTTAATATAATATACTACATATTTTTTAATTTATATTACTGCATTATAAAAGATATAATAGGATTGAAAGAAACGTCTTTTTTTTCATTTATTCATTTAATCAGATTTATAATACGTAAGAGAGAAAAATTAAAATTAAAATTAAAGAATTAAAGATACAATTTTCTCCGTATTGTTTCCTAAACCGTCCGCAGATTAACTTTATAAATTCCTAATAATGCGTTGTTGCAAATTTTTTCAAACGCATCGATTTATTCTATAAGTGAGAGATTACGGATAAAGAACTCTTTGTCGATTTAATTACTCCATAAAATGACATTGCTCGCCTCGACGAAATCCATATCACAGATAATAGTGGCCAAGCTACTTCCCGAGGTTCGACCAAAACAAGTTTGCGGACGGATATGCGCTTATACTGAACCGCAAGGGGTTAAAGCGATTTCCGTTAGTCATAGAAACGCCAGACTCGAGCAAACCATCCACACAGTTTCAAGCACTCGCGAATCGTCGAGAGAGAGAGAGGTAAAGAAAGAGAAAGAGAGAAAGAATTCGCCTTTTAAAAGTTTCATCCATTGCCAGGACCGCGATTCTCTTATACCGGCATTTTCAATAACTTTATAATGCCTTGCAGCGGCAGGATCGCTGCGATGAATATAATTGCGGTGAAGTTTGGACAGTTCGCAGTTATTTCTCGCAATGTCGAGAAACGAGTCTTGCATATAAAAAATACAACCAATTTTTACATGGGCATCGTTTTTACATCGAAAATTTAACAAGTTAAAAACGCGCAGGAATTTTATCTTAATTATTCTCATATCAAAAATTTAACAAGTTAGAACGCACGAATTTCATCTTAATTATTAAATCTGAAAAAAAACATGAGAAGAGATATTGCATGAAAAGAATTGAAAATTAAACGCGTTTATGCAGCTATACTGGGAAAAAAAGATTCTCCAGATAAAAGTTAATAGTATTAATTAATCAGAAATTGAAATTCACTGTCACAATAATCGTTTAGAATGACGAAGCAAAAACAAATATCTTCGCAAATGTAATGACTCGCGGTTTACAAAACGATCGTTAAACTTTAATTCTCTCTTTTTCTTCGCTACAATAAATAGGCAATTTGCTGTTTCACGCCTAATGAGAGTTCGCGAGAGCGAGGCAACGAATTGTTGATATCATGGCAGTTTTGCACATTTTTCAAGTATCGCGATTTGCATTTGCATTTAAGGTGCTTCAATTAGTGCGCGGAGACAGTTTCGCGTAATGACGAAAAAGAAAGCCGCGAACCCGTCGGCTTTCCGGAGTTTCCTTTAAGCCGCGCAATCGCAATTATCGTAGTGGTACCCGAGCGCGGCAATCGCGAACGCCGTCGATGAGTTCGTACTTTCCCTAGACTTCCTTTGCTTATACCTTTACGCTTGTTAAACCTGGTTAACCTGGCGAGTAATGTAAGGAAATAAGTAAAGGTATTACTATCGCGCCACACGGACTACGCGCAATTAGGCAGTTTCGCGCGATGATTGCAGAGAGTTTCGCGCATCATCCTTAATTACTCACGACATTAATTTTTTTTACCTTTGCTTGAGCGATTAGCACGTAAACATGACCGCCGTTTCGCAAGATATAACACAGAAATATTTACTAGACGAGCGCGATGGTGAGTTGATAAGTCGATAAGTTTTTTCTCTTATCATTTTGTTATAAATATAATATATATAGTATATAATACAAAATATATCAAATATATAATAAAATTAATTTATATATTTTTTAATATATACAATATATATAGAGAACAATTCATCACCAGTGATGCAAATCTTAATGATATAATTCTCGGCAAATTTTGAACTCCATCTTTTTTTAAATGTTAACTTAGATTTATTTTGTTAAAAAAAAATGTCTATTTATATTTTATATAAGACATTTATTAGAGGAAAAGAAAAGAGAAAAAGAAGAAGCGATTATTAATAATTCTGTGTTGTTCTTTGAGCTATTGATTCTCAAATTCCCCACTGATTATACTATAAGCTGACTATTGTTCGAAAGCTTAAAATCAAGTATTACATCTCGTAAATCTTGGCGGACAAGTACGGTAATGAAGTATCTCAAACTCCCCCCCGAATCAACAAAGTTTCATTAAAAGCGACCTATAGCTCAGCTCTTGTAAATGAGTATCTTCTGCTTACGTATGTACGTATTTCGAATCGATTTCCATCGAGTTATCGAGTCTCTATGTATATTCTCCGAAGTCGAATTCAATTCTTCGAATTTTCGACTCTACTCCAACTGTATTATACCGAAAACGTGGCCGTACGGCAGCCCGTATTTACATCCTTCATGCCACTTTTCTCACCCGAATGGCAATGTAAGTTTACATTCGTCCAGATGCACGTAACGTATTGCAATCGTGTCAATACACATTCCTAACCGGGATGCACGTCCATACATCATTCGACTCGATATGTATGTATATATATATAGCGAATCTCTCAATGCACAAATCTTAAAACATCGATTTCATGCACTGAGAGAATTTTCTCTTAGAATTTATCCTGAAAATCATGGTAATCGTGGGACAAAATGGTATAGAAAGAATTTTATGAGAATTTCTTTGATTAATATTTATTATTTATCACAATAAAAGTAATATCACAATAAAACATGTTTGATTAATTTTACTAAACTGCATAGTAAAATTAATCAAACATATTTTACATTTTATTGTAATAGATATTATTTTTATTGTGATAAATATTAATCAGAGAAATTCTCATAAAATTCTTTCCATATTGTCCCACGATTATACTATGATTTTCAGGGTAAATTCTAAGAGAAAATTCTCTCTATGTACCGTTTGAAAACCCGTCGAATCTTGGACCTGCTAATTTTAATATCTTGTTCTTAAATCCATGAATACTATAGCATTTTTTGGATTATAATATTCTTGTAAAACTATACTGATTTTATCGTCTTTGGTATATCGATTGAAATTTCAAGAATACGATATATATTTCTGAGGAGGTAATTTGAAGTCATTTTTTTCGAGTCGCAACCCTTCTTGCATTGAACTATCGATATATCGGACGCCGTGAAGGCCATTGGGGAAAATCCTGCGTGACTAGGCGAGAGGATTTAACGACCCTCGTTTATATCGCAGCGGCCCGTAAACGCGAGGGCGGGCAGCGATCCAATTTTTTTTTGCTTTCCCCTGTTTCGCGCTACGACCTTCGTAATACGAGGCGCCATTTCTTTCGTCTCGTCCCTTACCACATCGTATCTCTCTCAGCGGAGGCAATTACGTATGCAAAGAGGCCAAAAAATAACGACTGGTTAGACTTATCCATGAGAATTATCGATCGAAACAATATCAAATTGCCCTTTATAAGTTTATTATCTTTGCTTTACGAATAAAAAAAATCAATGCAAAAAAAACAGAGATCGCAAAAAATCGATCGCTAAATCATAAGCAATTTGTGATAATACTATAATAAATTTAAATATTAAAATGCCTTTTAATTATATTACGTGGGGTAGTTGTATTTTACATCGCAATTTAATGATTAAAAATGTGTAAACATTATTATATATAATTCAAGATGGAGATTTAAATACACTATACATAAATAAAGTAAATAAATGCGTCGTAAATTTGAAAAAATGTATCGTATATTAAAAAAATATATTAGTTTTGAAGAGTGACAGAAAATCTTGATCGAGCGTGACCACTTTTTCATCGTCCTTGTTCATATTACGCGTTCGCAATGAATAACGATATTTTACGCAATTTTAACCCGAAGAAAGATGCACGCGAGAACACTGTATCAATTTCATTTTACCGCGAGCGTAAAGTGCGAGCTTTGTTACTCTCCATTTAGAGGTGTTTTATGCTCGCGGCTTAAAACTCGTCGTAAAGCACTCGTAAACCCTCCTTTTCGTGATAAGAAACGATGATCCAGTCGCCTCTAAGATGGATGTTCCCCGATTAACCGCGGACAATCAAAAAATAATAACGCCCCTACGGTTGTAAGATCGAAATTACCTCGAAGCGTACGTGCTCGTGAATTTTTTCTTCTCTGTTTTCTCCTCTCCCCTCCCTTCCACTCTTCTATCGCGAGATATATAAAATTCTTACGACGACATTCGCGAGATTTATACAGATAAATTATTAATTATTACCGTTTTTACGAAGAGATTCGCGCTACGACAAATCACCGATGGCGCACGACTGGTTATAAAGCATTTTATGAGCCATGATTATGTGCAAATGCATGCTAGTTTTTGTCTCTACGAGGATGGTGCAAAATATTTGTGAAAATACAAACAATTCCGCGATTGCACGATTTCATAAACCTATAAAGCGTGTAACAATAGCCGAAATGATATCATCAAGATAGGCGATTGCCGGATATTAATCGCTCTATATCTTGCCTTATTTATGCGCAATTTCATCTTATTACAAATCTTGTAAATTTGTAAGAAATGTAATAGAAAATAATTTAACACTCACCGGTACGATGAGCAACGGCGGAATTGTAGTACACAACGTTGATCTGTAAAATACAAAAACATATATTCGAGTTATACATTAATAAAATAGTGTCCAAAATCATTAATATTTCAAAAAATAATTATCGCGCTCAGTTGATTCACAATTTTGCCTTTAAACATAGGTATGTAGTAAAAAGATATTTAAAAAAAATACCTAAATTCTCGGAAACAAAAATTTTTTAAAGCAGAGCAAAGGTTCTATAAAAATTACAATATATAAAAATCTAATATAAAAATTAAAAATCTAATTATCTTCCTTAGAAAGAAATAACTATAAATTTTAAACGTCTGGAATATACTTTATACGTCATATTATACGATGTAAAATAATTTGTAAAATCTATTATTTAACCGCAGATATATAAACGAGCAATTAATTTCGCAAGGGTAACAAATAGTAATAAATTGAATAAGTTATAAATTGCTCACCTCGCGATAGCTCCGCCGATGCCTCCCCGGGTCTGCTCCTCCTCTCTTGTTCATCCTTTGCTTCGTCATTCGGCACTACACTCATTCGCGAGAACACGATTAATTACGATCGCGCGCGCATTAATCGGTAGAATACGACAATCGCGCGAATACACTTTGCACTGCGCCGCCGAATGTATAATATATAATCACGCGAACACACGCTTCATTATATCGCGATCGAGAGAACAATGCGAAAATTACGGCCGCATAAAGTTACGATTCCCTCTCGAAAATCACGCAGTCAAATTCACGTGCCACTCATTGCGGCACATTTTGTGACTTTTATTGCTAACAAATGGTATACGCGTATAATTTTAGGTAATTTTATTATGCCACATTAAAAGACGCACGTAAATGAATAAATGTACAATTCAAATTTAAAGATAAATATCCGAGGAATATATGTAATATTTAAAGATGTGTTGTCGTTTTTTTTTTTTTTGTTGATTACTCGTGTGAAGGGTTTTTGTCGACTAAATCATATAAAATATATATATCGTTTTAAGTAAACGCGTTTTGTTTAACGTCGTCCGATTTAGAGTCAATCCATTTGCGACATGTTTTATTAATCACCCCAAAAAATGAAAATATTACTAACAATTTCACTTTGATATCGCGCGATTCCATTTGCGAGTTGACCAAAAGATGCGTTGTGCCGTCCGAAAATAATCCGAAATTCAGTATTATATACGTAATATATTTCGAACACATAAATCTCGCGAAATAAATGTATTATTAATAAACGATCGATATATATCACGGCTTTCCGTTAGGCGAATTATTTCCGGTGATTTGTGTATTATTCCGAATTTACGATACGCGAAAATGTCAGGTTAGTTAGGTTAGAAAAGGAGGCGAAAAATGTTTTCGTATTAAAAGCGCAAGATGAAATACATTTGAAGCGTATTTAAAGAAATTATTATATCGCCCGTAAAACACGATTAACAATCACTATCAATTTATACGACTTACTTGTTTCATCATAAATAGAACAACTTATAATTTGCATCGCGCGTCGCGTCGCGTTGCTTCGATTCTTCCTTCGAAGGATTACGTCACGCGAAACATCGCTTCGATAAATAGCCGTTGTCGCAATACTCGTACGAATGCTGATTGATAATCAATAATTGTAATGTTAACTATAATAATTACGTTCGGTGTTTCTTCCAGCATCGCGATCGCATCTCGAAATACACTACGACAATACTATACCTAACCTTTGCTGCCTGCCTTCTCCTCGACGCGAATAACAAGGTCACAAGAATGCTAACAAAATAGTGTGCCATGTATACGAAGTAAGGAATGCGGTACAACTATTATTTCGTTACCGGCACGAAATATTTTACACGCGCTACGAAAAATATTCTACTTCTTTTCTCGAATTAATTATTAACAAACAGTTAACACGTATCACGACTCTTACGCGAATCACTCGATTGTAATTGTATGTACACTACGACGATAGTCACTGATCGCAAGATTGCGCAACGGTGTCGCCATCTAACGGTGAAACCTAACTCACTAACTTCACAGTCAAGGCTGAACCGAAGACACGTCTCCGTACGTCTGCCACGCTGCACGTCTCGCGCGAGACTGAGCCCAACAACCAATCGGAAGGCTCCGTACGTATCGAGGCTTGCGATTGGTGGTTGGGATCAGTCTCGCGCGAGACGTGCAGCGTGATGGACGTGTGAAGACGTATGGATACGGAACTCCTCGGTTCAGTCCTAACTGTGAAGTTGGGTTCGCCATCAAGTGGCGACACCGCTGCCGCTGCGGCACAACTCGTCTGCATCGTGAAGATAGTGCATTGATACGTCATACCTCGCGCATTGAATTCGATAAAATTGTCGTTTGGCGTCTTCCACTTCTCGCGACCGCATCCCGACAGATAATTAAAGATGATACACGACGAGAAACACGCGCAGGTATGTATATATTTCCTTCTTCCTCTTCTCATTGCGCAAAGTATGCGAATATCAACAATAGCACGCCGTGAGAAACGAACGCCGATACCGTAATTATTATTGTCGCGAGCAGCGAGATGTTACAGATGCTCCGAAGCATTTCTTGTTTCCCCGATCATGTTTTATGTATGTATGTAGACTGCCGAATTATCGTGACATTAATTAACGTGTGCAGTGTCTTATCATTCTTGCGACGAGACTCGAGGGAGCAAAGTATGCGAGATCGTATAATTACATCATTAACCTAACCCTAACCCTAACCTTCAAAAAATATTATTCTCCGCGATATTATAATTGGCGATTAAAATGTATTGAAAAACGATGGCTATTTATCAAAAGTATATTTCGTGCGATTTACCTTTTTTAAATATGTATGGGTGACGAGAAGTCGAGTATGACAGGTAATTTTCATGAATTATTTTATTATTTTAATACTTAAAACGCGCGCTCGCGATAATATAATTATTTCTTCGTTGCTTAGATCTGAATATATTATATTTCATGTTTTTTTATTTTAGCATATAGATTGTGCACAATTATCGGGAGTAATATATGTATATATAATTACTGTAACTAATGATTCAAGTAAAAAAAAAATGCCAATCATGTATCGACCGTTAATTAATAATTTATTTCGGGATTTATTATGTATCTCGCGTGCAATATCGTGAATTTCGATTGTATATTTCGGGACGGTACATTGCCTCTCAACTGGCCCATTAACTCAACTCGCGTTAATATCGCGCGATATCAAAGTGAATGAAGTTGCCAATGTCATTTTCGGTCATTAACAAAACGTTGCGTTTACGAAGCGGATCCAACAACGTCGCGATATGTTCAGTTATAATAAGTACATTCGTTATTAATTCTGCATTTTAATATTTATCAATCGCGCATCATAAACTCGGTATTTGTAATACATCGTTGTAATTTGTCAAAACCTGTATTTCGAGATTTATTTCGAAATTATTCATGTAAACAGTTCGACGAACTTAACTATATCTTTGAATATTGCACAAAAAAATCCTCGAATATTCAACTTTATATATTATCTATTCAGACCTTATAATAGATCAGATAATATCAGACAGTAATTATCGTAAAACGAAAGTGTATACCATTTATTAACAATGGATGTAATGTTTTTGTCATTGCAGGGTCTCGTGAATTTAAATCGCGAGATTTTCGAGCCATAATTCTCGTTGTTCCCTCATCGCAATGAAATCAAGCGCGTGATTATGCATTGAAAGTTCCGTGCAAAGTGTCGCGTGATCATCGTATTTTATCAATTAGTGCGCGCGCGATCGTAATTAACCGCGTTTACGCAAGTGTCGTGCGAAATTGTCATAAAGAAGGAGCAGCAAAGGAGGAGCAAAAGGAGAAGGGAGGCATTTGGTGACGGCGGAGTATTGTGAGTAATTTATAACTTGTTTATAATTTATATCATTCCTCGCTTTTTAAATTAAATTTTGCTTGTTTGTATTTCCACGCTAGCGATTTTATTATATTATTGCGTAATATATACGGAAAGAATTTTCTTTTAGAATTTACCCTAAAAATCATGGTAATCGTGGGACAATATGGTATGGAAAGAATTTTATGAGAATTTCTCTGATTAATATTTATCACAATAAAAATAATATCTATCACAATAAAATATAAAACATGTTTGATTAATTTGATTAAACTGCATAGTAAAGTTAATCAAACATGTTTTATATTTTAACGTGTAGATATTATTATTTTTATTATAATAAATATTAATCAGAGAAATTCTCATAAAATTCTTTCCATACCATATTGTCCCACGATTACCATGATTTTCAGGGTAAATTCTAAGAGAAAATACTCTCTGTGTACATGCACATATGTATATAAAATATGTATATAAAATATGTATATAAAATGTCCATATCTCTTACATTTTCTAATTTATGCAGAAAGAAAATCTGCCTTCTTGAAAAATATCTTTCCAATTATCTTTATTTGTTGTAAATTCTCTTGCTCGTGTCTCGCATAAAAAAAAATAGAGACAGAACTTAGATTAAAGATACCGGCTCGAAACGAAGGTATACATATACATTCTCTGACGAGAAATCGAGCGTTGGTTATTTTCGCTAGTTCAAACGCTCAAGTTTTTCCAATTAATCTCAGTCCCGTCCGGGGGAAGGCGTCCGTGTTTTATCAACGACAAATAAACCGACGTTTTGACCCAAGGGTCTTTGATCGCAGCTCGAAATAATTGAAATTTAAGACGCGAAACGAGCGTACGGACGGTGACTCTTCCTCGTCGTTGCCTCGACTCGATTCGATCCAATTAAGCGCGGCCCCGAGGGCCCCGCTGTCGGGAACTTCGATTCTCTTTTCGTCCTGCTCTCTCTTTCTTTCTCTTTCCCCTTTCTTTCTTATTCAGCCACTCCTGTCTTCCTGGAGACCCTTACTGCGTTAAGGAGGTGACATTCGAGCGTGAGCAAAAACCGGCCGAGACGAAACACCCTTCTCTATCTCTTCCGTGCGCGCGATATACTCGTTACCTTAATTACATTTGGAACGTAAACCACGTAATCAAAGGGGACGACCCTACCTCTTTACAACAAGCAAATATTTTTCGGCACACAAAACGAAGTTTTCGCGAAGCAGAACCTGCGACAAATTCGGTCATATGTCTCGTAAGATTCAACGTTGTTATTTCTTACCATTGAAAATGCTTCATTATGCACTTGACACTCTAAAGTGTTTCTCATCGATCGTGTCTACCGTATTAAAACAAATTTTATTAACGGTCAATATAATTTTCATAAGTTTTGACACAATTAAATTATACTATCTAATTTTATTTCAATTTTTTTTTCTTTTTTTTTTTTTTGATAAAATTAAGTCATAAATATTTTTCGAAATATACATTTGTCTTGTTCGACATTTGCTCGTAAAAAAATGGCACGATTAATCAAGGATCACACGATTAATTATTGTATAATTAAGGATCTCAGTATTAATACGAGCAATAAAGATAAGTCACCATCCAATGTTCCCAAGATTCTCTTCCGCCTTATTCTTGTTGCAATCTTGAGGTCGACATTTAGTCTTCGAAGGAACAAACGGGCAAACGCGAACTACAAGTAACGTCACCTCCATTAATCTTCCTCCCGCTCGGATTAGATTTAACCTAAGGGATTCTCACGATCTTGTCTCGACCGAAATTACGATCGCGACCTCTTCGTGACTCTGCATCATGAAAGCTGATTCATTTCGGGAAGGAGAACAATATCCGGAATAATTGAAAATAGAGTACATAAAATATTTAGTAAATCAAATAGTTTATGTATCAACTCTATAACATGATAATTACATGATTATTATGTTAAACTATTTTGGAATAGCACTTGTCGCAAACAGCATTCAAGATTGTACGTATACCTATATATGATTTAGAAATCTTGCTTCTAAATAATATTGAGTGCTTTTTCTCTCTATAATCATATTATATACAATTATCTCTACCAATTTATTGCTGCAGGATATTAAATTAAATGTACAGCATAACACTCTTTAAATTATAAGATAGTAACGCGTGTTAAAATATGATTATGTAATGCTTCTCTCTCTCTCTCTCTCTTGAGGCGTGATCATGCGTTTCCGCCAATTGCAGAGCAATGCTCTTAACACGAATGTTTCTAACCACGAGCTTGAAGATAGACAACGAACAATAGTGCGACAAAGAATAATGGATAGCAATGAGGTATTGTTTCGTGCCGCTTTCAACGAGTCCAATTAAAGCGCGTCCTTCCGTCGGCTTAAAGCCGGGGACACGATAAAGTTTTTTTTTTTTTCACCGGCGACGAATGAAACGGAGAATTATGTATCCTAGGTTTCAATAATAAAAGTCTCGTTATGCGCGTTGCCGTTTACGCTCTCTCTTTATAGATAATATAGATTATCACGTTTCCTGTCCGAATGTTTTCTATCGCTGATCGCGATTGCGCGTCGCGGAATAATTAAAGCATAACGAATTGACAATGTGGTAAAATTCGTATTGATTTTCCCGCGACCTTTTCTGTTTTCCGTACCAACGATATATATACGCACGGTTCGACAAAAACACTCGACACGTTTAGTTTCGCTCGATGGTCGACAATGAGAGGACACGCTTCGCCCAACATTGGATCGATCTTATTGAGAAACTTGAAATGCGCTAGCTTGAAAAACGGTTCGTTTTACATCTCAAAAATGGACATTTTTATTTTAACGAGGCGTAGGGAAAAAATTAGACGAAGATTTATTTAACCTCATATATGTATATTCCGCGAATTCTGGACAAGCATAAATTTCAAGTAATATGCGACGCGAGATGTTTTTTTTTACATAAATTATTCATGCAAAAGTCGCACAAGACTGACGCTAAATCTGGATTAACACGGGTACTTTTTTTTTTTTTTTTTTTTATAAAATGAGTGCTCCTCGTCGATGTGGCTGCGACAGCCGGATCGATACCGAACGAAGACGCCGAAGTAAGCGAAAAACAAAATTCAATTAGAAATGCAGGCCGCGGGAAGGCAAAGCCGGAACCGAGCATCCGGCAAGCCGGATGTAATGCTATTACCAGCGACTGAAATTGTATTCCGAAGAATCGAATTTGCGGTCAAACAAAATGGTCGTGTGTGCAATGCTCATCGAACGATCGATGTGGAACGATTCTGCTCGCTAGAGCAAGAAACGAGCAACTCTATAAACTTCTTGGTGGAAGGAAATGGAGAAAGGGAAGGGGGAAATAGAGGAAGAGAAGATCTTACTTCTGCTTGAGTAGAATAGCGGTATCGATATCAAATGATAAACTCTCTTGTATAAGAAATAAGAAGGATGAATCAGTCGCAGAAGGAGAGAGAGGGAGAGAGAAAGATGTTAAAGAAGCTTTGGGTCAATATTTGTTGGCGGTATCTTATTATTGAAGAGATTATTGAATATCTGACAACAAATATCTAAGGATTATCAATAATGAAAAGAAAGATGGAAATCAGATTGTTCCTTGCATTATGGATGAA
The DNA here is from genome assembly GCF_030444845.1 of Prenolepis imparis. Classification (NCBI taxonomy): domain Eukaryota; kingdom Metazoa; phylum Arthropoda; class Insecta; order Hymenoptera; family Formicidae; genus Prenolepis; species Prenolepis imparis. The sequence goes on along the minus strand of NW_028141163.1, from coordinate 13,954,294 downwards.
TAAGTCGAATGATAGCTCAATCTTACAACCGTACACTGGAGCCCAACCAGAGAACTCCAGAGTTCTTGCATTCAGAGTATTCGAATACTCACATTCTCACATTAATATTTTCTTTCACATTCTGTTATTCTTCATCCTGAGATATTTATAAGATACCGCGAACAGACATCTACTATATTTTATTGAAAAAAAAAAAAAAAATAGAAATAATAAAGAAACTAGAAACATAAATCAACATCTCCGAGTTTTATAAACTTCGATATGCGCTTCTAGATTTAACAATTACAAGCTTTCGAAGAATTGTTTTAGCTGTGCGCGATTCGAACTGACGTTTCGATAGACAGAATTTTTTACTGTGATCAGCAGCTTTTTACCGTGTGAAAATAATGAATGTTGTAGTGTCTCAGAGCGATACAAATAGCAATCTTTTTTGTCGCGTCAAAGGGAGCAAGTCATACCTGCCTGCGTTTGACAGTCTGACTTCTATCTTGTACAGCGCGATGTAGAATGCGCGAGTTGGCGTATGTGCGAAGAAAAAAGGGGAACGAGAAGGGCGAGTAGAAAGGGGTAGGTCAAGTGCATTCGAACAGACACACTCGACCGTCCGACGTTGTTCGTGTCTTTGTCTCCCTGTCTTTGTCTCGCGCGATCTGCGTCTTGTTGCTCCGTCCCTCTGATCCTTTGTATCGTTTTACAATAGGAGCGACGTAGATAAAAATTTTTGACCCGGCGCCCTCGCGCCTGAAAAAACGAAGCACCGTTCATTTTCGTGCCACTTCGTTGCATCCTCACTCACGAAGGGATCGGTAAGTACCTTCGGAAGTAATCGCGAAAAAGTCGTGTAAATATTGCCGCGCGAGTGACAGATGGCTTTTAAAGAGAATGATTTATCAAAAGTAAATATATTCATTTACTCTTGTTACATTGATGTAAATCAAACTGAGATTTGACAAGTTTAATTACAGATATATAAATGTCTCAGGTTTATCTCATTTTCAAATTGATTTTGCTCCATCAAGAACGTTAATTATACGACGTTAAAAGAGAAATAGATTTAAAAGGAATTTTCCGTTTTAAGAACAACAACATTGTGAAATGTGTTACTATGATTATTACAACTAAAATTTATGAGCGGAATTAAATTAAGCGCATGATGATGTTTTTACTCAGAATAATCAGAGTAAGAAAAAATGCGACTCTTGATACGTGTGTTTAGTTTTTTTATACATCATATGATGAATGTGCGGTTCAGTATGAAAAGCGTTAATTTAAACAAGAGTCGCTTACGTGAAATTATGCAATGGGTTAACATAATTTTCAACGGAAAAGGAAAGACCGACCATAAATGGTCGCGGTCTTGGTACGAGAAATCACAGCGGCGGCAAAAAAATGCAATGCCGGGCGCGATTTTTCGCTTCGCACGTGGAGATCCTTCTGCACTTTCATATAGCGATGTTGGATCCCGCTGTTACCGGATAATCCATTTTCCAACAATCACTCTAATGGCGGTATACATTTTGTTTTGATATTGCGGTTTTATTAGTTTCGTGTTAGTTGAACGAACGGGGCAGAACGTCGATACATTACTTTCATTATCGAGAAACATCGACTTTGTTTACGCAAATTATGTCTTCACGCTTTTAATTAATAACTTTGAGTGTTCCTTTTGTCTTATGCGACATATAAAATTCGTTTTACAACTCGTGTGATTCTATCTAATCCGACGGGATTCGCGCACTTTAAAATTCTATTTTCTTTTCCGATGCTTCTGTCGCTTACGCTTTCTTATCTTTTGTTACGGCTTTTGTTATAATAAATGTACATACATATCAAAATTGCTTAATTTTATAATGTGTCATGTCAAATAACATGCGAAATGTAAAAATAACGTGTCATTTTCTTAGCTCGTGAATACGCAGTAATAAATATATGTATCGAAATTGCTTAATTTCAGAATGGACATGTGTCGTGTCAAATAATATGCGAAATATAAAAACGTGTGTCATAAAAATTTAGGACAGAAGACTGATTGAAAAGATCTATTAAAAAATTGACATTTCCTGAGTGATATATGTATTATACGTATAATTCATTAAAATATTACGCTACATTTGTTGACTTCATCGAAGCTATAATCGCCATCCGAGAAATAGTCTTGTATATACAAAATGATTGCGCGACATCAATTAATGAGCGAAAAATATACATATATATAAATGTCGATTACAATTTTTTAACTCTATAAAAATTCTACGCTGAACATAAGGTCAAGCAATTTTAGCAAAACATTTCGTACACGGGAAAGCTTCTCTCGACATCTCCGCGATTTCGAACATCTCCTAGCATTTCACAGTCGTGTCTCATGCACTCACATGTACATTATATGTATATACATACACACACATACAGGCATGAGCCACATATGCACCACATATGCACGAAAAGAGCGCACCTTCTAACCCGAGCCAACAGCTCCTGAAAACGAACTGCTTTTCGCCACTGTGGAAACATTTTTAACCCGGTGCTCGCTCGTTTCTCTCTCTAAATCGCTCGGTGCCGCCGCGATACGTTAGCAGGTCCCTCGAGCGGGGGTTCGCGCCACCAGACTCGTTTCTTTCAAGCAACCACCGTTGGGATCAGAGTAGCCGTCGCGCGGTTATCGATATTCCTCACGGATAATCGTCTTACGATCCTCGCTCCTTCCGTCTCCTTCCGTCCGCTATCCCTTGGTCGATCCGTTCCGAGCTTTCGAGAGACCCCGGGTTGTTTGTCTCGGGACGGAATAAGTAAAGTAAGTTTCGCTTAGCTCGCGTGGATGGGGAAAAAGACTCTATTGCGAAATGCAGCCTGTGTAGCCAATATACGTCGCTTTAACGTCGCCCGTCGGTGAGGTAATTTGCGTGAAACGCATTCTAACTCATAAATTTCCGCTCCAATTACTTGCTATGCACTGCCGCGGACAGCGCGGAGTTGCGAACGTTCCTTTTTCGAATGCACGAAAATTGTTTTCGCAATTTTTCCGCGCGTCCTCGAAAGAAAGAGTGTCGCAATTCTTCTGTCCGCGACAGACAAAGTATGGAGATTGATATCCGTAGAACCATAGTACCGAAAAACTTTCGGCAGTATGAAAGGAATTAAGAATTTCAAGTTATCGTTTTATTGTTAGGATCAGTTGTCTATATAACTCGCGGAAAAGTTGCGAAAAGTCGACTACTTTCATTGTCTTATTTAATTTTTAATTTTAATCTTCTTCGACCCTCCTTCGTCGTCTCTCTTTTCGAACCACTTCCGTCCTCGTTTCTCTTCCAGAATTATTACGAACCGCAAATCGTAAAATTATATTACGATATATGTATTGCGAGACCTGCAAGATTATGTATCATTGACATATTTTATGGCGAGAAAGAGGAAGGAGAACTGTTCGCTGGGGAAGCGTGGAGGAAAACATCGGTCGTCGGGATGGCAAGGGATGAAATGCGCCTGCTGGCTCTTATTTGCATTCTCCCGACACAAGCACGATTCCATTTCCGGTGGCAGTAGAATTGTTTCGCGCGGTTGGTCAAACTTGAGATCGATTTTCGTTCAAATAGACGATCTTAAGGCGCAGTCGTAAGGGAGTACAGATTCATCGAGAATAGTTAAACGTGATTTTTGATGGTTCAAAAGAACATTGCCGACGTATCGAAAATTTAAAAACTGAAATGTAAAAAAGTTATTAAGATTTCACGTTATTAATTTACCGAACAAATCCAGAATCTTTAATGTAACGCAATGAGAAAATATATGGAAATGATTTAGACTACTTATTACAGAACTTTCAACTTCTGCCGACTTACTCTGCTATTTATCTGCATCAAATATAGCGACAGAGAAAATATTTATTCGGCAATTTTCAGCAGGAATAAGTAAATTATAGTACGCGGAATAGATCCCATCACGTATTTGACATTTATCACATTGTCGTCAGATTAATGTTGTCGCGTCGTGTAAAATTAATCGAATTTATCAAGCACGCGTTTGCGCGAACGCGTTGCTCGCTTAGTATAGTATCATATCTCCCCTCGACACAACCATCCATAATTTTCGATCATAATCGTTTATATCTTCTCGTACGTTCTAAACGTGACCGATGATAGGCGCTTTAAAATCGTCAATTTGGTACCGCGCAGAATTTATTGCCCCGACTTTGACATCTTCTTTCGAAAAACTGCAGCGACCCTCGATGATCATCTCGATTACGTGTGTGTTCGTCGTTTGTCGCAACCGACAAGCTCCGATCTGAATCGACGGATGGGCAGCGAGTTAACGGTACGCTTACCTCACTCCTATCCGGGTGATTATGTACGTTTCGCTCCCGTGCACATTCATCTCGTTACAAACCGCCTCATTATAGTCGATTGCTTTCACTGCGCGGACGCGTCACGCGCACTGCGGCTAGCTGCGGACACGTTGATAACGATAATACTAAATCCAGAAGACAGAGAGAGAGAGAAAGAAGAAGCCGGGAATTGACATTTGCAAAACTGCTTATCTTAAAATCTTAATTCTGCGTGATTTTTTGCTCTTTTGAATTAAATTATTTATTAAATTTTATTAAAAAAAAGGTGCACACGATGCTGAAGAATGCTTAATAACGATTTCTAATATGTGTCGTACACATGGAATTAAATTAAAATATTAATTAAAATGTTTTGTTGGTATTATAATTGGATTTTTCAAGATTTCGTAAAGCTTTAATATATGTACGTATATATTTTTTCAGCTGAATTTCCTGAACATAAGTTATTCATTCGTAACTCTATGCTAATAAAAAGTAGCCGATTTTCTATTAAAATTTATAGATATCATATCTCTCTCTCTCTCTCTCTCTTTCTCTCTCGAGTGCAAAATACAATATTTACGATGAGCCGACCGAACATTAGTATATGATCGCCCATAAATGCTCGCGGTCTGTGGATATCCACGTCGAAGTCATCTTAACGCCCATAAACGAACGTGCTCGGTGCTTATGTCGCGAGTTTAATTATGCACGCATTTACCTTGTAATTAGCACGGGCTGTTTGGTTACGCCGACCCGATACTCACGGAACTGTAACTCACGTGACCTGTTTGTGAGGTTTGAATTACGTAATACGGACTGCTATCCACATACACAAACTCTGGAAATGACACGCCTATGATACATGACCGTGCCGTATGTATATCTCGCAAAGATGATTACATATGTAAAGGTATTTGTTTTAAATTAATGCCACTTGATCGGCTCTATAAAATACATCGCGGCATTATAGCCCCATGTTTATTTACATCACATCCGCAGCATTTTTAATGTTTGCGTGTAACGCGACACTGCTGCTGCATTAATGAATGATACAATAGGCGCTCGATTACTGGATGAGAAATAAATTCCAACCGTGTGAAAAGAGAATCCGAAATTGTATATTCAAAATTTCTATATAAATCGTTTAAATTTTAATGCAATTATATCATAACGAATTAAATGTACTTACTTTCACCTTACTTATTGTTAGCTATTATTTTCTGAAATAAGGAAAGATAATTCACGACATTTATTTGTCGATAAAACAGCTGGTAATGCACATTTAAAGATAATTTGAGACTCCAATTCCTTCTACGCGAGCGCACTCGAACGACAAGGAGAGCTATATCGGCGATTACTCCGTTAAATGGTCCGGAAGTATTAAGTCGATCGCGTACGTACGACAAAGTGGATTATCGGTCTTCTTTAAATCGGTCCTTTAAGAACGAAAGGAAATATTTTTCGCGCCGGAAATTTCCGAGGATAATCATTCGCAAACGCATAGATAAAAATCGAGATTTTTCTAATTTTAAGGTTGGTGAAAAAGACGACGATTATTCGAAAATGGTACATGTATTATAAATGTACATACGTAAATGATCCGTCGCCATATCATTGAAAGAATTTTGAAAACAGGTAACGCGCTCGGCTAATAGGAAGAATTTGACGAAGCAACAAGTGTTTCCATTATTGTCCGCTGCATCAATTCCCGTTTTCATTTTAATTATTTGAATTAACTTGGTTATTGAATTACTTAATTGTAACATTATCGAGGTGATTACGTCACGATCTCTCCGTCAAAGTTACTAATAATTTTGCAACAACGTTAAATACTTGGCGTCCCAAAGGCGGACAATAATGGCGGGCGTCGAACAGCAATGCTTTGATCAAACGCGTTAATGGCACACCAATGGCACAACAAACACCACTACGGAGCCGCAGAATGCAGAATATATTACGCGATGTAAACAAAGTTTGCTGATGAATTTAACATTAAAGATTTTTTAAATCAAATACTAATAATACGGAAATTAATGACATAAAAATTAATTTTTTTTTGATACTATAACCGTCGTGGTAATCATATTAGATGATAATATTCACTATATAGGTGCAATAATGTATCAGAAATAAACGAACGAGCAATTGAGGTAGTTTAAATCAAAGTGCGTGGTCAGTCAAAGTAGTACGAATTGGTAAGCGGTCAGCCGAAGTAGTACAAGTCGGCGAACGGTCAGGCGAAGTAGTACAGATCCGTGCGTGGCGAGCCCGATACAAGTCAGTTGATGATATCAGCGATACCGAAAACCTCTATTATTGTCGGTCGTCGGTCTGTTCGTCTGTTTTAATTTGCTAAAATTGTTTTTGTTTTTTTGTTTTTTTGATACTATAACCGTCGTGGTAATCATATTAGATGAGAATATTCACTATATAGGTGCAATAATATATCAGAAATAAGCGAACGAGCAATTGAGGTAGTTTAAATCAAAATGCGTGGTCAGTCAAAGTAGTACGAATCGGTAAGCGGTCAGCCGAAGTAGTACAAGTAAGCGAACAGTCAGGCGAAGTAGTACAAGTCGGCGAACGGTCAGGCGAAGTAGTACAGATCCGTGCGCGGCGAGCCCGATACAAGTCAGTTGATGATCAGCGATAGCGAAAACCTCTGTTATTGTCGGTCTGTTCGTTTGTTTTAATTTGATAAAATTGTTTGTTATATTTTTAATTATTTAAGTCGCGGTCCCTTCGAAAAATTCTCAGAAAATTTTTTTAAAATAGTAAGAAAATTTAAAACAGATTGAAAAGATTATTTGGAAGTAATGCTTATACGCGGATAATGAAAAAGCATTTTGATTGGTAGAATTTCGCCGGTCTCTCATCTGTAAATTATTTCAAACATCGTAGAAACATCGAATATGTAGCTGTTGAAATATTTACACGTTTTTCATCTCGTCGAGCGCGTGCCTCCTTTTGGTCTCGCGAGACGACGACGTGAAGAGGAAAGGATGCGGAAATGGATGACGATGGGAATTAGGTTTTCCGAAGGATATGTGACCGGCTTTCCTAGATGGTGTCTCTATACGATGTCAAAGTACCGCGACAGCCAACTTTCTCGTAAAGCTTTTCTCTGCTTTCAACACCTCCTTGCAGTACGCGACATTCCGTTTCGTAAAAAAAAAGGAAACGCGTACGAAGTTTTTTTTATTACGTTACAGTCACGACCGGCACGCGGAGAGTATTCCAATAAACACGAATCTCTATATCGTCTGAGTTGTTAATCCTTGAACCGCGACGAAAAATTTTATTTACTTCGAACGAGGGGAAAAGGTTGATTGAAAAAAATGAATGTTAAAAATATTTTGTTTATCCGATCCTCTCTTTGTATATCGCTACAAGCTAAAATATTTATTACAGAACGGTTTTAGTAGTTAGCAATGCTTTCGGAATTTTTCATTTGTTTATGAAAAATTCAACAACTTTATCTAGCGTCGCATTGTTTATTGATAAAATGCCGTAACAAAAGAATTAAAAAATATTACACAGTGCGATGTTTTCCACACATTAGTCACATCTAACGAGCAAATGTATGAAAATTATTGAACCGTTCTCTGCTAAAAAGCAAAAAATGTTGGAGAATGAAAAGTAAAATAATTTACTATTTTATATATATCTAAATCCACGAATTAAATATTAATTACACTTTTCACACTGTACCATTCGAGTGTACGAGATTTTTAATCAAACCCAACAATAGTTCGAATTGATATTTCTCCGTTTTTCCCGCGTACTTGTGCAAAATCAATCCACGGTAGGGAATATCGGTGTTAGTTGAGGGGGCGAGAGAAACACGCAGAACGCGGTGCGACGCAAAAATCGCAAACGGACCGAACAAAATGTGACGGGAACAACGCGGCGAGGTATGCATTGTCTATCACGAATAACGGTGAAAACATCGGCAATCCCGCGACGACATACGACAACAAAAATCCACGTAAACGTCCGCGAAACGCGCGACGAGGCGCATGATGGGACAATCCAAAGAATCTTCCGAGGAGTGAGTTTTCGCCGATCGTTATATAACCGGAAAAGCTCGGCCGCGATAAAAGCGACGTAAAAGGAATCCAGGGCTGATTCCCGCGAGCGCGCACCGCCGTCTCCGGCGCGTTAATTGTAATGGTATTAATTACGATAATGGAGCGCTTCCCTCTCTCCCCACATCGTCCCCCCCCCTCTCTCTCTCTCTCACCCCATGCTGTATCTCTCCTCCTCTTTCGTGCCTACGCATCCCTTCGCGCCCACCCCCTTCTCGCTCGCGCCGTGCCGCTAACCCTTCCATTCTCTACCCTTTGTTCCGTTCCCCGACGCTGGCGTCAATTAAGTGGATATCTCAAACGAAAAATTCTAATAAGCCCGTTGAAACGAGTCCGCTCCAAAGCTAGAGCGTGGTTCTTTATGGAGCTTCAACGGGATCGCCGAAGCAGATGGCGGCGTCGCTGATGGTAAATTTTTTTTTCTCGTTGCCAATGGCGCCGCTTCGTCCTTTCCGAAAGTGCGAGACGACGAGACGATGAAGACTTCGTTTCGCGAGTAGTTGGAGTACGTTCGATCGGCCGGAAATCTCCCGCGAGAATAGCTCAACGGCAGGAGAGCCTCGCGAGAATTCAGGACTTCCCTCGGTGAGCGAGATCTATCGACGGCAAGGGAAGAGGGTTGATGACGGGGAAAAAGGGAAAGAGAGAAGAAGGGTAGGCCCGGAAGAGGGAGGGACGGTAGAGGAAAGAAGTGCAGTTCGATACAGGTGAATACGTTTTCGAAAAGGCTACGAGAACTTTGTCTCGTATCTGCCAGGCTTCAAACACTTTTGTTCCCTCACTCTTCTTACTTTGTTCCCGAGTAGTGTTATTTGACGTCCGTAAACGAATATAATATGGAGTAGATATACATATATATGTATATGATGGTACGGAAATACTGTATTTTAGATTGCCTTTGTAGAGTTACGAATACGTTTGTCGATATAATGTATCGCTCGATGCCTCTCGACGGGAGATCTTTGACGAGTTCAAAGTCGCTCTTGCTTTAGCCAACGTTCGGCGAGAGATCGTTCCATATACGACACAGCTTCTCAATTTGCATTAAATATGCCTCAATTAAGCCTCGGTTTTTCCGACAGCCTTAACTTGTTTGCATAAGGACATTGAGACAGATTGAAAGAATCATATGGCAATGTATTCATTTAGATATAATCTTATAAGAGGAATTTACATAATTTCTCGATATCCTTAATATGTATATACGACTGCACTGAAAGTAATAGACTTTAGGGATATGATGAGTTAAACTAATCTATATAATGTTATAAGTTATAAATATATATAAGCATAGCGTTTTATTTTCAAAAAGTTAACTCTTTGTAAATTTTTTCGTATATACGTTAAACTTATACATTATTTAAAATGGTTAGAAGAGATAAAAAAAATTATAAATACTAATAAAGTAGAGATAAAAATATTTGACGAATCTTGAATCTTGAAATCAAGTGCACATGAATTCAATTCTCGCCGGTAATTATGCTAAACACGCGTAAAATTATCTTTCAAAAAATGATTTATAATATACACAAAAATTACACACTTTAATTAAACATATTTTGTATTTAGGCAATCGTATCTGTGAATTTAGTAATAAAAAAACTAGATTGCATAATATTTATAAAGTTTCTTCAATGAAACTTAAAATTTTTCCCTGTTCGAAGACTGTTCAAAGTGGCTTTGGTGGCTCATGATATACGATCGCGGAGGGACTCTCACATTAATTTATATGCGGACAAATTAATTATTCCGTCCGCGTTATAAATGCTCTCCGTGGAATTATGCCGTTTCCTTGGCGACGAGACTTATTGATAAAATTGTAATATACTATCATTAAAAGGCAAATACGATGTCACTGAACGATAAAGCGAATTTAGAGCTTATCCACAAAGATATAAGTTAATTAAAGAATTCTTCATTATTCAATAACGTGCATCATTAACACAGATTTAGTGTTTAGGATTGTCGATATTCGCGGTACCGTTCTGTCTATTCGAAGCATACATTTATATCTTTATATCTATTAATTTTCTCTAAGCGGTATAAAGAAGGAAAGAGACATTCGTACTCGGACATTCATTTACGATATACATTAAACCAGTACGTATTATATGTCGCTAAATGGAATATTGCGAACATATAATTATACGAGGAGTAATTATATTCTTACGATTCGATATAATGCAGTTCGATATATGTATTATCTGCTATTTTCAAATTATATAAAATGATAATACATTATACAACTTAAATAGTTTTAACATGTATGCAAGTGATAAACAAATTAATTAATTTCGTAATAATTATAAACAAGTAGTAATTAAGAAGATTATTATCAGTGCTCTTAAAAGAAGATTTAAAAAATAAAGAAAATTTTTTTCAGAATAATAATTCTTGCATTGTCAAAAAAGTTGGAAACATTGTTTGACTTAGAGTGATTTGTAAATACAGATTGACTTGCGGACGAAAAAGATTAATTTTGCTAACTAAACAATAAATCTGCTAATTTCGTAATGATATAAAATTTCAAAAGTAATAGATTCCGTTTATTACTTGCATAAAATTTGTATAGAAATCTCATTCACATAAGATCTCTCTTTTATAAATTTACATTAATTACGGAAAAGTAATTTTCGCAGTATCGAGAAAAAGTTATTGAATGCATAAAAATAGTTAGCTATATTTCTGTACAGATTTTAATTTTCATAGATGGAGAAGAAAGTTTAATTAGTATTTAAAGTCTATAGATATGTGCTCTTTTGTAATAACAATCGCCTTGTAATACGTGAATATTATAAAAACACATAAATTTTTTATTTGAATTTGAAGGATATTTATAGTTAATCATCTCTTTGACATAAATGTAACATAATACGATTTTTTTATTTAAGGGATCATAAAGAACATACTTAATCTATACTGATATTTGATAAGGCGAGATCAAAAGGTAGATATAATCATAGAAAGTTTCTTTTTACGCACAAGTTTAATTCTCTTTTCTGAAGAATATAATCGAATTCTTTTTATTGGCTATAAATTTCGTGAATACATCTAAAAAAAAGTAATGTTCTTTAATCGTTTAATACACTTTTTACCATACTTTTTTAATTTCACAGATCAATATGTTTTGTTTGTTATTTTGTCGCAACTTTTACTTCTGCAATAATTTTGATATAGTTATTTTGAAGCTTTTACTAAAACGAAAAATATCATACATTTTAATGTACTTACAGATCGGAAAAACAATTAAATTGTGCATTAATAACATACGTAATGAGTAGAATGCAAAATACGTATAAAGTAAAATTTATTTAACTCATTAAATAGTCAAGTTATATATGTATATTAAAACATTTATCCCGATATGACGTGAACGAGATGTATTCTGTTTATGAAATGGCTGTTACGTAAAAGAATTTTATTTCGCTCTTTTCTGTTTTCGTTTTGCTTTTTGACAAGAGTTGAAGTTACAACCGCAATTAAGAAACGTGCCGCGTATATATATAGAGGAAGTAAATTCTCCTTAAAAGTGTACCGTAGGGAAGATTCCAACGCTGGCAGTGTTTTAGTTTTTAGAAATTAGTAACGACCCGGAAGCACTTGAAAGAGTAGATACAGTAGGCGGAAGTAGACAACAACGGATAATAATGACCAAGTTGGTTACATCGTGGCTTTGCGTCGGCAAGAAGCGCGCATAGTCGTCCTTCTCTATATCCAGACTTTAGAAAAAGGTCAACATCCACTGATCATGATGAAAGTTCCGCCGTCAGGAAATTCCGGAGTATATACAATTGTACTCGCAGTTTGATTCTCTTATATATAGAAGATGCGCGTTTGCGCTACTATGTTATTGTCAGAAAAATAACTGGAATTGATATAGCGTATTTTTTAATAAATTTCCGTAAAATTGTACACTTCATACGTCCCTCGCGCATATCGATTGACTTCTTTCTGATGAAAATTCCATGCGAAAGAATAATGAAATTTACTTCATTTATTAGGGAGCTTTTACTCTCGCTTATTCATCAAGATATTAAATTTCGGGGAGAGTGTAAATTAATATGGAATCCATATAAAAAAAAAAACGTTTTTTCATCCCCACGTTTTATTATTTCGAAAGTGGTTCTTTGCAAGCCTTTTTTGGACTTACGTGTTCGCCGTATCTGCCAATTTCCTTCGATTCGATATTGATCGCGCGAGGAATGCTAAAATTTTCATAGAAACCGCCTCCGTTTCTCAGATTGTAAATGAGACGAGAGGCAATTAACCCTCTCCCCTCCCGCTCCGCGCACGGGATTAATCGGCGACACCCTCGACACCGCGGGAATTACATCGCATCGACAAAAATACGATAGGCGGCTTGTCGCGCGGAGAAAGGAAGCCCATTAGCAACGTCCGTGCGGGAGCGAAGTGGTCGTTCATTCATGAACTCGCGGGCGTAGCATCGTAGCCGTACTACTACAACTACCACACACACATCCTTCCGCTACGTAATATTAACGCTCTATCGTTACTACTACTACGTCGCGATCTACTACGCTACTACCACTTTTACAACAGCATCGCCAACGCCACCACCATTACAGCCATCGCCATCATCGCCACTACCACCCTCAGCACCACCACCATCACCACCACCACACACTACCACCATCACCACCACTACTACTACTACCACCGCCTTCGGTGTACCAACATCGGTTACGTGTTCTACCACAAACCGGCATCGGCATCGTCGCGGCGTGCCGCGTTCCTGGCGTTCTTATGCGCGAGGTGCCTCAGATACTCTCGTCGGATGCAACGGCCTTTTAGCCGATGCACTTCCGTGTCGCCGAACTCCTTGACATTGAGAACACCGACGGCGATTCCTCGACGACTATGTATCGCGACTATTCTAGTCGTTCCCCGACTAGTCGGAATCTAATCGAACGAATGCCGAGAATACCTAATCTTCTAGCGTCTCTGAGAACGTTCAGGATTGGACGTATCGTCAATCTCCTCCTCGATTTGTCTCGAATGCAAAAAATAAAAGTAATGAGACAGTGTCTGAGAGTGTGTGAGAGAGTGTCTATTTATTTATTCGCTTGCTTTCGAGATTTTGTCGCACATTTTTTCCAATATTTGATATAAAAACAAACTTTTGATATAAAAATAGACTACAAGTGATACAAGTGAAGTGACACGAGCAAATGTTTGTGAACTTTTTTTATTATGATTCTAGATATAGATTCTAACTGATGTGTAAATCAGATTCCAAATCGAGATTCGAAATTTAATTATTATTTGACCTGAATTTAATATATCGTCTTTCTCGAGACTTTAGTTTTTCTGACTAATTGACAGACTGATAGAAATTTGTCAATTAATTAAGATAAGATTGTTATCTTGTTTTTAGCCATTGTTACAAAAATAACTGACCGTTCTACATTTTAAACAATTTACCATAGCAATAATTGTCTTTGTTAAATCAAGCACGGATAAATAAGTTACGCCGGTCATTTATCTCAATTATTGCAATCGCGACAGCAAGCACGTTAATAGCTCGAGGTTATTTCCCATGTTCGGTCGAAACTCGCGTTAATTAGGAGCTCCTCTCTTCCAGGACAAGGCGGGAGATCAGCTCTTAATTTTGATAATGGATCAGAAATTTGTAGAAGCAATAACAGCGATGCAATTATTTTAGCTCCCTATAAATACGCTGACGCATTCAAACTATAAACTTAAATATACTATTTTACAAAACATAATTAAGGATATACGATATTGCGCGAAACACGCTACATGCAATCATCATTTTCGATTCGTGCTTAATCTTTGATAAATGATCTTTGATCCGATCAAAGTATATTTCTGTACACATACAAGAAAGCAGTAACATGAAAAAAAAATATCAATAATCACTTTTCGATAATGGTATCTCTCTTAAAAGTCTCCGTCAGCGTACCTTTTTTACCGTGACAGGTCGTTAGACGATACGAGCGGACATTTATTTTACAAGTTTGTCAGTCGATGCGTCCCGAGAAATGTGATTAAACTTTCGTGGCTCTTACGGAAATCGATCAAAAACATCGTCCCCGTCGCTCGCTCGGCGTCGCTTCCGGTTATCCCGACAGCTTTAAGGTCAACGCGCATACTAGGGTCCTTGACACTGAAACAACACGAAACTTCGGCAACTTGCCGGCAAGTTGGCGAGATTTCCATACGTTATTCCCCGGTACGAGGGCAATGCGTCCAATTAAGACGACGAACGAAACTTTGACTGTTTCAACTTGAGCAACGCAAAATGTTTTAGTTCGTATATTTCCTTCGTTAGACGTTACTTATAGCTGAACAGAGAAGAAACGAGCTCGGAACAGAATGTAAGAACACTTATAGAAAGTGTCAAAACTGTAAATGAGACACTTGACATAAAAAGTATGAAAAATAAATTGCGTCGGTGAATAAATTCTCTATGTTTATGTTCGTGTAATTACGTACTTATACATATTTATTTAAACATAGATGCTATCAGAGTTCGTAATTAAAATGTATATTAAAATTAAATTAAAACGGTCGTTTAAATAATAAAACTCATTATTTATCGACGAATACATTATTTTAATTCATCTTTTTCATTATTCATTTTAAAATAGCGACACTTTTTACAATATAATTCTTTAAATCTTACTCGGTGCCTTTAAAAAGTTAGCGCGCGCGATGAAAAAAATATTCTCACATAAAACTTAAATTAACCGATCATACTTTAATCGATTATTCACATTGCTATGCAATTGCATTGCATCTATTCTATAATCTTTACGCTATTAATTACACTACAAATTTAATTTATAATATTTCAATATAAGCGGCTGAAAAAAAAGTCAATTTCTACGATTCTCCCCGGCGTGATTCCTGGTTCGATTTTTTCGAATAAAAAACTCGCGATCAATGATGACGTTCGGGCTGATGGCAATTTGTAAAATTGCCGATTATCTATTTCTCGAAAGCACGCGCGACTGACCAATCCTGGTTAGGATAAGGGTAACGTCGACAGCGGTGGTGACGGTGGTGTTGGTGACGGCGACGCGGAGAAACAGAAGTTACAAAGAGATATTCTCACCCCCGAAGAGCAAACAACTCTCTCGCCGCTTCCGCCGGAGCCTCGGACCGTAAACACACGTCGGTGGCTGGTCGCGTACTGAAGTTTCCACCGCCGGTGGATTCAGCATCCCCGAACGGGATGGGGAGAAAGAGGGACATCGCACACCAGCGTTCGACCCCACCGCTATCTACCTACCACTGACGCGAACACCCTTTAACCCTCCTCCGTTCGGCGCCCTCCGGTCCGTCACTCGAAACCGTCACCGTTTCACCCTATGCGAGCCACCACCGATCCCCTTTATCGTAATACCTGAGTAGGGGGAGGGAAGGGGAGAAAGATGCGCGAAGATAAGATGCTTGACATCTGCGATACTGTTAACTCGCAGGAGATGGAAGCTAAATTTGTCCGGCTATTTTTTTACCCTCGATTCATCTATAAACATGTGTGCAGAAACTCTTGCAGCGTGTAAAATCGATCGGAATTGTGACACTCGAGTTTTTTCAATCGTCGCGACCGACGATTGTTGTAAAAGTAAAAGAAGAACGGTAGTTGGAGGTGCATATTAGATAATTTATATATAATTACATATATAATACTAATTCTTTTTCTATACAATGTCATATTTATAAAATATAAAAGCTGCAGATATAATATTTTACGAAAATAATTAACTTTTATTGATTCACATTTATCGTAGAAAACGGAAAAAGATAATAGTTCGCGCGTGGTTAGAGATGGAAGAATCGGATCAAGAGATGAAACCACACACATACGTATGTACATAAGAGCTGGCTAGACCGCATTGAATGCGCTCTCGCCAAGAACCGTCTAAGGAGCCAAGAGAGAGAAATTTCACTCTAGATCCTAAACTGTGGATCGTACTAAACACTTTTCTCTCTCACTGGCCCCACACTGGCACTAAAGCCACCTTCGTTCTTACGAGTATTCGTCCTAATAAAAGTAACCGTTTGGCCGGCGAATCTCTGCCGACGAGCCTCGACAAAAAGTCGTTGAAACTCTCCAAAAGTTTTCCACCTTCGTTCAGCAATATATTTCATTGTCGGCTGCCATATAAATTGTGAGAGATCCGCGCGGTCTAAGGTTTAGTTTGTGATTTAGGAAACGTTCCGGAACGTTCCGCGACTTTCAGGAGAGATCAAATCCCCTGGAATCAACGCGGTACTCGGACTTTGAAGATCTCGCAAGTCCCGCGTGATTTAGAAAAGTTTTCAGCTTTCTCCGCCGAAAGTTTTTGTATCTCTGACTTTTTGCTCGAAACTCTTTGGGAGCCTTTCTTCGCACGCATCCGCATTCCAAATGCATATCACGTACGTTCGTATGAATATATATTGGACCAGCCGACATATATAATGGTTCCGTGACGTATTTGGATAACGCAAAAAATAAAATGAAATCAGACGTTTCATTGAAAGTTTTTTGTTTCAGGAATTTCAGTTTTACAATGATGTATATCTTTTCTTTTTCTCGCAACTGACCGCGTAAATTTCGTATTGTAAATTCGTGCGCGAATATTTACACATACAACTCTAGTATTTTTTTTTTAATTAATATCGTAAAACATGTCCAATTGTTTTTTGTGAACGGTGCAACATAATAGTTTGCTGCAACATTTTTATTACATTATATTGTTGGAATTTTTATCTCGATATTTTTTATTTAAGTTAATAAAAGCGAACAAAATATGTATGAAAATTTTATTATGATATTTATTTATATTTATAAATTATTACAAAACGCAAAGTGGAGTACTAATTTTTTATATTTTTATCATTATTTATTTAATCATTTTCAATTGTTTGTTTGAAAAACATCTCATGTAAAGGATAAAAATGTGCAATATTTAATCAATTAAAGTTTTAAAATAACACTTATCAACTTGACTGAACTCTTCATCAAACATTGAAAAGCTTCCTCGCTTTTCGATAAATAAACATGCTCTAAAAGCTTCGACATATGTTTCACGCAGTATTTATATTTGTTCTTTTGCTTTGTAACCCGAGTGGCGTGAGTGCATGTGAATGTTATATAAATCGGGACTGGCAACAACATGGTATTAGTCCGTAAATCACGTGGAGTGGGATAAGTTTGAAGCATAAAGGAAGTAAGTTTTCGCGAAAAGCATGGAAAGCTTCGAGATTGGTGATAAACCCATGACTTACCGTTTATTTGAACTTTTCATGTGCAAAGACATTTTATATATGGTTACGTTAAAAAGTTTTGATACAGTAAAACGAGAAAAAAAAATGATATACAATAATGCATAAATTATAACAAAAATTTATCGACAGACATCCGATTGCGATTTGTAATATGAGAAACATTTATATACCTAATTATATACGAGATATAATGGTGCGTGATGTGATACATGTATACCATCAGACAAGCTCATTTTCATGCATGAAATCTTGTAGCTTCATAATTAGTCACTATCAAAGTATGTCAACTTAATTCGCGTCCACGCTCCGCTGACTTTTTTATTCTAGTGATTCACATTTTTAAATACTCATGGCAATTTGTTTTTCTTAAATATTTTGTAGAAAAAGGATACATACATATGCATTTTCCACGAGAAAATCAAAGATTATATTAAAGCATAATATTTTGGTATTTTTAATTAACAAAAACAGCTTGAATGTGCAAATATTTAATTTACATAATTAATAAAATACTATATTAAAGCATGTTTGCAATACTAATTGGTATACTCTATTAAATAAATCATTAAATATTGCTAAATCAATAAATGTGGGGAGGGAGTTGTTAATGATTAAAGGATCTTTGCCTGTGTGGAGCATTAAAAATTTGATGTATTTACACAGACGATATGATGTAAACAACGTATATGTATTTTTATTTCAGATAAATATCTCAACATTGAACATTGACTAATGTATAAGTACATCGTTTACTCGTTTATGTCGCAGTGCGTGTGTGGTAGTCCGATATATTTTCGTTTAATATGTTATATACTTCTTCTATCTATCGCTGATCTCTACGGGTTCCGTTACAAACTAATCGCTTAATATCGATTATACGCAATAATGATTTTTATCCCTAACGTAATATCTTTATCATCCCTGTATGCAGTTATTTTTTACTCGCGATAATCTGTCTCTTATATCTACCGATAAGATCGTCGTTGTAATTCGCGTCGACGATCGTTATATCGTACGTAACGTTTGCCTACTAATTAACTAATTTTTTTTTATCACAATTACGGTATTATTATTAAAGCCGTTAGAGCGCCGGGCGAACCTTGCCGGAACACTTTGATGATCCGTTTATTTCTGTATGAGAATAATTATCGAAGATAATCACCCCTCTACACGCTCGTCTAGCGGGATTTTATTCCTCGCGTAATTTACTTTCGATTGTCCTTAGCAAAAATTTCGCCGCTTAGTTAATTGATAAAGAAACGTTAGCAAAGGGGGGAACAATTAAATGCTTCTTTATAAAATTTTAAATATATAAGCAACAGAACTCTTTGATGTTTAATCAAACTTAACATTATATGTAACTTATATTGAATTTTAATTAATTAAATTTATTAGACTTTTATTCTCTATTAATTCAAATTAATTAATCTTTTAATTTAAATCGAGTTAAATTAAATTAAATTTTGTTGAATATAGTTACTTGGATGCATGAATGTAAAAAATTGAGAAATATCTGAATCGCGAAATTTCGTTAAGGACACGATTTTCTCGATTGTAAATTCTTTAAAGGATAATATCTTGTTATCTTTATATCGACTACATCTTTTTTAATCTGTATATTATATTATGAGAGACGTTCTGTGGTCACATCAATATCATTTTCGCAACGTCATTTTCTTTCGCTGTCGTTATATTACATCTTCTAATATTGCTTTAAATATCCTTTTTTTCATACAAAGCAAGCAACGAAATCGGCATCAAAGTTGTCTTGTATTTGCGAATTTGCCGAATCGCTGACGCCCGATCGGCGAGCGCGATATTTAATGTCTTGGATCACTTTCTTGGCGCTTTCTCGTTAAACAATAATATATATTTAATTAATTAACAGTATCGCTTATTGCTGCTGTTTCGTGCATTGACTTGAAGGTGATGCCTTGCTGAGAACGAACCAAGCTGCGTGACATGGTAATCTATTTAGAACTTAATCAGAACGAGATGTTAGATATACACAGACATAGATAGGTGTTATTTTACAAATATATGAATTAAAAACAAAATAAACAAAATCTTGAGACATTAGATATAATGATAATTAATGATACATAGTTTATAGAAGTACCAAGAATTTATAATATTAGAAATACATATATTTAACGACATTAGAATATCCTAAAAATCAGAAGCGTATTAGTCTTATTATATATTGTGTATCTTTCCTTCCTATAGACATCTAATTTAATACTTACAAGAGACAGCTTCACGCTTAATTTACCCACTTTTTTATGACATAAATTATGAAAGCTAAAAAAAGATACAGGAACTGAAAATTCTGGGATTGAACGGAAATAAAGATAGACGTACACATCTAATTTAATACTTACAAGAGACGCAGCTCTACGCTTAATTTATCCACTTTTTTATAACATAAATTATGAAAGCTAAAAAAGATACAGGAACTAAAAATCCTGGGATCGAACGGAAATAAAGATAGGCGTAGAAACAAAATAATTCATGGATTTATTAAAAATAACACAGAAGTTCGAAATGACACAACAAATCAGAACAATAAGCCGCGCTAACGGATTAAGAAGTCTGACGATTATTATAGCGTATCACAATCGCGGGATCATTACACAAAGATCGATTAGGTGTCTCAATCTTTGAGAAAGTCCCTCGACGATATTGCCAACGATCTGAAGAAAAGTTTTGCGTCACGTGGTTCATGGTTTTCGATAACCGTCGGAATAACACTTTCGAGACATTTAAATGTAAATATCTTCTCTCATGCCCATTTCCTACTTATTAATCTATTATTGCATAAATATGTTTCACTAGCCGCTCAGCGGAATATTTTCTCATCGCAAAGTCTATAGTTACTCTAAGAGTTATAGTGCACATAAATTGCATTCACCTTTCACCACTTATCTAACTAAAGCAATCCCTGGAAAAACATCAAAAATAAATAACGTGTATCATATAATTTGTCAAATAATATGTCAAATGAAATATCTCTTATTAATTCCTGTGCAGAAAAGAATTGCAAAATAACATTCCTATAATGGTTTTTCGGGGATTTCTTCAAGTATTAAATTAAAGCGATTTAAAAATAAAAAAGAGAAAAGAATTATATATACTAAAGTTATGATTTTTGTAAATATATTTTGTCATATAAAATAATTCGCGGTTTATAATTTTCGCAATTAGAATTTCTATTATAAAACGTAAATTAAATTGACAAACGAAATATTTATCGCTAATTAAAAGTATTACCACACCACGTGACGCTACTTTTCCTGGCGAATAGTTTCTTTGGAAATCTCTTTAGAAACTGTTCAAATCACACATCGAATCTGTCGTGATATTCCTAATTCTTTAAATAAAATTCTCTAATAACAATTGTATATGTGTGTGTTAGATCGCAGTTCAAAGAATTTCCAAAAACTTGTTCGCCGAAGCTAATATGAGTATGAAATAGTCTACGAGGGTCTCAACCCTAAAAGTAAATGTAAGAAGATTCTATGATTGGCTCTTTTCACTTAAAAAATAAAATTTTCACTCAAAAATATTTTACCAATTCACATTTTTATCTCTCTCTTGTATTCATATAAACATATATATAAATACATAAATAATATATTAATAGGCAAATAAAACCTATAATGTTCAAACATAAATATCGTAAAGATTTTTCATTTCATCAATAATATAAACTCATTTTAAGGTCTGCCAAGCCTCTCTTACACTTTCTGTAAATATAATAAAGTATATCATTTAGGGTTAATATTTAAGGTCCGACAAAAACAAACATCCATCTCCAGGATGACTTACTGTCTATCGTGAATCGCGTATCTAAATAAATATTAACGCTCGATATATCTTCTCGCTATCGTTTTCACAGCTTCTAGGGACTACGCGTTACCTACGGGAGAAAGCGCTCGATGTGTTCTGTTACACGGTAACCGTAAGAATTGCGATTATCTTTGGACAAATTGCTCGTAGTTGATATTGCGCGTGTAAAACATAAAAGATATAATGCCAACATTTATTACTAAATTACTCATTCGATCGCATAATCCAGAGACGTTTGCATTCGTAATAGAAATTTGATTCGAAAGACGGAAAACTGATTCGTTCGCACGTATTGTGGAGATCCCGAAAGATCTAATTGAAAATACTAATATCACCCACATTAAAAATATTATATTTAACTCTTAATGCAATTTTAAAAATACAATTCGCGATCTCCAAATGCAAAAATGACTGACGAACAATCTAACACTCAAAATAAAACGCGAGTGCAAAGATGATCCGAAGCGTACAAGCCGCAGCATATTTGTCTAAATCCGATTCTCTTTTCTTTCCTTTTCTTCCCCCTTCCCCCTGAAATTATTATATTTCGTCGGCCCGTAATAAAAATATTATAGAAACAACTACACCAAATCACGCAGCATCGTTCGACTAACGGCATCACTTTCTCTATTACATTTTTAGGGATGCTCACTACTCGCTACAGTTAAGAGACGAAAGCGCACGATGAATGAAACAAGTCTCCGGATATATTATTAATATTTTTGACATTTTCCCCGATTTTTGTATTCTTTTACTTTCTTTTTTAATCCAATTACTACATGCCCGTTTAATATTGTATTATGATTCAAAAAAAAATATAAAACTCTAATTTGTATACGTAAAAAAAAAAATTATCAATTAGCATGGCAAAATACACAAAATTTGACAACGAGAGAATCGTTGATTTCGATCATCATGCACTTTTGTTTGCTCAGATATTTCGATTAGCGGTCACTTGTCGTCTACAAAGACGCACACATAGCGCTGGGAGAATTCACAAAACGCCATCTAAAAATTGGTTAATCTCACAAAGCTCTACTATTTCTCTTTCTCTTTCTCTCTCTATTTTATTTTCGTATGGTGTTACGATGAATAAAGATTTTTTGTTTTAGTTTAACACTCTAAGAGTTCCCATCGCCAGGTGCGCTAGAACAATATACGATCTCTCTATGGTTCTTACGATTAATTCGCTAATTAAATAGATCTATCTATGCTCTTACGCATACTTGTATTATCTATTATTATAAGGCATGGAGTATGTTATACTTGTCCAGTCAACCCTTTCTTTTCTCTCTCTCTCTCTCTCTCTCTCTCTCTCTCTCTCTCTCTTGCACATTTTCGCGATTTTCGCTCATACTCTCTCGCTTTCTTTCTCTCCTTCTCTCATTCATTTAACTCCATCATGCGATACCCTTTTTTTCGTTTTTAAATCTATTCCGCGAGTTATCTATATGTGTAAGTGTTGTAACGATTCCGTTTTTAATATTTTTCGTTCGTTGGAAACTAATTTCTTATTTACGGTGTGCTTAGCACGCAGATACCCCTCTCGTAATCCGAAGAGATTTGGACTCTGAAAAATTTTGCACACGCCTCTATGTATTGGCACACTGTCTTTTTTTTTATTAAAGATTTTTTTGGCCGAGTCGTGCTACACCTCGCACATGAATTCGACTCACTTAAATTTATTCCGTTCCGAAATTCGATTTTTGCGCGGCTATCAAGACATAAACAGTTCATTTCTATCTTTACAACTTGTAACAAACGCGGTCCATTCTCTGTTCAGAGCGATACGCTAATTGTATCAATATAATCGTTAGGCGCTTGGTAAAAGACGAGGAGTTCCGCTCCGAGAGAGGAACCCCTCTTCATACATCTCCTTTCGCTCTCGTAATTAATCGTACATTAATATCGTACGTTAACATTCGGTGACTATTTACAAGCTCGTTTGTCTACTGGGGTGACTATGTGAACGATCGAAGAGTCGAAACGCTAAGCATGTAGGTACCTCTATGTTGTCGCGTGTCTTTTCCATGCGCGTATGTAAGCACGTAAAGATACGAAGTTGCGATTCTGTTGGCCGCAAAATCGGCAAAAAAAGGATACTGCGTTTATGAATGGAAAAAAAAAAGAAGCTTTAATTAAGAAAATAAAAACACACATTACCATAAACTCAGTATTGCTGAAGCGATGATGTGAAACTTGAATTTAAACTTTAGAATTGTGTCTCTTTTTTTCGCACACGATTTTGACATTTACTTCTGATCGCGATTTTTTCCGACCGTCAAGCATGATTTTCGGTGTACGTAATAGCAGCAATCGAATTGATATTTCTTAAAAGTAGAAAAAAACTTTTTCTATTAATTTCTTGTAATGAAAAACAAAAATCTCTTTAGCAATAATCACAATTTAAAGTAATCACGTCATTTTATTTCAATTAATACGCGGATCAAAATCTATTGTTGAGAAAATTGCCGAAAGCTTATCTTGTTTCGCTTTGATTTCAGCGCGTAAATGAAAACGAGTATTACCTATTGTTCCATTGATGCGCAAATTCGTAAACATGAGAGCCTACTGCGTGACTGAGGCCGGTATTCATAGTCCGTTCTTATTTCAAGACCGTCTTAAGTAATGTCTTAAGATGCAAATACGGCTCTGTGATTGGTTAATCACATCTTAAGATTATACTTAAGACAGTCTTAAATATAAGAACCGACTATGAATACCGGCCTGAGTGTACGTATGAATGTGAGTGTTTGTACGTTACGCGATGTGCATGCATGAATACATATGTATTCATCTACATATATACATGCGTCGCGTCACGTCGAACGAATTTCTGCAAGAGACTTTGAGTATCGGTAATTAAGGCCGATTCAGTGTTTCGCCTCCTTCTCTCTTTCTTTCGCTCTGAGAGCGAATATCTCTCTCTCTCTCTCTCTCTCTCTCTCTCATAATATATTAAATTAAAATATATTAATCACATATTAAATTAAATTTCTTCCCTTGTTTAGTCCAGCGTGCGATTGAAAAAAAAAAAAAAAAAAAAAAAAAAAAAAAAAAAAAAAAAAATAGACTACGCCGGGTAAATAAAATACAATTTCACTAATAAACTTAATGATAACAGAAAATATCATCAATTGAACTCGTTATATTATAAGTAACGTTAGGCCAGCAATAAAAGGACTACTACTCTTTTATTTTAGACTGTTCAATTAGTTATAATTATTAAGCGAAGCAATAACAAATCGTATACGTACTAAGGTTTAATACTCCTTTTTCAATTAAACGTTTATACCATTCGTTAAGAAATATTAATTGTGCTAAAATAATGATACTTAATTTCGTGATAATTAATTCTTTCCCATCGCTTATTGTTGGTTTTAAGAATACATTTCTTGTCACTTTCGTTGTTGATGAAACGAAAACAGATAATCTGAACCGGGCTTAATCAATCGACCAATTTTGTAACTTAATGAATCGCAATCGTAGATAACAGGCTGTTTCAGGCCAGATGAGAGAATCGATAAAAATCACCGTGCCTTAGAAGATAGATTTTGCACGATCGCACTTATCGAATTGCTTCGATAACGATCAGATCGATGAAAGATGCGATCGTGCGAGAACACTTTAAACGTTTCATATTATACATATCGTCATTCAAATTTGTATGCGCTCATGTCCATTCTTCGCTGTGATTCGTTTTTTTTTTTTTTTTTTTTTTTTTTTTTTCCGAAACGCTTTTATAGGCCGGCCTCTCCATGCCGCGCGCGCGAACCTTTATAAAAATCATATATTATTATTATATATATATATTTATCACCAAATCAACAAATAAATATCCTAAATATATTAAATATGTGTAATATATATATATATATGTAATATGTTCTCCCAACAAATAATATATATATATATATGTATATAAGTTCTCATCTATTTCGTTAATAATATAGTTTAATATACATAGTAATATATATATGTATATTACCATGTATATACGTATTTATAATATATTTATATATTACTTCTCATTTATATATACTATATTTATATATTAGGCATACTCTATATGTGAAAGTCTACCCTTGTATCCCGGTAGGATCGGACTGGTCCGTCCGACCTTGCTATTTTTAATAATATTTCTTTTTCCTTTTTTTTCTTTATAATATTGCCTTCTCACTATTTATCACCCACCTTCACTCAGAAGGGTGCGTTCTCTTTCATTAGAGCCACACGGATCTCCTCCTTCGCATGTGGTCGTAGCTCACAGCCGAAATCAAATAAATTCTAATGCATTCTTACATAGAATCGTTCCTTCGTGACGCGTCTCTTAATATCTTTGTGTGCCCATGTAGCTTTCTTTCTTACACATGAAAAATCCATATTATCGCGCAAAAAAATGCATTATTTGAATTAGAAGCACCTGTGTTAACAGAAGGAACGCGCGTACACGAAGGAATTATTTTTTTTTCAGGCAAGAACGCATTCACGTAATAATCCCTCATCGTTATCTCAAATTTTTATAAACGTAATAGAGACTTCCCATTATAATAAAATATCCATATTGTATCAAATCAGTTGAATGTTCGTAAAGTAAACTTCTTCTCCTATGCCTTTTGTCTGCAATCACGATCGCCATTACAATAAAAGTCGAAATGGAGAAGATAATTTACGATAAGGAAATTCACGATGAATTCACAATATGAATATGATCGACTGTACTAACAATAAGTCTAAACATAATAGCCCGATACTAATGACTTTTTTATCCTATAGCCGAAGTGATGAAGTTTTATCATAGCTGTTAGTCACGATTTATATAATGCATCTAATCTCGCTGCATTATAAAATTTTATCAAGCAATCACTCTTTTTCGTCTTAATTTTTCTCTTCTACCCTCGAAACAACACGTTTCTATTATTTCTCGCGAACTTGTCATATACGTTTTACTAAACAGATTTATCTGTCAAGCTTGTGCTTCGCTTTCGTATCTTTCCTATATGCAAGCACGATTAATAAATCTTTCCCTGCAGAACGTTTAAGAAAAAAAATCAACTATCCCTGCCATTAAAATCTCCGCGATTTGCATAGCAAGAAAGAAATAAAGAAAGTTAATGAATATCCTGAAATATCGTCTAAATCGTATTTTAAAACGATCAACGAATTATTTCAGCTCTCTTTTTATCAAACCTTGTCTGCCATCCTTGTATTTCCGTATTTTATCCTACCCTTGTAGAATCACCATCTTCTCGATCCATGTTCGACTGGCTCAACCAGTAATTAAATGTATGAGGCCGTCGCCGTTCGTAGGGTGGAATGAAATGCGCCGTGAAGCGTGTGCAGAGGCATCAGCTTTTCGAGATCTGCCTGCGCGGATGACGCGAGAGACAAATCACCTCCGTACCCTTCCTCGTGATTGCGTCGTAGGTGCTCGTCGACGCACTGTTTGCCACTATTATTATTACGATAATCGCCACGATTCTGGTGCGAGCGTTGCGGCGAGTAAACCGTGTTGGATGAAGGGTGCGGGAGGACGCGACGGAACTGAGAGGCGGGCTGTACCCTGCACGCACCCTGTACCCCCTCTCACTTGTCCTCGGACTCACCCCGTGGTGACGTGTCCGTATCCTGTCTATCGCTGTTATCAGAGAGTGTGAAGACGGTCGTTGTAATTTTTTTTATACCCATCTATTATATCTATGCAAAACTTTATCTTTGTGTGCGCGAATGGTCATAATAAGAGTTTGCCATAGACTTACCATATGTATCGTATAGACTTCATCTTGAGAGCGGTGGAGTTCTCTTTGCATTTATATGCTAAGACCTGTTTCACGCTGCTAACGTCTACTGACGGAAACCTCGACGTCACGTAAGCTGTAACAGCAAAGATATGAACTAACTTTAGTTTTCAAGAAAAGGAAGGTTTACAGAAATGTTTGCATTGATGTACGTGCTAAAAAGAAGCGTCTTTGTATGTATCCCTCGAAGTATCTTCATTGTTTCATCGTGTTTACTTACATATAATGGCTTGAACCTTAGCCTTGTCGAGGGCAGGTTTGACAGGACGTTCAGTAGCTGTGCCAGCACGGCTCCAACGTTGACCGGTGACGGAGCACGTCGCCAGCTCCGTAGGGCTGAACAATATCGCGGCTAATCCGCGTGTCAACTTGCGATAATCACTCCATTTAACGGCCCTCAGCTGCTCCTCGCAGACAGCTATACCCTCACCTAAATGGACCTACAAGAGAGATCAATGCTAAATTATGACATTGTTATTATTTACATTTATTTGTGAGAAGAATGTGTAGAAAAATTAGACATGCAAAGACATTTACAGCAAGAGAATACTACAAAAAGATCTGATACGATTTATACGTAAAGTAACAAAGGGGTAATTTATTTATAGATTCATTGATACTGACCACACCATCCGACGAAGACTCTTCGAATCCACGGAAGGCAGGCATCGCGGTTGGCGGAGTCGTTCTCATGTCCAAGGGTAGCCATTCGCTCCTGGAGGGCGAATTTCTGCGAACGGACGGCGTCGGATGCTTGCCACCTCTGGTTCCGAGTCGCGGTCTACCGCGACGTACTCTTCGCGCTGGAATCATCAATTGTAAAAAGGTATGCATTTAATTTTGTGTTTTTTTTTTTTCAGCGTCGCATAAACCTCGGAGAGGAAATGTTTAGATGTAACTTCACCTGATGTTATTATGCAATTATCTTTGCAACAGACATTAAACTCAGACTTAACCAAAATAATGGCTATATAAACAATAATGTTATTATGTTTATTTTATGAAAAAATACGCAAATGATGCATTTTTATAATATATATCTTATATAAATAAGTTGAAACAGAAATATGTTATTTAAATTATTAGATCATTTTAGATGGTCCAACAAGAATATAAAATATTATTAGCTGATAAAAAAATTTTCCGGATGAGTCGAACACATACAAATTGTTTTCCGAAAGAATATGTTTATTTCTTTTTTATTTTATAAAAAAATGATATCATATTCAACTTAAAACTACGCAATATTTCTAAAAATGTGGAAATGACGATTTTAGATTTAATATACTATACTACATATAATAATAAATACTTCCTGCTGTATGATACTTTCAAAAATTATAGGAATGATTATGTGCAGATAAAATAAATTGTTTTCAACAAATTTTGGTCACTGGAGCAACATTCCCCTCATAAAAAAATATCGGTAATGGTGTCACTGCAACAATTTTATAATCGACGAATCGATTATTGCGCCGATTTATCAGTCTGCAGATACATATAGAGGAACTTGAGAGAATAAAACACATCACAAACTTTTCATCAACTATCAAACGTTTATAGAATCTAACTTAACTTTCTAAAGAAAACGATCGCAATCATGTTTTTTATTCTAACTCTTATAATTAGTAAATTCAATCAAGCACTCTCCCTCCCAATTATCGATGAATCGACTGAATCAAAGCTATATTAAATCTTTCTTTCAATATCAATATCATAATATAGTTCATTGTATCAATGAATTAAAGACATCGCGCTGACAATATCCATCATCTTCGTGAAGGAACGTGTAAGTTGACTCGTCCGTTTGACATTACGATCTCAAGAATATTGAAGAACGATATCTCCTGGGGGAGACGTTGGGGGCGTCGATCGTGGGGTGTCTGATATACTGATAGCTCGACGGGATGATCATGATCCAACAATCTCTTCCTCCGAAGAGGAAGAGGAGGCGGCAAGGAATAGGGAGGATGCCATGGTCTTCCGTTGCAGCGACGTCAGCTCTAGGAGGTCGGGAGCGGTCGCATGGGCCGACCTGAGGTGTCTGCGTAGATTACTGTTGTTGCTGTAGATGCGGGCACATTGCGGACAAGGCCGCGGATTGTGCCAGGTGGAGACCGCGGCGCTGGAAACACTCGATATTTTTAACGAGGTCGACGACGACGACGACGGTGGTGATCCCGTTCCCTCCGTACCGAAGCCAGCGGTGGCTGCAACATACCAGCCGACCAATCTAGATTAGTTTCTCCATCCATCCGTCGTCGTCAGCCAAAAATCACCCTTTTCCATCTCCTGTCCTATCTCATTTTTTTTTTCTTTTTATATTTCTTTTTATATCTGTCTCTTTTTCATCATACTCTTGCCGATCACAGCTAAGACCGTTTAAGTTTACGGGCTTACGGTCTATAAAGTCGATTTCCCAATCGTCCCGAGACAATTAAAATATCAGAATATCTTGAGGTGATGTGTTGAGAGAATACAAATCCCTTAAATTGAAGATCCAGCTAGAGAATGTCTTAAAAATATGTGAATATCCATCGTTATTATATTTTAATGTAGAATTATATTATTTCAAACATGTTCCTCTATATGTGTCGTCGAGTATCATGACATATTATTTTAACATGTGTGTCTGTTCAAAAGTTATGTTGAATTCATCATATATAATATGTATCAGCAGTGTGAATGATTGATTTAATGTAACATATATCTGCTATCGCGTAAATTTCTCGTGCAAAAATAACGTAATACACACATATTCCGTACAAATGTGAATTACTTTATTCAAATGTCGTTTGACAAAATTTCGGATACAGAATCGAATCGCTACGACGGGATATTGCGCTCTAAGCCAGACGGAAAGTCTCTCGTATTCGTGATTGCAACAGGAATTCGTTTTCGTAGCCGAAAAAGTTCGCGTTAGTAATTATTATCTTTTTCGTAGTCGAAACGTACAAAAGCGCGAACGTAAAATAGGAACGTCGCTATTATGATAGGTGATTACGCTTAGTATCTGATTTGCGTAAATTGCGAAAAATCCCGTCATCGAGTATAACGATGACGAGGGCCTCGTCGCACATTGATATTGCAATTAAATAATGAGACTCGCGTCTCAATATGGGAGTGTGGGCGAGGGGACGGGGTGAGGAAAAAAGCACACTTGATTACAGATCTATGGCTACTTGATTGATGCATCTGTTGTCGCTAGCGAAATTAACGCATGTGTTTGTTTATATGTGTTATAGGATTCTACATGCTGCGCGACTCGACAATATCGCGCGATCCTTCGCAAGCTTTCTTTCGATTAACCATTTGTGCACTTTTAACACAGATTTTTGTCAGTTTAGAATATAATAGCGAAACGCGAAAACATTTTTTTTCCGTCAAGCAATCGATAATAGCTAATAGCTCAGCTAATGAATATGTGTTACTTTGACGCGAAGATAAATGCTCCAACTTTTTTTCTATTCTCGTTCATGTTTGATTCTATTAATTCACATATCGATAAAGAACGATTATTGACCGCTCGTAATAGACATTTGTTTTCTGATGTATGCCACGCGAAACGATTATTTCTTTCAAAATCATACACATCTCTAAAAAATAAAATTAATAATGCGTGTATTGAATCGATACATGTTGAAATGTTTTATAAATAATTAACGTCAGTACAAAGATAGCCAAAATAAATCAGTCTACCACGTAAGAAATGGACGGCAACATATAATACTATGTTTATCCTCGCCAATATCACATTTGCAAATATCATAATTTTCCGAATATTTATTTTAATCCTCTCTTTTGCACTCTTGCTCTCTCTCCCGTGCGATAATGATTATATTACAACTTAAAAAATAAACGTAAAAGCTATCGTAACGATGCAAATAAAGCTTCTATACAATTTCACGATTTATTCGGTAGTTGCGAGTAATCGTGATAATTGCGAAAGTATAAAAGAAAAATTAAATCGTTTGCGACACTCATCATCATGCACAAAGGTTCAAGAGTCTTGCTCCAGATAATTTCTGATAAATTAAGTGCAGCATATGTGCAGTAAATTGCAAGCGCACTCGATGTAAGCTTAAGCTACTTGTAGTGTTGGGCCTCGGATACATGCGCACACGAATGTAGTTTTTGTACATGTAACTACGTCTAAATATTTTCGTTCAGATAATAAATCTGACGCATTTGAAATAAAATCAATATTAATA
This sequence comes from Prenolepis imparis, assembly GCF_030444845.1. Lineage (NCBI taxonomy): Eukaryota > Metazoa > Arthropoda > Insecta > Hymenoptera > Formicidae > Prenolepis > Prenolepis imparis. The sequence continues at coordinate 13,922,766 of NW_028141163.1, read as the reverse complement.
AAAAGATCTCATCTCACATAGAGAAGTACAGAAATTATATCTAGGAAAAGTGTCTACGTATTTGCGTAATTTAAAAATTGATAAAAATTAATTATCACATTATTGGAAGTAAAAATTATATATATATTGATCAGTATCATATTCTTACAATTGCATCAAGCGATACAATGTGATAATTTAATGGTTAATCTAATTTTTGAATAGAAATCTAAACTTACAAAAATATTAAAAATCTTCTGTAAAGATAAAAACAAATTTAAATAAATTTTAAAAGAGCAATGCGCCTGCACATGTATCCAAATACTGTCATATTATTTTATGCCCATCACTTACTGCTAGTCAGTTAAATATAACGCAGTGCCGCATATAATAAATAAATTACCGTGGCGTATTCTCAAGAAAACATTGTGGAAATGTTAGCCGAAAGTAAAATATACGTCTCTCGATAAGTGTTTCTTTATGAATTTGAATTCTTTTTTGATGCAGAGCTCATTCTGTCCAGATAATTGCTTGTTGAAAAAAAAGGTCTATATACCTTGAAGCATAAATCAGATAATTTGCAACTTTTTTCCGTCAACTTTCTTTCTGCGTTTATATTAAGCCAATAATAAGTCACTTTCGTGGAGCCCACAAGCTCAGCCTAAAAAGAGCACTTTATCAATTTTTTTTATTCTACCGGTTTTGTCGCTACAAAATTGCTATGCCTAGCAAATGTCCTGATAGAAACTAACAAGAGCATCTTTCAGATGTTAAAACTTGGATCCTACTTGAACGAATAATTGAAATGATTGCACTATTATAAAGTTTGCCTAATAAAAATTTACTGGATCAACAAAATCATACATATATTTCCTGCATTATTATTCTCGAATTTAAATTGTATAAATAAATATGTGTATATAAATAAATTGTATAAATTTTGTATAAATTATCAAATATAAAAATCGAAGAATTTTGACGTGTTAGATTTTAGAAAACTAAAAATTTATATTCTTCTCTCTAAATTTACATAGATTTCATTTTTCTTACGATCTTGGAATTTCTATCAGGAACTCCGACAGGCTCTCTTTCGCACGCGCAATATTTTTTTTTTCTTCGCGCGTGACAAAGAGAGACATTCACGAAGCCAATACGCGCATTTTCTCATCAATTATCTGCTCAGAAATTCCGCCAAGTACAAGCTACTGTACTTTTCTTTCCTGTTTTCTTTCATCTCTCTTAGACGCCTTAATACAATACATACCGCACGTACATACACACACACACGCATACTCGCATTCGTCGAAAATCAGTCGTATATATCCTTTTTTTTTTGCAATGCGATTGCCATTATATAATATGTGGGATAGCACGAGACGCTATTGACCTGCCCGTTTACTTAGAGAATAACTTACTTCGGATACGCTATGATTCGAATAAATATACGTAAATATTAGCGTGTGGTGACTACTTCAGAAGCGAAATATTCGTATTTTCGATACAGTCGTATTGGAAAAATTGCCGCTATTTACATCGAAAATTTCGCACTTTTGCTTTTCGCGCATACTAAAATCTAACACTATCTTAAGCTTATATATTTTTTGAAAAAGTACACTCGGAAAAGATCGACATATCGATCGGGAACAGAATTTACATAAAAAATTATGTAGAATATATTGCGTTAAAAAAATGCGGTTTCTCACTCGAACGACGAAACGATGCCTCTTTTGCGCTACAATATTTTCGAAAAATTTCACAATACTTTTTAATGTATTTTTTTAAAAGATATATATAACTTTTTATTTTTCAAATAGTTATTATTATCTGCAAAAAATTCTATCAAAGAATTTTGCCAAATTTATATGTCTCTATCTTTCAACATATAGGATTAAATTTTTATTTTCAAAATTAATAATTCGACCTCTAGCCGTAAAATAATGACAACAAGGTAATAATTAAAAATATTAAGTACTACATATTCTTTCACTGTTATCTCTCCTTATATATAAATCATAATATTAATATATTAAAAATATATTTAGTAATCAGAAACGTATAATCTTAAAACCATAATTTCGTAAAAAGATTTTAAAAAATATTTTCCTAAAATAAAATTAATTTAATACTGTTTCAATTTTTCAATTACAGATATTAATTTTAAAACTAACATGATATTATACTAACATATATACTCAATAATGATACATCACGTTTTCAACAAATAATAATATAGATTACATCAACTTTATAAAAAAAACGTTGTTTTTATTGACTAGATTAAAATTTTCATTTTATATTATTAAATAAATAATGTAAATCAAATTAAAGGTGCAAAGTATGCTTCGCGATACTACGTATACAAGGAGATGTCCATCGTTCAAACAAGAAACCATGTATATTACCTTCATTTAAGGTAATATTCCCTATAGCTACACCTATATGTTAATAACAACTAGCAATCGAATATACGAGTTATCTTTTGTAATGTGACGCGCATACAAATTGCATAATAATTTACATATATACAACACATAATTAAATGCGCTAAAAGATACTGGTTTTTATGATGAAGAAAGACGACGCACGCTGAAAGTCGTGCGACGCGGGAAAAACCGAGATAATATCCTTTCGAACATAAAAACATCTTCGAGACGGTAGACGCATATATGCATCCAGTTTTAAATTAACGACGACAATAATAATTGTAATTGTAATAGGAGAATAGTAATAGAGTAGTAGTAATAGTAATAGTAGTAGAGTAGTAGTAATAGTAATAGTAGCAGTAATTGTGGTATTGATAATAATAGGATTCGATTGATAATAATAGCGATAGAGTAGTTATCGTAATAGCAATAATAGTCGTAACAACGCATAATACAAATGCTAAAATCGCAGTTTATAGGATAAAGTTAAAACTTATTATCGCAGACAAAAGATACTTTTTTTTTTCAGTGAGCTTTTCTGTACCTACTCATCGAGTTGTTTCGGAAAAAAATGGCAAGTACTGTTAGTATTTTTCATCACAAAGAGATACTTTTCACGACCACGTGATGTATATCGATATCTCTTCTCATTTAATTTATAGTCAATTGTGTATTATTAGACCCAGAAAGAATACTAAAATATTGCGGGTTTTTTTTTTTTCGAGCATTATTTCCTATAAGCTGTAAGTGTGCTTGTTATCGATTGATAAAAATCGTCGCGTTTTCTTTCTTTTCTTTCTCTCCTTTCTTTTTGCTTTTTTGCTGTGTCTCCGTGTTGCGGAATTACGGAATGTTTGCACACACCATTTGTGAATTCGTAATATAATCGTAATTATAACAGTGAATGTTCGAAATTGTATTGTGATATTAGCTAGGTAACCGGTTTTTAATGCCCAGCGAAGTCCGGCCTGTCAAATGATGCTTACTATTATGTGACATTCTGTAACACATCACTCTGATATACACAGTATATGGGATCTCAGGCAAAGGATCGAGTAGACACCAAAATGACTGAAAGTAATATCAAAAGTAGCAAAACTTCTATAAATAATATCAATCGCAGATCTTACTGTTACTAACGCGGAAAAAAAACTAACAAATGTGAAACTCTATCAAGTAGCATATCAAACCAATAATGTATTAAATCTACATTTCTTATTCTACAAGACACTGCATTGTAAAATTCAGTAGTTGAATTTTCACAACTGGAATTAAATTATATATAGTATTGTGTGTGAAAAATGCACTATTATAAAGAAAACATTACTATTGACAAGAGAAGCAGAATGAAATCCTCTGTATATGATCCAAAGCCTGAGAGTTGATGAATGTAACACTGCTTGGCAAATGTATAACAATATTATAATATGATATGCAACATTTATAATCTAATCTTATTTCGGTACTAATTGTCAGTTGTGCTGGGCATCCATTTATATCGTAAACGAAAAAATCTCGAATGTACATTCGTAGTACATTTTTAACGTGTAAAAAAACATTGCAATCGCTTACCAATGTAATAACAGATAATAAAAATCGTTTGTATAATATCGGCAATCTGTGTTATAGTTGCAGTTGTTGCAACTTTTCCCAGTACTATTGTAAATTGTATTGTATGTAAATATATTATAATATATAGCTGCATCTGTTTAGTAATTTGATTGTATGTGAGGTAAGGAGCCTGTTTATATGAATGGTACGACTTAAAAGGTTACGATTCTAGGGGACATACTCTGTGCCCCATTTCCTAGAATCGCTATTATAAATCGTACTTATGGAACTATTGTCATCTGTAAAATATAATATAAAAGATCCTGAGTTGTACTGTGTGGTACTATGGCTATGGAATTGTGCGGCAGATATCTATGCTGGTTTACTTTTATAGAAAGCTGAAATTAAATGTTCCTAATATAAAAAATGATAAAAGCAAAATTATGGCGAAAATTGATAATTATAGAAATCTAAAATAGCTCTAAAGATTGTATATACTGAGGCTACGATATAAATGCATCTGAAAAATACTAGAGATATTTCTGATGAAAGCTTATACAAAAAATACAATTAATTATTGCCAAAACATTATTGCCCTTTTACTTTCTGTAAAGAATATACTGTAGAGTGTCTTTCGCAAAACTGTTGCTACATGTATGAACTTTACACAAAATGCTATCGCGTCTCTTAACATTTTAAGAATTCTTTGTTTAAAAATTGATAAAAATAAATTAGAATATATAAAATACTAAATATATACACAACTAAGAAAAAAATATACGACTTATAAATAAATTATATAAATATCGTTTAAGAACGTAGTTAGATACTGAGCATTATAATCTTTCTACACAAGAATAGTGAAATAAATATCTTTACGGTATTGTCATAAACATATGTATCTATCACTGCTAGAGTATTTGAAAAACACTCTTCTATGGACATGCTTATGCATATTCTATGGACGAGAAACCAGCAGAGACATTTGCCTTCTTATTATATATTGTTAAATTCAATCTGCTGCATTATTGCGATCACGGTTTGTTGATAACTGTTAATAATAAATATTATTACTCTGTTGAGCTGTCAATTGGCTGTATATTGCAATGTATGCATGTGAAAAATATATCATGTATGAGCTATGTCATTGCACATTGCGTTGCAATAATAAAGTAAATATAATCCTCTGTAAGAATATAATATTGTTGTAAATATCTGTAGTCTGTATAACACTGTATAGCATTAAATAAAACAACAAGTATCCGGCTGCAGAATTATCAGTACGAGGTGGGATGGCTGCTCCACCATCGGCATTTTAGTCGTTCTCTCCCCCCATCATCAGCGTTCATCTTTACGATGAATAGGCACGGGACTTTATATGTAAACTAGTCTCCCAAACCTATATACATTGTCGACCTTCGTATGAATGATCATTCGAATGATCTTTGTAGGCGTCTTATTACGGACGAAAACAATCAAGTGCGCGACCGTTAATCATATTTGATTTCTTGTCTTTCATTCGTGTTTGTGCGACAAGAATTGCATACGCGTTTCTCAAAAAGATTTAAAATTATAAATTATACCCGTGCACACGCATACACACCTCTGTGCACAGGACCTGAATTATTAAATACGGAATCAGCCTTGTGTCGTAACGTTATTTCTAGCTACTTGTCGGTCAACTATGAAGATACGTTCCCTATTGAATCACAAGTTCACTAAAGAATAAAGATAAAAACTCGATTTGTTACTATATCACAAAACGATACAACAAACTGGGCACAATATAGATTAAAAAATAAATAAACATCCTGTACACATTAGTGATACGTAGCATCGAATTGCAACATACCACTGGCAAAATGCTTTGAATCATTAATCTGCGCCACCTCTACCGAAAAAGCATTATCGCCAGCTTGTGCCTGATACGATCTGAGCTTTGGTTCTGTGGTGGTGCCGCCACCGCCGCCGCCACCACCACCACCACCACCACCACCGCTAGCCCCACCTTCCTCGGTGATATTCCGAGAAGGTGGAGTAGGAGCCGCTAAAAGCACCTTATTATCCACCTGAGTCTGAGCTTGAATCTGAGCTTGTGTTTGAGCCTGAACTTGTGTTTGAGTTTGAGTCTGAGCTCCTCCCTGAACCTGCGTTTGTCCCTGTCCCTGGACCTGAACCTTAACTTGATGCTGGTAGATTTCTTCCTGACGTTGTCTGTCTGCCACACTGAGGTCGTGGAAACTGACCAGGTGACGCTTCAGGTACAGCTTGGTCTTGAATGGCTTGTTACATAGAGGGCAAGTGACACTCTGAGGGTTGTGGATGAGGCGCATGTGCTGCCGCAGGTTGGACAAGTTACTGTACATGCGGTTGCACACAGGACAGGGGCGTGGGTCCAGCGAGTGCAGTTTACGCAGGTCAGCTGCAACAACACACACAACTTGCTCTAACCGGTAGCAGCCCACAGCATTGCACGTTACCACAGCATAGCACCACGCCTTTTCACACCACGTATAATATCAGAATGATACCACCCACCACAGGACAGCAACAACCAGCAAACAACCCTATTTTTAGCGCTACCCAATTTTTGCTGCCTGCATGGTACAATACAAAAAGAGTACCCCCCGCAAGAGTATCACTTGCAAGGATGTAAATATGTTTGGCAGACAAAAACAATGGTAATGCAGTAAGAAAAAACATATAGTTTGAAAACAATGGTAAGCATGAATCGATGAATAATGAGAACCAGTAATTAGTCAAAATCTCTTGTTTTACATGTTCATTGCATATTTCTTTAATTTTTTTTTACGTAGAAAAATACTTTTTTTCCAGTAGAAGATTAGATATGTTAGCATGAATACACATTTGTTTTTATATGTGGTAGCATATGACAACTTTCAAGTCAGGAATTATTTTCAAAAAACATGTAGATTTTTATTGATAAGATTTGATATCTTCATAGTTAGAAGGAAAGATCCAAAATTATTTTATATACAACTTGAGAACAATTTATCGTTAAAATTGAATAACATTATAAGATTTGAAATCTTACACAATTCGACACATTATTTCATATTTCTATTTGCTTATTTATTAATAACTTTATTTATTAATAATAAAATATTTTAATAAATATTCATTAATAATAAAGTCCTTAATGCAATTATATGGTGTATGAAACGTAAATGGCATCACATAAACATATTCATATATCGTATTTAATTCAAAGCAGTATGTACAAGCCGATTTGAAAACTTGTCACATGTATGTAAAAATGGCATTTATAATGAGTAAACGAAAATGCAAACGATTATAAGATAATCTATATTGATCTGAATGTTAACTTTTTAATAAGCAATTATTTTTTATAATAAACATTTTTTTTCCAGGGTTAGATTTAATTCAGTGTATGTATGTATTAATATACACGTGTAAGTGTATATGCATTAATATATACTATGTGAAGCAGGAAAACAAAAGATTATAAAGCATATTGGGATGGGGTTGTTTCTTGAATATGTACACGCAGGACATAATTGTTAATGATTAAAGTTTTTCCGGGCTATTTCGGTAACGTTCATACAACACAGCTGCTTAACTGCAAACTGCACTCTGTGGACTCAGGCCTATTGCAGCCTCCGAGTGTCAAATGTCCTACCGCCTACCAAGACCTACCGAGCTACACACGAGCTTACCATTTCAAACCATCATTTCAAACCATCATTCCTTTCTGCTTCCTTGTTTCTATTCACATTTGACATTTGTGATGTAATGGCTAGGTTGTTGCTGTTTGTAATGGTGCTCGCACTACCAAAAAATAATAAATTCTGACTCACCTTGCTGTTCCTGATTTAATTCCGTAGTCCCATGACCTGATGGACCTGGCATTCCTCCTTCTACATTTTGATTTCCTAAAATAGAAATGTTAATATGAATTTTAGCACAATTTCAGATTTATATTTTATGATGAAGTAAAAAGAAAAAAAAAACTGTACACTTGAAAGATTCAGTTATTGCAAAACAATTATACAACATAAAATGTTTATATTCTTAAATTTTAATATTTATTTTTAATTTTAATTTTTTCAGTTAAAGCATATCTTGTAAGATGATCACCTTGATAAGATGATGGATAAGATGGCAATACTTCCATACTACTGTCCAAGCTGAGAAATCCACTGGGTAATGTATTAGCTTCCTGTTTTGGTGAGCAATCGTCATCACTGCCATATTCAGGTAATTCTATTTTTGGCTGAAAGTAAAAAGTTAAAAATAAATATTATAAGTATATACTATTATAAATATTATAAATATTGTGTGTGTGTGTGTTGATATTGCGCATTGATAGTGCACATTGATATCGTCAAAGATATTCGACTGTGTATAATACAATATATACCTCAACAATATCGAGATCTTTATAACAATCGAGCTGAACTTGAGGCTCGATAAGTGGGCGCGAGCGAGGTGCAATAGTAGCACAAGGCGGTATAGAAGGTGTTGGACTAGAAATTGGAGGTGAATCACTTTTTTTACACAGCCTTTTCAGTGGTGGAGGGCTCGAAGGTGGTGGAGTTCTACTGAGTTCATCGTCAAAGCTCGGTGAGATCAGATCACGGCCATTTGATGCATGGATGTTATTTGTCTTCAAATGCTGCAAATTATTAAAAATTGTACATTGCAATATGTGCACTACACGTACATATAAACATAACAAAGATAGAAGACATATAGGTATACGCAAACCTATGTCAAACAAACCTTTTCGTTGTTGTGCTGATTATTTTGGGAGTCAGTGAGGCCACGAATTTGAAGAGATTCAGCTGTACGCAGAAATGTAGGTAATTCGGCCTGCGAGATATTTACCTCTCCAGCGTACATAAATTCCAATAGCGACTGTAGATGTTCAAACTCAACATCTCGCATAAAAATTATTGGATGCTTGCAAGGATTTGTCTGCAAAATAAATTGTAATACTATTAATTATTAATTATATATTATGGAATATTTATAAAAGAAGGGAGATAAGTTTGTTAAATCGAGTTATAAAAAAAGCTATTCTATTTTTTTTTAATATCAAGTATATATTATTGTATATATAATTTTTAACTTGATAAATTAACTATATTTTGCAATGTCTATGATTCGTAAATGACTATATAATATCTATAATAAATGATTATATATCTCGTGGAAAGAGCTAATGATTAATTACATTAATAATTTTAGATATTCTATTTTTTTCTTACGTTTCAATTCTCTGACATTTATCATCGTACAAGCGTAAAATTAATGATATCTTTAAAATGAATAGCTTCTGCTTTAAAGCCTTTATATCTAATTAAATAGTGCCTCATTTAGATAATCCTACTCATCGTATCTCTCTTTTGAAAAAGATGCGCAAGAGATAACGGAGTAGATTAGTGTTGCATAATTTCTCTGTAAAACGCGAGTACGATTAATTGTACAAACATATATGTCGAACTCGACGTCCATTTATCGACCTTCCCCCAACCCTCGCCGGCGCGTTAATTGCCGGTCAGCAATTACAAATTTTATTCGGCGCGGTCGCGAAAACCCGCGGCGACGACGACGACGAACGGGGGGGAGGAGGTTGGGGAGGGTGAATAATACATGCAACATCATGACGTAATCGCGAGCACAAATACGCCTCGCTTTGAAATGAGGCGTGAAGACGAAAAAGATAAGAGACGCGTAAGAGACCGTCACGTAAATAGGTATTGTGTAATTTTGGAATTATTCATCGCGAGATGAGACGGAGGAAATGTGCATGTTACGTATACACGCACAGATAGGGAGGTGGGAACAGGGCAAGAGACAGAAAGAGATAGAACGAGAGGGGAGGGACGAAGAGAGAGGGGGAGGGCGGCTGCCGGAGGACGCAAAGGGGAAGATTGAGGGGAGGGGAAGGGAGGGGGAAGAGGGAGGATAGATGCGGGGAGAAGAGGGACTTACGTCTAAGGTGGGGAGCGAGAAGAAAATGGTTTTCTAACCTTGAACAGCTCCTTGAAGTAAGGGCTGCACGCGGAAAGGACGACCTTGTGCGCCTGGAGTCGCCTGCCGTCACACGCGAAGGTAACGTCAACGAAGTCCTCGTCATCTCGCAGCACCTCGAACTGGCTCGTGATGTTCGCCTGAAAGTTATTCCACCGCAAGCAAAACTGCTGCTGGCTATCCGTCATTCTCTTCGCACGCTCGACTCCCCTTCAACAACACCTATGATCACACATGTGGGGGCTAACTTAGAGTACCATACGCCCGTGGGAAAAACTTAACTCTCTCATTACTGTAAAAATGTAAAATGTAAAAAGAGTGAATCGATGACTGAAGAGGAAACGTACGATATAAATAATGACAATCGATATCCAGGTTGCCATCTGTCGGGCAGAAAAATTCTCTAGGCGCTAAAACCTCGGTCGCGCCTCTCGCGAGGCGCGAGAAAACAACTTGATTCGTTACTCGCGGACACTCTTCACTCATCGATTCCATCAAAACTCTGGCTCTGCCTAGGCGAGAGGTTCGACCACGTTTTTTCACGTAGGATCGCACACGCACTTTGTATAACTTGGTAAATTTTTACATACATTTAAATAGATTACATACATTTATCACAGAATAAACAATTCTAAACTTTGTCTATTATTTACATTACAAAGAATACGATGAATAATTTCGAATATATTGAAGGTATTATCAAATGTAAAACATCTCTCCAGTTTCATCCCAGAAATAATTATCGAATCACTCTTCTTAAGCGATTAATTCTTTTAAACAATAAAATCTATTCGAAAGTTTTGTTTTCAGACGCATATCGTTTATTCGATTCAAGAATCAAGAATAGAAAATGTGGTTAGATTCTCAATCGGAATTCGATGTTATTGATATACGAAAATTATCTCTCTGTTCATTGATGGCGATAAGAAATTGGCGTAAGTTACTTATGTTCTTTTAAATTTATTCTTATTTGCAACAATAAAAATTGGCATAAGATATCTTTTTTTACATGTCAAGTATATCGAAAGTGAAATGTACGGCAATTATAACGATATCAATGGCCGTTTCATATTCATGGGAGGCTAGTTACGTCACTACTCGGAACGAATTATCCCTAGACGTCGCATCCAGTCGCCAAGTTGGGACGGCGCATGCGCCATCGACAACTCGCGCCCCTCGCGCCGACTGTCGAAACTGACGGCGGACGAAACGGATATCGAATTTTCGGAAATAATAAGCTACACATGCAACAATGCTTCGATCCTGCTGTGAGTATACACATGTGCATGCGTGTTGCGTAATTACGAATGCCCGTTCCTGGTATATGTGCGATGCAAAAATATGGCCGCTCCGTTGCGGAAATAAAAAAGCCTGTTATTGAATCGTGTAATGATTAATGCAACACGAATTGTAATCAACGAGAGATTTTAGAATGATAATCAGAGGGCAAAGAAGAAAGAGAAAGCGTTTTTATTGTTGACAGTATAATATTTGGCTCTTTTATTTTCACAAGAGAGTATGTATATATATATTATTTGTCATTAAAAAAAATGTTTCGAATATTCAATACGAACGCATTTTGAAATATAAATATATAATTCAATCAACACGATTTTATACTAAAAAAAAATAAGATTATTTAAAAAAAAATTATTCTTTACGAACATTTTATTACGTAGTAATTTGATCGAATAATAGAGAATTGCGAGACTGTTAAAAAAATAATATAAATATTAGATAATTAATATAAAATATAATATTCAATAATATTTAATAATATATCAAATGCAAAACATTTATTTTTAATACGGCGGGAGGCATCGGTTCTCGCTCGGCCGAGCGTCAGAGTTGCTCGATGTGAAATTAGTCGCAGGTACAAAGGCCGCGTTCAGCAGAAAAAGCAGCTTTGCAATTGTTGTAAAATTCGTGAATCTGATTGGTGTATTCTCTTAGGTTCAGCTAAGATGAAGAGAATACACCAATCAGATTCACGAATTTTACAACAGTTGCAAAGCTGCTTTTTCTGCTGAACGCGGCCAAAGACACGAAGGCCGTACAATTATATCGGCCGCGAAATTTGATACCCGGCTTGGTATTCACGTTTTGACGTTCGTCGAGGCACTCGCGAATCGAACGCGTTGTATCTAGATATTTGTGCCCCATGGCTGATTCGACTCCGAGGGAGAACGATATACGCCGTATGTATTTTGAGTCATGGCGCACATAATATATCTACGTACGGCGCTTCGGACGGGGAAGGCACAAACGACGCCGAGTGTACCCTCGGTCGTGCGCGCATCCCGGTGAGGCGCTCGTGAGGAGGATCTCGCAGGTCGTACGCGATTTTATCCTATATTTAACGCGTGTGCTCTCGCGACGTCTCTCGTCTCATCCCGTGACTAGCTTCGCGTCGTTGGTCGTTCGCGGCCCCGTTCGCGCTGGAAGACGACCGAACACGCGGGAGAGTCGCGGTGCGCGGTTGACCCGGAGTTGAGGGGAAATGTCAGTGACGTGAAGGTGCACGCGGTTGCATCGAGCCCTTTGCCTGGTTTTTACGAGCAACAAGAATGTGCGCCAGGCATCGACGCACGGTAAGCTATATTCGAATCCTGTCTCCTGTTTCTTCGCTTTCCTCGCTCCTTTAACCTAATTCCGTCATTAAGCACGCTCTCCCTCTCATCAACTTACTGCGGGAATATTCAATCGATACGTGCATTAAAGGAGCACTCGATCACGCGAATATATATCCGCGAGTGTAGCTCGCGGTTCGATGCACGCGTCGCCGAGTCCGCTACGTCAACAGCTGATCGAAATCCTTGGGCCCCGAATCGCTCTCACACGGGCTTTATCGCGTACTTGTGCCGCGATACGCGGAGGGAGGGGGCGGACAGGTGTATCCGGAACAGTGAAGTACATCTAACGTGATAACGCGTACCTTGTACTTTGCACCGGGTATCTTTTTTTTTTTCTTTTCCGCAAGATATAATTCTCTTATAACCTAAAAGATGAGCTTCCAGTCAACCGTAGACTTCCCCTCCGTCTCATATTTCCCTCCCCCCTCCCTTCTCCTTTGTGCACTTTGCTTTACTTCTTTTTTCTGCAGGATTTCTGCATTATAGACATTATTCGATGACGATGTATGATTTCTATATGATGCATGGATTTATGTAACACCGATAATGGTTACTGTGAGAATTCTTGCAAGATATACATTGTATTACAATGATCACTTTTCACAGACTTGTACCATGTCTACAAAAGTATAGATTTGTTTTTATCGTGTAGAAATTGGGACATGGAATGACAGTTCTATAAAATGGTAATTAATAGAAAAATGGAATAGTGATTATAATAGAAAAGGAAGATATATACGTAACCATTATGAGAATTGCATAACTTGTCAATTTTATGATCGCTTTAGTAGTGCGCAACCAAATATAATTTAAACTCAATAGATTTAATAGTAGAGAATAAGCTTTATTGTAAAATTTCAATAATATTAATAATATATTCTTTTATGTGATTTCAGTATCTGCACAACTTCTTTCATTGGTGATTGTGGTGGTTTCCCATAGTGGAAACCGAAAACTTTATACTACGTTACGGTGAGTAACTTCTATCAAATTTATTTTTTAGAAAATATATATACATATATATATATAATCTTTCTAAATTTTATTTTAATTTTTCCAAGAATCAAATCAGATTCTGATAAACATCTAACAATAAGATTATTTTTGGTATTATATTTGTAACTTAAAAAATCAGTTTAAAAAATAGATCAACAAGTCATATAAGTTATTCTTATCAAAAAATCGAATTCTCAAAAATGCAAATTTTGTTAATTTTTATCTGGCTTTCCCAAAGATGACACATTTAATCTTATCTTCGTCTGAATAAGCAGTGTTAAGTACGAATTATATGACAAGGGATGATAGGCTCCTACCTTTTTGCGATTCCAAATATTATTTTAAAGCTTCATGAATGTCGCGACCACCCAGTGGAAGCACCATAGAGCACTGAAAAGACTACATAACTATTGTATCATATCAACCGAGCATTACCTTAATCTTGGTAGGAGTCGAACGGACTTGGCAATGTACAGTCTGTGCAGAAAATACTTTGACACGATCCAAATGAATATCAGCTCTGTTAATGAGATGTCCACTTCTCTAGAATCACTTCATCGCGATTGAGTCAGTTTGCTCTTCGTTCTCGTGACTAAAGTATTATAACTCTTGCAGTTATAATCCATTCTAAACAACATAAAGTATCTTTTTTCAATACACAGAAAAGTTAAATTAAATTATAAATAAATCTTACTTTTGCAATAATAATAAAAATACACATTTGTCGAAGATACAAAATTTGTGCAAGTAGCACCTCTAAGAAAGAGAGAAATTGGAAAATTTATTTATATATTTATTTTCTATATAAAAATTATTTGTATTCTATAATTTAAAAAATTGTTTATATATTTATTTATTTATAATAACTTTTTCAATGAAAACGCAGAGGAATTATAAATACAGAATTATCGAGTAATTGAGAAATATATAAAATAAATATTAATATCTTTTTATCTTAACTGCGATGTTTGTACGTCACGTTTTTTGCATTAATCTATTATATATATCATATGTGTTATTTAGAAATATTATTTTCTACATGCAACGCGTATATAGGATATCTCATTTGATGTTTCATTGGATCTCCTTTTAATAGCAAATTTTCTAGCCAATTTAGAGTCGATGTTTTTTAAATGAAAATGTCGAGAAAAGTTATCATTTTGCAAGTTTCAAATTTTTTTCTATTATGTATCTTTCTTACTAAGCTTCAAATTAAAATTCTTTTAAACTTCACCTGAAATTACCTAAAGAATATAATTTTATTTAAAAAATTTCGCAAAAAGAGCTTAATTTACGAAAAGCCTTTTTTTTATCAATTGCTTATAATTTGGATATTATTAATGTATCGACATTTTCGTTAATGTCGTCTACAAATTGACCAGAAAATCTATTATTAAAAAATATCCAGTGATTTTGAGACACTTTGTATAGCTAAACAAGATTTATTCGCATAGTAACAAAGTATTAGTCTTTAATCTTAATAAGAAAAGTTGCGCGTAATCTCCAAGAAAAAGAAAGAGATTAGCTTGGATATATTTTTTCTAGATCGGAAATATATGCAACGTACGTATTACATCAATGTACGATGCGCATAATTAAGAACATGTACTATACAAAGTTGTTTTGAAGCCTGTAGGTTTAATGTTGCATGGTTAGATGCAACAGTTGTGCAAAAAAATAAACGTGTAATTTAATGTACTGATCGATAAATAATTGATGAGAAAAAAACCTATTTATGACTGGTACCAACTGATACAAAATTATTAAACATGACTTCAATCAATGATTAATACCTTTGATCAATGGTTGATGATGAAATGACTCTGACACGCGTCAGAGCAATTCTTCGTGTTATAACTATTCATGTTGTAAACTATTTATAAATTTGCATGCAATTAGCGTGTGAGTTTAACATATTTCTAATGAATTTTAAAATATATACATATACATATAACACGACTTTATCTTTAAATATAGTTTACAATGACTATTTAGACAATAATTTGAAATAATTCATATATGGAATAAGCAAAATAAAATTAATAGCGCATTTTACATTTTGTTATTTACAATCTAGAATATGATTTTTTATCATAATCATAAATCTATTTTTTTTTTCACTTTTTCTTTCTTGCATTCGCTTTGTATAAAGCATGCATTTTGAAAGAGCAATTTTACGCAAGATTGTACAATGTGTTATCAGCCAGAGATAAGAAAAAGCATTTATATTGTTTTTACACATTGGCTCGACGCACATCCTGCAGAACCTAATCAAGTTATCCGAGCGAAGGATCGAATTCGCGAGACGTTTCGCGGATTATCGCGCTTTATTTCGCGCATCGCGAACTGCAGTCTCGACGATTTCAAACTTATCTCTATCTCGGATAGTCCGTCTCGATTCGCGTCTCGTGCACGCGCGACGTTTTAATATATATTTAAATTACATCAGCTGCACAATTGAAAGCTTCGCGCGCAGTCGACCAGCCGTTGCTCTTTATCGCCGAAGGTTGACAAAGAGATCGCGTCTCCTTTATTTGCTCTGCGAGTTTCGTGATAAGACGCTTTTCCATCTCATTGACACTTTGCGGATCGCGATGTTGCTGCGTGGAATTGCATTCGCGGAGGCACGTCGTAATTCGGCGCGGCGCGTCTTTAAGAACCGTGATAAGACGCAGGGTAACAATGGATGCGAGCGAGATGTCGCGGATTTCTCTCATGATGGATCCTCATCCGCGCGACATATGCGTACGATGGCAATGATGGTTTATCGGCCCACGGAGCAGCCGCCGTCCCCCGTTTTTTCGACCCCGCTTGTAAGTTGTGAAAAAATGTAAATTAAAAGTTAGGGGGATAATAATTACTGGCGCGTAAAATAAGATACCTTAATAAGGTATTTTAAATATATCTATGTATGTGCGCGTGCATATATATAATAGATATTGAGCTGACGTTATTGCCACCGGTTAGTGAGTCACAGATTACGTCACCAAAATATTTTAATTTTGTAAAATATGAAATATTTTATTCGATTTTTTTTTATTTCTCAGATAATTTGTATTAAATTATATGTAAAAAATGCAGTTTCTTTGCTCAATGCATTATGATGAATCTGAAATTTCCATTTATGTCTTTCGAAATGATAAACAATAAGGACCAGTTTCTCCCACTCTATAAAAGTTGTCATTCGCATCTCAAAGAGACTTTCTCAACTCGCATCTGACAATTAGTAACGTGACATTGATCATGTTGAACTCAGAATACGAAATACAGTGCGCGATCAATGCTCAAGTAATCGATTGGTATACGTTTGAGGTAGATAAAAAATACAGCTGTGTGATTATTTCGCGAAGTTAAACCAAAGATCTTTAAATATTTTATTTGCCATTACTTAGGGAATTTGCTTTGAATAATTTGCCTCACAATTTTTAGTATTCGTTCCATCTCTCGAGAATAGATATTGAAGTGCTTAAAATGATTTGCTGTCGAATATATCAACTTTTTTCACGGACTTTTTAATCTTCTTTTACCTTTCGAAATTATTCTCTTCCTTTTAGCTGTCATAATTATTATTCATTAATGGAATCATTGGATTTTGTACGTATATTTATATTCAAAAAGTGTGCTTCTTATTTTTATTTTCTTTAAATATTTCCTGCTTTATTTTTACATGTCGTATGATTGAGTAGCTATATTTGCAATTGTCTATGCTAATCTTCTAGGAAATCATCAGTTGAGGGTAGAGTCGGCACAGATCGATTATCTTATAAGACATTTTCGCGTCTCGCGTTTTCCTAGCGTAAAATATAGCATTGTTTCTCATAACCTTGCGCCACGTTGCGTTGCGAAGCTAGAGTCGTCCAAGAAGATCGGAAAGTGAAATTGACGGCGAAACACTAACGAGCCTTGACTGACGTGTAGAAAAAAAAATGTGCAAAATGCGTCTCGGGCCACTTCCGATCGCGCAGCTGCACCGCGTTCACTATGATGTTGAGGTTTATTCATAAATATCTTCCGTAAATTTACATCACGTCCGCGTGTACCTTCTTTTTTTATTGATTATGTTCCGCGTAAATTAAAGCGAAACGCGTCGCGGAATTAAAGCCCTCTCTGACGTCCCAACTCTTGACGATAACAGTATAATTCTGATTCTGATACATATTAGTGACTATAGACAGTGTAATCGCGATTAAAATTATCACCGTATCATTTGCACTGATATGATATCGATGATGATGAAAAAAGAAGCGAGAGTTGCTATAGAATTGACAAATTTACCAGATTCAAAAACTAAGTCACCTATTTTATCTATTCTAAATATAATAATCATCTAAATTATTTATTCTCTATTATTACGTGCACATAATATCGATCCTGGCATTTTTTTTCTTTAATAGGGCTGTAACTTTAGATCCTAGAATTATACGTTTAAAAATTCCTACAATACGAATTTAATTCCTGAATTAAAAATCTGTATTGATCTCTCTTCTGTGAACATTCGCATTGATAAAATCAATGCGATCTTTGTAACGGCACGGAATACGAGTTTCATAGACAATATTATTGTGCAGGAACAGTCGAAATGACTATGCTGTCTCGAGTCAGTGTCCTGAAATAAACTCGGTAGAACCGGAAGACGAGCAAAATGAATACGTCCGCCAATGCGTTACCGTCCTAAATAAGCGCGATGGCTTAAACATGTGTGTCCCCCACGTGTATTTAGGGGTTCGATAATTGTGAGATCTTCCCTTCAAAAATATTTCGCATTTATTTTAGCTCTATGACATACAAGAAAAAATGCGCTTTGTTCTACGAAATCATACATCTATGATATAATTCAGCTGTGAAATTTATTTGAATATATCGAATTGAAAAGTTTATTTTCTAAATTTATGATCGTAGTAAAAAATTTAAAAAAATTATACGTTGTTATATAGGAACATCTTTAATTTTTAAAAGCACTTTACAACAAAAAATTGATTAAAATAGCACAAAAGTAATCTCTCGAATTTTAGAAAAATCCCTCGTACATTGATTAAAACGTACGTCAATATTTAATTTCAGGAAAGCGAGGCGATATCATTCGTCGCCACAGCGTCCAAGCTGGCCACCGTGGAAGATGTCGGTCCAAAGCGGCCCGAAGGCCCCATCCGACCATCCGCCGCCTCCTTAAAGGTTTCACCCACGGCCAGGGCGACTCTCCAAGCATTACGGTCACCGAAGAGCAAGCTAGTCATCCCCGTTAATACCCGCGACGCTGAGACCATCACGGGTAAGATGAAAGATCTATATTTTTATATACGTACCAGCTGTGCTGCTTGGACGACGCTGTGGAACAGTGTTCAAGGTTCTATCGGTTTTACATAATCGAGAATCACGATACCACTCAATATTCGCGAATCACGATGATGATTGTAAATATTTAAATGTAACTAAAAAACACACGCACGTGTAATATAATTATCATTTTAATCGGATGGCGATTATTGAACATAGCGAGAACGAATATTTTTAAAGTTCTTGAGAAAATAATTTGTTTTGTAAACAGACGTTTTTTAAAGAAATTTGCGCGTGATTTGAGTATCTCGGCAAACAGGATGCGTATACGAATTTAATACATCTGACGTTGTAAGCGTACGAGGAGAAACTGTCTTTGACGGTGCTAGTACGAGGAGTTTTATAGAGTGCTCTACGGCTTACCTGTTCCAAGCCTCATGGTGTTTTCCATTGGCCTGAGCTAAATGATGATTACTCTTGCCCGGCGGATAATACGCCACGCTCCATTCTCATCATCATGATCGTCATCATCATTATCGTTATAGTCATCATCATCTTCATCATCATCATCATCATCATCATCATCATCATCATCATCATCATAAATTTTTGTCGTCAGCATCATAATCGTAATCATAATCATCATCATAATCATCATTGTGGCTAAAAATGATTGTTATAATTATTTCGTTATCGCAGATATCTGCAAGTATCTTTGATATCGTATCGATTGTGACATCGAAAATGCATTCGATGTTACAATAAAATTATCGGATCTTTGAAATGAATATTATTATATTTCGCGACGCGTCCGAAATATCGAGAACATCTGCATTTTATGCGGATCTTGAAATAGGCGACCTACAAAGGGCTAGTTTCGTAAACGTTTCTAAAATCTAAGCCAAGACGTTGTCATAGTTTTGTCCACTTTCGAGGAGATCTGAGCATATAAACATTTTTTGTTTAATTATTATTAACCATAATTAATATTTAATTATAACTAATCGGTTCATAATATTTTTTGATTAATCGACATTTTCAAATTTTTGAATTTTGTGCGAAATTTTGTGTCGATCTAGCTGCTATATTAGCGGTGAAGGAAAACTCTTTTATACGCACAATTAAGATCCAGGCTACTAGGCATATACTGGTTTATTCTCGTCTATTATATAATGCACACATATGCATACTATGCACGTTTTTTTGGGGGTTTGGTTGACTTTGTATCGTTTGCCAGCAACCTTGTCGAGAGTTACTACGTTAGTGAAGATTTAAACTGATCGATTGCTTGTTACATCTAAAATATCGTTTCTATATTTTAAGAACTGAATAGCGAATTTTTCTCTCAATAAATTAATACTTTTGATTTAATATACAAAAAGTGTGAGAGAATTATTATAATGATTATTCTTAAAATATATTTTTGTATATGGTCATATTAGAGAAAATCCAGAAAAGAGAGAAGAGGGATATATCAATTAGAAAAAATTTTGAAAAATTAATTAAGAATTAATTATATGCACAGAAAAGTTTTATGAATATATATATTATCTTTAAATTTATTTTTCGCCACGGGGATTTAACTTTTTAATGAAATTTGTTCTGGATAAATGACTCGCGGGAATCGAAACTGGCCTAGCTCCAACTATACTGGTCGCTGCTATTTTCCTCCATCGACGTCCGAAGGAGTTCTTCGGTGGCTCTCGACTCAAAAAGAACGTTTCCCGAGTTCGCGAACGAATCGCCATCGATGATAGATCGCAAGGAGTTTCGTTTGTCGCGTAATCACCAAAAATAAAAATTGCCAGACACAGGTGTCTGGCAATTTTGTTCACTGTGAAGTTAACAAACGTAGAGCAACGTATAATAATCGCGACACGATCAACATTGTCGATTGCGCCATCAATTTCGCTATAATTCTACGCATCGATAAGGTGTACACACACTCTCATGGACGAATTACACAACATAATTCTTCGCAGCTGTCGGGATAAAAGAATTAATAAACGGAATTTACCACTTATATAAATGACTCATTGCAAACGCACTCGATGGGTTTACTGGATCATATGTTTCTATTTATCGATAACATTAATTTAAAACACGGCGCTTTCTCCTATTTCGTTTCATTATATAAAGTAAAAAGATTGATTTCAGTACTGATATACTACATACTACATGATTCGCGAAGACGAAAAATTTTGCGGATTATTTTGTAAGGAAAAATTATTTAAAAAAAATTTTTTTTTAGTTCATTTTGCAGAATTCATTTTGTATCATCGCTATACTCGCAAAGTATAGACATCATCGGTTATTAATTAAGCAATCCGGATCGTATAAATTGTCTCGGGAGCTAATTACGCAAGTTTCTTGGCACCTTGATTTTCGATCGGACAATTTGGAAGCTCGCAAAAGTCGCGAAACTTGATAATCAAAGCCTCAGTGGACCATCGCCAGTTCAGTTTTATGTAATTCGTGAGTTTCGGGATCGAATTTCCTGAATTCTGTGGAGAGCAAAAACTCGAGTTTGCTGACCACACGCTATATAAGACGGTGCTTTAATGAAGACGGTAGAAGGGCGGGGAATTCGGCCAGTGCCGGACGTGAGATTATGTACCTAAACGGGAAGGAGTTGAGAAGGCCCAAGGGCCCGGCGAAACTCAAAGGCATTCTCGAGAAACGCGAGGCTGTGCTTAGCAAGTGGCGAGATGGTAGGATATTTGCTCGTATCTTTATTCGAACTTTGCGTGCGAGAATTATCAATTTTTCCGCTATCAACCGTGAACATATTAAATCGTTTCACACTATTGGGAGGGCGAAAAAATAAAATGCTATTGAGAAACAAATTGAAACAATGCTAGGATCTATTTAAAAGATGAAAAATTAAGGTACTCTGATCTTTCTAATAATTGATCAATTCAATTAGGTATAATTAATTATTGTTTGTGACGATTATTAATCGTGCAATGAAATTTTAATTTATTGTAAATTATTATTATTTAAATTAATTATTAATTGATAATAAAAATCGTTTACACACATAATATAAATATAATGCAATACATTATATTTATATCTTGAAACGTATTCCGAATATAAATTATACTGTTTTTAGATTTATTAATAATTTGAATATTGTCATATATATATATATATATATATATATATATATATATATATATTTATATTTATTTGTATTTATATCTCTATCAATATTTTGCCTACGTTACCAATGCAATCTGCAGTTGGTAACAATATTAAATATCTATTATCTTCTACAGTGTACATGTCGGTGATTTGTCTTCTTGCATGTGATCGCCGATGTGTGGCAGCACGTACTCTGCATTTAAACTATTTTTATCACATGACAAATATTTTCCTGCATAATGAGAAAGTTGGATTTAATCTCGTATTACGCAAACATCTTTAATTAATAAATATTCGTCTCTAGTCACAAAATATAGAAAAGAGAATTACGAATTAGCAGGTATGAAATTTATATTCCATATGTTATATTTCAATTTTTTACGTTTCTTTTTTGGTGACAAGACTAATTGTAAAACATTAATGTAAAGAAAATTTTCGAGCATTATACAAATAGTTCACGAGACAATATTGTGTAAAATTTTATCGCATAATTGATGCTTGTAAATCGCGAGTATAAAGCATATTGTGTAATCGACAAAGTGATTAATTGTATATATAGAATACTTGATCTAATTTGCATAAGAGTTTATCATCATCCATTATTTGAGTCTGAGAAAAGTTTATCTGAAGTGCGAGAAGAGAAATATTCTACTTGAATTAAATTATTATTTCCTTGTTCGACATATTCTCTATCTACATATGATTCCCATGTATAAATCAGTCAGACACAAAAGTCCTACATGCACGATCTGGTTTCCATAATTCAATTCGAACGAAGGTGTTGAGAAACGGCTCCGCGAACTTAACTTTATTAGTAATCTGGGAAATTTTTGTGAAAAGAGCGCGTGGCTCGCGCTCGACTTCGCCGAACAATCGCGAGACGGCTATAATCTGAAGAGTCATCTCGATTATGTGTTAAACCGCGATAACTTTATGCGGCTCGATGCTCCTCTCCGCACGGGTCATCTCTGTCTCACGAGAGACGAATGTACCGAAAGTACAAAGTTCAGACAAAGTTGAGGCCTGCACTGAAGTCTCTCGATGAAGTCAGTATCAGCAGTTGCGACATTGCACCAGCGCTGCATAGATTATGCCGTATTTTCATGAGAAAAAAGAGGCATCGCCCCTCTCTCTAGCAATTTTTTTTAATTCGCTATGATATGTTTTTATCGCTACTTGACTGCCGTGACGATCTCTCGTAAGAATCCCGTATAATATCAGGTTAGTAGTGTTGATTATATTTTCGAGAACCTTGAACGCTCTTCTTATTCCAAGCCGCAATATAAATCCAAAAGCGACTTCGCGATATACTGCGCAATATTGTTGTATAATTGCAACCTATAGTTGCAGCGACAAATTTTAATGACAATTGCAAAGTGTATCTTTTCTTGAAAAAAAAAAAAATCTGCCAAACAGGTCTTAATTATCAAGACGTATTATTAATTAAAACTAATAATGAAATTAAATTTTGAAAATAAAAATAATATTTATTCCATGATCTTTGCTGAATTAAATTTAAGGAACGTAATATCTTAAATCAATTGTAAAGATCTTTAACTTTTTTTTTAACTTATTCTCCGCGATATATAGAGTTAAAAATATTAAAGAATGTTGCGCGACACGACAGCATTCCATTAAGAAATTTTGCTTAGAACACATCCGGTTTCAAATCTTGGAAGAATCTGTTATTAGAGTTTTTTGCACATATACTTGGATATTATGATCGTGTCAGCTTTAAAGTGCATCAACATGCGCTTCGCGCGTTGATGCTGGTTCTCCTGCTCGAAGGGCTCATCCTCTCGTTTGCGGTTAGCCGCGAATCCCTCCTCCTTCTGCTGTACCGTAAGGAACTTTTTGTCACCCAGATCATGCACATTCATCTTACCTCGCAGAGTAAAAGATTTCTGCACGCGATGTACAACATGATACACGATACATTGAAATAACTTTATAATATATTATAATATAAAGAAAAATATATTTATAATAACAATATGTATATCTTGTGTGTTATGTACATGCATTCAAAATAATAAGAAAAAAAGAGTAATTGGCAATTTTATAAAATTTACACTTATGCTGCTATTGTGCACAGAGAGAATTTTCTCTTAAAATTTACCCTGAAAGTCAAAAATATGTTTGATTAATTTTACCATACTTTTAGTAAATTTTATTACACTTTTAATAAAATTAATCAAACATATTTTATATTTTATTGTGATAAATATTAATCAGAGAAATTCTCATAAAATTCTTTCCATATTGTCCCACGATTATCCATGTTTTTCAGGGTAAATTCTAAAAGAAAATTCTCTCTGTGTGTGTATTAAAAATTTCGCGTATTTTTCTCTCTTATATATTATTTGCATTAAAAACAAAATGTTTATTGAATGTTTTATCACGTAAATTCGCTTCTTTTCGCTGTTTATTTTCACGCTTCTTATGACATAAACTGTTACGCCAACACTATTATTAAATCATACTGTCATCTCGACTCGCGCACAAGTGATGACAGATAGACTGCAATTGCAATTTCTCGCGTTCTAGTCGCACAGTTAGCTTGATGCAACGAAAAGATGCATACGTCGCGTTTCGTCGCATCGTAATTCGCGTATGCACGTTACGGATCGCGTCGGAATGACGTCGTGTATGTACACGACGTATATGTAATTATGCACGCTCGAGTATGTGCGATTTAAAGCGGAACGGCAATTTGTAGCGCGCAAATATAATGGAACGCCTTTTCGCACTTAGTAACGCCATGGTGGATGCTGCTTGATTGTTACAGATGTATGCAGCGGAGAAGAGCTGCCAGAAGTCGAGATAATCAGTCTGTTGGAGGAGCAAATACCGAGATACCGTCTACGAGCTGACACCTTAACGCAGTTTCAAGGTGAGCTGGCTATCCGTTTCTTCTTTTCCTCTTCTCTTTTAAGCTTTTATGAAACGCGTAAATTTAGCGTGAAACGAAAAAAATATATACGGCTGTTAATTATAACCAATATTATAAAGAGAGATCCGTTTTATCGGAAAATAAATTTCGTTTTATATGAAAATATATTTCCGTGGTGATCTACATTTTATCGCGTTGTATTCGTATCGCGTGAAATAATTTATCCATAGCAATAAAAGATAATTGTAATAAATATGTCGATAGTGATCAGCTGATCAATAAGCGATTAAATCGACAGTAAAAATATATAATCGTTTTGTACAAACGTTATTCTCGCGAGGAGAAAAACATGTAATATATAATTTTATGGATGATTATATTATACATTTTTAATATGACGCATCTTTGATGAAAGGGTACGTACGCGATATTGAAAATCTAAATGAACGAAGAAAACCTTAGCATGCTAAAGGGTGCAACTTGTGCGCCCGATCGAATGTCGGAGGAAATGTGCGGCCTAATTAAACGAGGAAGCCTGTTACGAGGGTATGACCGTACCTATAGGATAAATGTTTCACGTTTTACAACGTCATTGTGCGAATCTTTAGGGTTTCGTACGCAAATAAGGGTTTTATCAAGCACGTTAACTTTGCACTGAAATTGCAAAATATCTGCGCGAAAAGTAAGACAAATTTCATACATAAAAATATGTTGGAACATAAGCATAGGGATGAAAAAAAAATAGTGAAAAATATTATAGAGAAGTGAAAAAAAATGTTTACGATAAAAGCTCTTTATTTGCATATGTATTATAAAGAAAGCGCAAAGAATATCATTATTTTCGCATCGTGTTCCATGAACGCATTGGATTAAAGGCAGTATATGACGATTGATTAACCATTAATTTGATCAGTGGCCCCGTATCGTGTGTTCGGTCAATAAAACGAAGCTCTAAAAGGCGCGCCTTCTTCCAGGGCCGCGCCTAATGCACGCGTATATTTACTAATTAGCTACAGTACATTTAGCTCGCCTCGTGCGAATTATAACACGCGAGGCGCAATGTGCGTTTTTTTGTTATTCGTCTTCAGAACGGATATGATTATCGCATTAATTAGCACGCTAATACATTGCCCTCGTGTATACAACTTGGTGTTCTATCATAATATGCAGACCGAGGCGCTTAACACATTTTTGCAATCTCTCCGTTGCAGCGGATGGGTAAACTAGATTGTTGCGCGTGAACTCGGAACGCATCGATTCTCTGCGCAATTTAGATTAGACTGATTGCGATATATGCGGCGAGATTTTTCAAAGGAACGTGTATGCATGATTTTTACAGGATACGAGAACGCCGATTGGTTTATTCCGTCACCTGCGCTCAGATCGGAGGACATCGATTTGAAATTATCACCGGATCAGATCCGGGAGACTCTTAACTACTTCAGTAAGTCCAATTTTCAATTTTCTTTATCGATGTTTGTGGAATTTTTTTTTATGTAGATAGTATAAATGTGTAGAATATAATACGTGAATCGAACGAATAATTCTCGAGGAAAACAGAGAGACCTGGAAATAGAATTCGCAACCATTTTATTTATGTGCGAATTAAGAGCAATCCTTTTAACGCTTTAATAAAAGCCCGTGAGTTTATGTGCACTTTCGGTGTTAAAATTTAATTTTTTTTTATTATCGAAGTAATATTTCGAGATTCGTAATTGCGTTATTTGTTATTTGCTTACGCAATTACTACCTAATTGCACTGTATTATCATAGCAATTAAAACGTAATAGCGTGGAAATTGAAAAAATAACGTAGGGGGAAAAATGGAAATGAAGGCAGTAAGATCCATCAATCGCATATAGCGCATATATAGAGATCGCGAATGCTAATGCAATAAGCGGAATAAATCAAATGTAATCAAAGCCGCTTAATCGAAAACCGTCGACCCGACGTGGCGCAATGGCAATCGTTGTTTGCAATTGCACGATGCGTGGAAAGTGCACAGAAACATATAGAGATACATACCTACGTCCTGCTAAACGAGATGGAAAAGTGGAGAATTATCACCACTATGTGTGTGTATATGTCAGGTGTGGAAATCGTGTGTGTCGCGATTATTATAACTCGCGCAACTGACTGATCGCGTGTGAGAGATTTCGCGGATTCTCTTTCGTAAACGAGAGAAAAAAAAGGAAACAGCTTGACACGATTTTCCCGCACGAGCGGAAAATGATGCGCTCGTTTCGCTATACGCGATGCGGGTGCAAGTGTCGCGACCAAGATATCTCGCGTGTCACTCGCGTATTTCTCTTTCTATTTTTGAAACATACAGAGAAATAATGCCGCGATTTTATTTTCATTTACATGCTCTAGATACCGTGGTAGACAGGTAACATCTGATTACCGAACGATCGCATTGTTCGCTGTAAAATGACATTTAATAGGGAAAATTTGATTTGCCATGCGCGTGATTTATTTTTTCCACGACAAGAATTGTTCCGAAAAAGGGAATATTCTCTCGCGGAATATATTCATCATTTAATATATTCTATTTTTTACATAATACGTGAGTATTCTAATAATTTAAGTACCGAGATCTTAAATACGCATGAGGAATTGGCGTATACCAGCTTTCATTCATAAATATGTATTGCATGAAATATGCACAAACAGATCTATTTTCTAAACGATGTTTGGTTTGGCACAAAGCTGATATTCTTCTCGGCAGTTGAAAGTAGATAAATAATCGCGACCTTTCAGTTCCTTTACGGAACATCTCGTTCCACGGAAGGACTCGATATTTATGCGCAGCCAGGTCAGACGTTCTTGTGACTATCGACGAATACGGGAGAGAACGGTACCTAAGATGTACCAGTCTATTTAGTAATTGGTACGCGAAAGTATCTCCCTTTCTCCCTACATATCTCTATCATTCATCGTTGAACTTTTCGTCCATTTCGTTTCTTCTCAGACTCTATATCTATTTATTAAATTTCATTGATATAAGAGGAAATATATTTTCCTGTTATAATTAAAATTCTAAAATTATGAAAAAAAAACATAGGATTAATAATACGTGCAAAAATGCGTATACATATATAATAAGAAAATATGTGATATTAGATTTGTGTAAATTATGTGTTATTTGTGTAAATTATTGTTCTTCTTCTTGTGTAATTTTAACGATTTTTTTCTATATTTATTTCGTGGGATAATCACGACTGTATAATTTCACTGTGTATACAAATATGTATACATTGATTTATAATAAATGCGCATTTAATGGCGCGATCTATTTTAAAATAAACAGTATCCGGAAACAGTAATAATAGAGAAAATGAAAGAAAAACGTAATATAAAAATAGAGACATGCACGATATCGATTAAATTCATCCTTTATAATCGAAAGAAAATGTTTACGTTAATCGCTTTCATTAGCAAATATTTTGTATACATCGTATTCTCTTTCGTTAATCATCTATTCAATTACTTTTACAAAACTAATTAAGTAGACAAATAAAAAGAGATATAACACCTCAACTTGTTTGTACGGATATTTCAATAATTTGTGTAGGATAAAATTACTAATGAAGGAGATAATAAAAAATATTTATATATATTTCCTATATTTATATATTAACTTTCTCTTATAAAATTATCCAGCAAAAGTAATATTCCGTCCATTCATTCATTCATATTTTATATCGTTACGGAACGAGTTTATTCGCGCGTTTCTCTATCGAATCATGATTGAAACTTCTCGTTCCGCCTCTCTCTTACTCTCTCTCACATCGAATTTTATATTATTATCGGAGGCCACCCCATTTACACAACTAATCATAGTTTTCCGCGTTATTACCGAAGATAATAATGAGAATCCTCTCACAATCTCGCGGGGGTGGAAGTGCGCGCGAGATCTCATTGTTAGCGCGACACACGTGACGTATCCTCTCTTAGCCGCTCCACTTTTCTTATTATATTTTGCATATACGTCGCCTTTTCCTCGACAGCGTTAAACGGTGAAATTTCATCAGACGGAAGGAGAATGATACGACATTTCTTTCTGTTTCTTTTTTTTCGCTTCCCACGGCAATTCATTCTTGTTTTCTGACGTCGCGCGTGATTTCTCCATTCATTTTTTTCGTTGCACCCGGCGTAGAAAGTTGTTCGTAAGTTTGTCATTTATAATTACGCTATTCAGTCATTTGTTATCCCTTCTCCCCCGTTCTCCGATCAATTCGAGACGTCAATTTTCTCATCGGTCGAAGAAACAAGGAAGTCAAACGTACTTCAAAATGCTGCGGTATCAAACATAGAAAATATTAATATGTTTTTACGTGGTTAATGATTTTATTTGATTACCTGTCATTTAACTATTAAACCGCGAAGATATTTCGCGGTTTTTATATAACATTTTTTTCTTCGGTAAATAAGGGAAAATTGTCCTCGAGCTCTTTAATGATAGGAATAATGGATCTTTATTGTATTGTATGAGAAATTTTATTTATATTAGAGAGTGAAGATAATATCCAAGATATATGTACAATGAACTTTTTAATGTAATTGCCTTCGAGGTATAACATCCGCTCCGACATTTTTCCTCTAATCTTTCACTAAGAAGATTAATGTACTTTATTAAATGTTCATAATTTTATATAAATAATCATATTTCTATGTATTCACTAGATATTATAAAATCGTTACTTGCATTGTGTGTAAAATTATTCCAAAAAATTTAATTAAAAAACACTGCAGGTTTTTTGTATACACAAATATCATATCGATATGACATGTGTCTCTTTAAAAAAGTTCGCGTAAAATATTAAACTGAGAAATAAAATAAAATTATTAGTTTTTGTTAGATATAAATAAATAAAAATGTATCTCTCTTAGTGAGTGAGAACTGCAGATGCTATTTTGCGCTTTAAGAATCTATCTGTTAGATCTTTCAGCAAAGAGCAATGCTTTCTCAAGGAATATCTTTCAAGCGTGCTCGAGGTATCCTGAAAGATCATCTCTTGAAAATGTCGGATGCCTATTTGCGCTTAATATTCTCGTGTTTATCATCAGCGATCGAATAATTTGATAACGCAATTCGCATTCCTTGTTTGCCAGTCACGAATTATCTTGCACGAAAGGATTATTATATCTATCACAAAGTATAAATCAATTTTGACTCAAACATTCGACATAGCAATTGCGCATTTAAAAATTAATAACCAAATAACAATTACATAACGTAATGTAATCATTATTATCAGGCTGCCAAAGATAAAAGATCAGAATGTCAGATATATAAATAAAAAAAAATATGCATATATAATATATTTTTAAGATAAATACTGAAAAAATTCTCCTCAGAGAGAGGGAGAGTGTCGTGACCACCTGAAATTGTTTATAATTAAAAAAGATATATTGGGGAATAGTATTACACATTGTAACGATATGATACGACAACAAAGCGAACCTTGATCTAATTTTCGTCACGTGATATCATACACCGTATTTCTCTCCGCATTGCGTACATATCTGCGCATCTTTTCACACGAATTGCGCAATTTTACGTTTATGCATCCGAGTTTTTTCAACGATAACTGAACCAATATTTAATTTTGTGTATATTCTTTAAAAGTTTAAATAATCATATATATAAATAAATACCCCGGGCTCTAAAAGCTTATCTCATTAAGCTTCGCGATTATTAATATCGAATGCAATACGTGGTTGGAAAATAACAAAAAATTCAATCTTATCAGCAGCTCGAGGGTTGTCGCGATTAACTCGCGATCGAGCGCGCTTCCTCATTTAATCACGCTTTCCTCGCTCTCGCACGTTCAACGCACTCGTCGACGGACGGACAGGAACGGGCTCGACCAATCACGTGGCGCGACACTTCAAACTTCAACTCGCCGGCCGCCTTTACGCGCCGCGCCGCGTGCGGCTCGTTGTCAGTCACGCTTGTGCGGCCGCGACGTTTGCCTCGTGCGCTCTTGTGTCGTCGACTCTCGTCGTCGTCGTCGTCACATCCGATTTGCCTCGTCGCGAGGTTAAGTGCGCGAACCACGTTTCCGTCCAGTGTGCGCGAGGAAGAGACGTTTGACGCATCGACGTGAGTACATCCTCCTCGTCGGTCCACAGTGCGATACGTCGAGCATGCGCGACCGAGCCGTTCCTCTTCTCTAGGTAGTAGTTGCCGCCCGTATCCGGATTCTGCAACATCTTTCCCCGCTCGTGCGCGTGACGGAGCGAGCGAGATATTTCCTTTGCGCGAGATGCGTCGCGACTCGACCGCGTTATCGCGTTATCGCTCGAGCATCGTCGACCTTGTGGCGGTCCAGCGCGCGAACGGAAGCTGGATTGTCGAAAGTCTCGTAGTTTAAGCTCGATCGCGAATTTCGACGACCCGGTGCGGAGCGATCTAGGTTAGGTCGCTCTGAGAACAGGAAATTGGCCACGAACGGATCGAATCCGCTCTTTTCCACATCCACTGTACGTATATTCATTTCATACGTGCCTCGAAGACGAATTATATCGCTGTTCCGGCGAGAAACTCGCGCCACGTGATCGTGATCGTTCGAGAGATCGAAAAATATAAAAGAATGTCACGATGTGATGACATAGGAATTGGATTAACGTGATGATTGTTTACGAGCGAGAAAAGCATCGATGAATTATCACCGAGAGCAAAGTCTTACTCGTACATTTCTTTTTCATTCTGTGTAGAATTTATTAATTGCGACTTTAGGAAAGGGAGAGAGAGAGTGGGTTGGTGAGTTTTTATACCTTGGGATTAGAATTAATTTTGCTATGAAGTTATTGCTACATTTTTCCTGCTTTTAAATTGTCCTTATACCTCATTTTTTAGAGTCGTTTTATATTTTATAGAAAGCACGTCGTTACGTTTTATTTATTTTAATTTTTTTCTAGGAAATAATTATTCTCTTTATTTTTCATGCAAAATTTAAAGCGAAAAAATCGATTATCCTCTTTATTTTTCATGTGAAATTTAAAGTTGTATGTTAATGTTTATTTTTGCTGTGAGGATAATGACCTTCTCAAAATACGAAGGGAGTAGACGACGATCTTTCACTCGGACCGCGATGCAGTCCTTCATGAAATAACTCTATTTCCGTCTTTCTCGTATGACGTCACGAAAGTGCGACCTTGACAGTCTCACGGGGGTCAACCTAGCCGTACCTATCCCCTATCCTACCCTATCTCGGATAATTTGCTCCTTCGAGAATATTAATGTAGATTCGTGCAAGGATTCGGAAATGCGCAATATTTCAGTTTTTTTTTTTTTTTTTTTTTCCTTTTTCAAACGGCGCGGTTATTAATAGAACGCGATTGGTCCCGCTCGCGTAAAACAGCCGCTAGATGTTAGATCGCATTCCGCATTGCATTAGTGATCATGGCGAAAAAGTTAAGCATTGTTACCGTTACGCAGAGTTCGCTGCTCCTGCCGGCCGCAATGCGTAATTAACGTTGCACACGTCAATATCGTTCGTATCCGGTGCCATAGACTCTGGCACCGATCGATCGCAATGTGTTCCCAAATGAAGTGTTCCTCTAATCCTAATTAATACTTAACATTTCTCATTCGCGCAGCTTGATTCGAGTTGATCCAGTTTCATTTACTTTTCATCAAGTTTACTTGTCAAATTTCTCAGTTTACCTTACATCAACAACTTATTTTTCATGCAGAAAGATCGATATTGCCAAATATTTTTATACTTCTTTCTATATTTATCTCTTCACGGAGAGAATTTTCTCTTAGAATTTACCAATCATGGTAATCGTGGGACAATATGGTATGGAAAGAATTTTATGAGAATTTCTCTGATTAATATTTATCACAATAAACATAATAATATCTAAACGTTAAAATATAAAACATGTTTGAGTAATTTTACCATGCAGTTTAATTAATCAAACATGTTTTATATTTTATTGTGATAGATATATTATTATTTTTATTGTGATAAATATTAATCAGAGAAATTCTCATAAAATTCTTTCTACATTGTCCCACGATTACCATGATTTTCAGAGAAATAAATTTTAAGAGAAAATTCTCTGTGTTCTAATTCGGAATGCACAATGAATTTATTCTGAAAATTGTACCGATCGGTAAATTTAAATGCGAAACGAGCTTATTATTTGATAAATGTTAGAGCGATCGGAATAATCTGAAAAATTTGTAACAAAAACATCGTGTAGTTATTTTTTTCAATATACGCTGCGTGTACATAAATCGAAGTTGAAGTAACTCTTACTTAGTTGACTGTACAAACAATTGTCAGTCGAAGGAGCTACGTGTATTTACATTATCATTATCATTGGTGTCACGTGTAAGGGGAAAAGGCGAGTTACGAGTAAACGACGTGTGTGGCAATCAAAAGTTATACACTGTATCTCGAAACTATACGAATTTATGTATAAATATTTATTACAGTTTCTTCGCATTTTATTTCGTAGAAATTATTTCTCAAATATTAAAGAGAGAGAGTAGAGAAGAATGTAAATAGTCAATAAATTTAGATTGTGTACAATCATTTTCCACCTGATTACGATACTCGGACAATATCGGTCTTATCAGGAAATTTTTTCGATCTATCGCTGTTTAATTTTTTATTTAACGCATGTCGATTATACAGGCGCTTAGTCATGTTTTCGCGATACTTCATTCTTATCTTTCGCGTTGTTTACTCTCAAATTCATTTTCAAATAGGCGAGATCATTGTCATTGTATCAGAAATGTTCGGTATTGTTCACGATCTGTGATCTCTACCTTGACATGAGTTTTACGCATATGATAAATAAATATTAAACGCGCGCGATACCTGATGACACGATAATGTAGTCACCAGCTGTACTTTTCTTTTTATCTTCATATAAGAGGTCCCTATAGGCAATCGAAACTCTCTTTTCCCCGTTGCTCTACTTCAACCTTTGTACAAATACACGTACGGTCGGTGCCATTTGACATTATTTCTAGAATGTCGTTGCACTGCGTTTAAAATTATTTTTAGAATGTAGAATTCTACTACGACGTTTATACTCTCTTGGCTCTTCTCCCTTTCTACTACGCGCGTAATGAATAAATTATCTCCATGCATATGAATATGGAACGTATATTTTATTCATTTATAAGTTCATGGCAGAGTGACCGTCTTACAAAATGTTGGCGTGGAATTATTGGTCTCTGACAATATTATCGCGCAATGAGACGCAACGATAACGATTGATGTCAGTAGCGTAATATCGTTTGCGATAATACCGTTCACCTACGTTGCAACGGGACGCGTAAAATTTATCCGACACGTTTAGTCTAACGGTGGTAACAATTTTTTTTTTCTTTTTACTTTAATCTTAAAGAGGCGCGTATGCGATCGAGCTCGTCTCGAGTGCAATTTTATATCCGGAGGAAGCGGATTTTTCCGCTTCCTCCGGATTTTTCCTTCGTTTTCCCTTAACACTTTTCCTTACATTTCTCGCGCTATCCTTAAATTCGTACGAATTAAAACGAATTTATTACATTAAAAACTGACTCTCACCTTTGTGCAGCGAAAGCTCTCTTCGTTTCGAAATGATTTCGTCGATTTAGGGCGGTCGATCTCGCAGACTGAAATTATCGCGAAAGGGGATCGCTCGATATCTTTCGTTATACACGCGGTTGAATATACGTGTAGTACTTATATACATACGTAAACACTCTTGTTTCTCTTCATGATTAAAGTTTTCGAGTACATCCACTCATTATTAATGCCCGGAACTTATTATATTTTCACAAATATCAAATATTAATGGAATCTTTTCAATAGTAAATTTTTATATCATTGTGCAACTGTACGTTTTAAAAAAAAACCCTAATTGTCCAAATCGTGCCAATATTTATATGAATAGATCGAATATTTTCTTTAAAGCCAAAAATAATTTTTGATCTCTAATCTCTAATCTTGTAACACAAAATATTTTTGAAATATTAATATAATTTTAAAATATTTATTTATTATATAATAACAATATTTATTTATTATTGAATAGTATAGTTGCATGATTTTATATCTAGAATTAAATATAATATATTAAAAATCGATTGTCAAAGAGGTTTCTTTTAAGAACTTGACTATGTTAGATTTTTTCGTTTTCCGGTGTCTGTGGATCTTGATACATTTTGTATAATAGATGACTCATACAATACATATATCTGATTACTTTGATGCTCTGTTTTGATAAACTTGCGTTTGCTTCTTTCTACTTTTGCCACGGTATCGAGAGAATCTTCCTCTTTCACCTACTTCTACCTCAATAGATTATCATTGCGGTAACATCGCATAGACTATATACATTCGCGTGTATAACGTGACATAAATAATGAAATTTGATTATATAATATAATAATAGCTATATATATAATTATGAATTTTGTAAAGGGATAAAACTTGGCTATTTTTTCGCGTAAATCAAAATAGTGATTTATTCCTTTGCGGCCAATTTCCAAGCAGTTCGTGCTTTTAAACGATAATTAATTGTCGTATTGCTTATCAAGTCTTGAAAAATTTCTAATCCGTGTTAATTATTCTTTATGGCTCGAGTCAAGCGTTCTCGGTCTTATCGTATTAAAAAATGTCACGTATTCCGAGCACTAAATATGTAACATTAAATTTTGGGGAGAAATATTCTATTATAAAAAATATTATATACGATAAAAAAAGAACTCTATAAAAAGACGATATATTTTTTTTCTTTTTAGTAAGTTATGGGACTTAGAATATAATCCTTGATTTTTGATAGTCTCCGGAAATGGTTGACATTCTCTGATAATAGATCATTGCATCATTTCCTGATTCGCGATCGAGTTAAACAACTACCGTCTACATCAACAGTAAAAGTGTAAAAAATGCAACGGCATGAACTAGTTTAATGAGAAAAATCTACGACGCACATGTGCAGTTTTATGTGTATATAGACTCTAAGGACTGAATAAATCTTTATGTGTCACCGCAAGATTAATATTTGCGACATTCTCTATAGAAGACTGATATACGACGTTCGTAGAAAAAACGATAATAACAATAATCAAACAACAATCGCACAAGTAATAAGACAAATGAAAGGATTTATCACTGAATGAGAAGAGACGCGTGCCAAATTGTCAATTGTTCGATGATTTTGCCGAAAATCAAGATCTGGACAGCGATAACGCGAAATACATCTTTTCTGAAAATTAGAAAACGATTATTTATATAAGGAATTTAACGATGGATATCCACATCTTGATATTCGCTGCTATATTGTGACGACTTAAGAGATAATATTGGACAAGATAACGAGGAAAAGAATTTCCATATAAAACATTTTTGTACAAAGCTCGCTGTTCGAAAGAGAGCTTTTAGTCTCCCAAAATCTCGATCGTTCGATGGACAGGGTCATGTCAAGGACATGAATAGCTCGACCCCCCTTCGTACAAATAGCGACGCATCTCCGAGCCCTTTGCATTCGCCTTCCTGTCAGAGTGATGAGGCTACCCCGTCGACCTCGAGAGGTAGAAGTATCGGTTCCATCATCACTCTCGGCGAATCGACCTTCGATAGTCTCGCACTGGACGTGTCTTATGCCGGTCTCGACGTATCCGCGGGGAGCGATCTTGTTGACTCTGGCAGTAAACGAACCAAGTTGAGAGATACATCGCGAGAGAATGCGCCGGCTTCACCGCAATTTTGGGAAGACATTGGGGTGGTTGACTATCTCGATAGAAAGCTGGGTCGGCCCGACGAGAGCACACCGGAAGAACGTGTCGCGACGCTCCGGGAGATCCTCTCCGAGAGAACGGACATACACGAGGGCGACGGCGATCTCTCGGACTTCCTCTTCCACGTCGCGCGAACTAAACACGGCAAGATCTACATAAGAGTTATCCGGACTCTGCTGTTGAATAGAGGTAAACATTGATTTAAATTGCGCCAAATCTCTATTAAATGTGTTCTTAGTTATATGCGATGTATCTTACGATCCGACTTTATCAAAGGATCATTGCGTCTTTTATTAATCTATTTGAATGTTTTTATTAGCGATTGTCTCATTATTATATTATTTGGTATCGAATTGATTCATTAGAAGTACAGCATCCAAAGAGAAAGGATGTTTGATACCAATAGTATATGATTTTATATTCCGCTATTCTTGCGGGGGTTTGACATTTTTAAAATAAAAGTATAAATATATATCAAACTTAATTAATATAATTTAGCAAACTACATATTATAAAAAGATTAAAGTATACATAATAATATAAATATATAATAATACAAACAATATAATAAAAATATAAATTTAACAATCTTTATTTAAAAATGTTTATTTTCTGATATACATATAAATTACTTTATTATATAAAAGAAATTATTTTTTCTTGTTAAATTGATAAAATTCTTAAAGAGCAAAATTTCTTCGAAATATCTTGTATATACATAAAGTAACGCGTATGCGAAGTATCACATACGTTCGAAATCAGCGAAGGATTTTTACAATCGAAATAACTATCAGCAATCTTATTTCACTTAGACGCCATTAGGATATTGTTTCATCAGTCTAATGTGACATACGTATCGACGGGCTAACAGAACTTTTGTTAAATTACTAATTAAAAAAAAGATAGAAAGAATGATCTTTAATTAATTAATGCAGAAATTCCTATTAAAAAGTAATAGATTAATCATTCATAGATTCACAGAATCTTCGATTTTAGGGAAAATCACGTGGAATAATTTACAAAAATCATTTATAATTTAATATGTGTACTATTTACTGTTAGTCAGAGATTAGATTAATCGAGCATTACGCGATTAGTGTTTCATTCATGATCTTGATAGCTTGAAAGCGGAAACATCAGATGTATAACTCATTAATCACTCCTTTAATGTTATTGTAGTATAACATGCATGTCGTCTAATAGGGTTCTATGATATCCTGGACCATGCAAATATTGACGACAGACAAGCATTTTATAATTGAATTTTTATAATCCACAATATGTCATATAAAATAAAATTGACAAGATACAGCCAACAATTTTGTACGCTGCTGTTTGCAGAATAGAGATATTTTCTAAGATTATCTAAAATAGACCAAGTTTAATACGGTAACTCTATTTATAAGACAGAGATGCAATCTTATATATGGACAGATTACAAATTTGTATTTCACAAGGTGATGGATTGACCCACTAAACATATTGTTAGCATGTTTAAAATATATGTCTCTTGCAAAATTTTTAATATAGCTCGAATATAATAATGGATTGAAGGGATGGAATTGCAATAAAATTTCGTCAAGTTCAATTCTCGAGATATATAAAGGTGAAAAATATTCCCTGTATTCATTCGCGTTAATAAAAATGTATTAAATAATTCACGTAAGACTTCGCGAACTTGTCGGAGATTGAATCTTATCGAAATTGTAAGAGTTTCGATCGCTGAATATTAACGTCGAAATTACGAAATGAAATGTGACCGTTCACATCAACACCATCGTTTATCATGCGTCTAAATAGAGACATGCAATTAATAATAATTTACAGTTAACGAAGCATTAACATCTTATGCATCGCTCTTCCGGTTCTCAGGTCATGTGAAATCTGTGAACTCGTCTCTCGTCAGTATTTATACGCGTCTATCTTTATATCTCTCCCACGATTATTTCTTTACATTTACATGGCACTTTGCACGCGAATCGTGTAGTGCGAGTTCCTTGACGCCTGTCGCTCTTAATTACAATGTTATAATTTTACGCTCGATAATTTTATGTCGAGTCATCTTTTTTTCCGCTAGGATACCTATCTCTTTAAAATGATTTTATCTAATTTTTAAACTTCTTCAGTAATATACATATCTTTTACCAATGTAAATCGTTCTAGTGATTATCGTCTTCGGAAATTAAATTGATATTTATTTTTTCGATTCTTATAATTCTTTACTTTATCATAACTCAGAACAAAGAGAGTATTCAATATTAATAAGTTATGATAAAGTAAAGAATAATTACTGAAGAAAGATATATTACTTAAGAAGTCTAAAAATTAGATAAAATTATTTTAAAAAGATAAGTATTCTATTATCGGTTTCGGAAATTAAATTGATATACTTTTTCTTTATTCTTATATAATTCTTTATTTTATTATAACTCATTAATATTGAACAATCTCTTTCTTTCTACTTTTATGAGAAAAAGCAAATTTTCTATTACGTGAAAATAGGAGTTAGATCCGGACGTCCTAAAAAATTTTATTATTTTTTCTCTTTTCGATAAAAATAATCCCGTTAGAAAGCTGTTTGACGACGAAATTAATAAATACGAGAAACACATATTCGTGTGTCATTTCTCATCTCTTCGAGATGCATAAACAGGAACATGGTTTTTTTTATCTCTAACATTCGCCAGAGCGAGTAGAACTCGAACACGACCTCGCGTTAACCTCGAATTGTCAGCGGTCGTATTTTTTCCTTTATTTTTAAAGCACACGAAGGAATATAACGTCGCGCACGAAATATTCGACACGCTCGAGAAATCGATCGGATCTGCGCGGCTTGCAGCCGGAAAGACCGCTTCGAGACCGTGAAAATTTGATTTCCATGGTGTATTATCTCGCCGATGGGCAATGCAAAGAGGAGGAGCGCGTTTCTTCGCGCTACTTTCAGCGCCCCATCCATTTATTCTGCATGTGCCCTCCGATAACAGGATGCATTTTGCAAAAATCCAAATACCGCATAGCGCACGATATCACGCATAATAGCAGTATTATCGATCTCGAACGGCCTCAACGAATATAATAGTGTGCGAACATGTAATGTAATACGTTCCCATTTCTCGAAGATATATGATTTTATATTATTCGCTAAATTATTCGCGGTGATTGTCAAAATGTTTTGCAAAGGCCAGCGAATAGTTCAGATTGCTATATGCTGCTTTTTATATTGCTAACTTGATATTTATTACGTCAATATGATATACTGTAAGACTGTGTTAAATGTGTTGGCTTATTCGCGGAAAGGTCATAATATCAACGTCGCTTTCTAACAATAAGTACACAGCTTCCCTTTTAATATCACCGGTCACGACGGCTTCGCTTTTCTCTATCTTTGCACCACCCCGTTTTAAACCGCACAATATCCCGGAAACAAATAGTATTTTGCATGAATATGACGTTTACAAAATTTTCAATAGTTGAAAAAATGATTGCCAATCTTCTATGATTTAATTGACGTATCTCGATCGATACTCTTCCACTATCTTTTTGCTTATTTTATATCAACTTATATAATATGTATATATATTTTTACATCATATGTGTATGTTGTGTTTAGAACTAAATAGCAACTAATATTTGCATCAGTTCTACACATTTTTTAGAATATTATTAAAATACAGAAGTACGACGATCAAAACTTAAAAAAAAAGTAATTGTACGCGCACGCACATGTTTTCGTAGAAAATCCACATTTCTCTAACAATAAGATGCTAGATGAAAGAGTGCATTTTTAAGATGGAAAACGACTTCGAGCGAGTGATTAAAAGGCGGTCCGAGGTCGTCGTTAATTAAACCCGAAGCATTACGCCAAGGTCGCCGAGGGGTTGGGATCTTCATATTATTAGTTGGCGGGGTTGCGCGCGCGCCCGGTCGTTCCATTTCCGTTCCGTTCCGCCCCGTCCGGCCGTGTTCCTGTTCCGTCGTCTGCGGCACGGACGGCTTTAACATGGCGCGCATTGATCCTGTCGCGTGACGTTTCTACTCGCCGTTTCGCATTCTCGTGCGCGCGAATCAGCGTCGCTCGCTCTTGGAGAGATTGTTTTTTTTCTCCGCGTAAAATTGTGCGCGCAAATCTGTGCGGAACGGAAGAACGAAATTGGAAACGATGCGCTCTAGACGCGTCGCCGAGTCACGCATGCTGAGGTGAAGTCTTGCAACGTGACGTCACGCTCGCCCGCTGCCGGCTTCGCCTTTCGGCTCGCCTCTATTCGGCGGAATAACGCGTTGAATGGTAAATATATTGCTATTACAGAGCTCTCTGCACGTACATCGGCATAGGTATCATTAATCAATCGGACCGTGAAATCAGCTTTTCGATCGCGATTGGCTGTTTCGGGAGGGTGAGAATAAATACGTCGTCTCGCAACCAGACTAGGCGTTTCACCATGTCTCTCTCTCTCTTTCTTTTTTGTTATCATTTTGTCTCTCTTTCTCTCTCTGTCTTTAGCTAGCGTCGCGACTCCGATTATTATGACGTTTGCGTTGTCTAACAAACTTTGCTTCATACCTTTTCTCATTGAAAAAATATCGCTTATAAGGAAAAAAATAACAATTTAGTGAAAAATATGCTTTTGCGCGACGAATGATACATTTTCATTAATACGATAAATATTTAATATATACGAATATATATTTCTACGTATGATTTTCAATATTCATAAATGTGACTGAGTTTTATTCATATTAATTTTTTTATTCCATGTTTTTATTTTATTTGAGAATTTGTTGCATTTTTATGCGCATATTTTATGTGCATTTTACGATATTGCGAGCAAAATTGCAAACTTGTTATTAGCATTATAATACGACCTAAGTGTAGTTTTACGTGTAATCTAACAGTTCCACATACCAGACACACATAAAGTCTCAATAATAAAGTTTGAGTACATGCCGATAAGACGGTCTCAAATTAACGTCTTACGATTAAACGTTCACTTCGTCTTTTGCGCATGATATTATTTCAAGGCCGCTGATGGCGTAATCTCAAATTCAACTTATTATATGGTATATCAAACATTATTACGTTATCGATTTATTAGTCTTATTACGTTAGAAATATTGGAAGATAACATAAGTCGTAAATTCACAAATAGACTTGCTTTGCTAACAATAAAATAAAAGAATGAAAACTAACAAAGGCGCGTAAGAATAATAAAAATCTCTTTAACACATTTGAAATATTTAATGTTAATTTAGCATTTTTCTAATTTTAATATTTTATTCTTGATTAATCTAAAATAATCTAAGTATCATTTTATACAAAAAAGAAACAGATATAAATTAATTTTTATAAAAATATATTTCGATGGCGTGTCTTGCCGTAGAAAAAAGCGCGAATGCGATAAACAGTTGTGCACGAAAATTGCACATTACAGTCTTGAACATTACATACCGCAGAAATGGGACATAAAACACAATGAATGGCATTGATAACAGAAACAGGTTTCGTAATCCAATTCTTTTACAATAAGCACTTCGCATTCGTGTCGCAAAAAAGCAGGAAACTCAAAATAATACTCATTATACGTTAATCACCGAGAACTCTAGGATACTGTGAATCTTTTTATTCTTCTTAACCTTAAACGCGCACGTGCGTTATAATTATTCGGGAAACATTTATAATGATATATAATTATTTTTGAAAATTAAAAACACGTACCAGAAAAAATTAATAAATTCTTTTTAAAAATGTGTATATTAAATACATTTATGTGTGATATATAATATATTAAAAATAAATCGCGTATCATAAAAAATTATCTCTGTTGACTCTATCTCTAATATATAATATTGCTTGCGCTGTATGCATTTTTAAGTTCCGCAAGGTTTTGTAGATTCTCCATTATTCGCTGCAGATTCTTATGCAAGTGCGGCAAGGAAATCAATAAATTACCTGCTCATCTTTACCTCAAGAAGCTGCTATGCTAGCGTAACGCTATTCGCAACTTTTTTATACAAGCTTGAAATGTTGACACATTAAGTATTTTAATATATAAATATTATCTTATTATTTCTTGTTTAATATTTTTCTTCTAAAATTAGACCAAAGAAACATTTAAAATTTACTCATGAGTTGTCGACTTAAGTGAAATAAAAATTAATATTGTATAATTATTTATATTGTTATATATATTATAATTACATAATAATATGTGCTATTAAGACATTATTATTTGTATAATTAATGACTTGCGCAATAATTTTCGTCTCGAAGTTTTTTTAATGTCAATCACAATAGAAACAAAATATCCAATAAATGCAAAACTATTGAGAATTAGAATTATAAGTCAAATTTTGGATTGCATATATTAGACTGGTAAAGTAGCATTGAAAAATGATGAAATGACAAAACTGAAAATGTTATAATGCTATTCATTGGTGCTATCAATGTAATTTAAATATTTCAAAGTGTTTCTGCGAAAAAAGTCAACAGAGATCAAAATCATTACATTGCACAATTTACGCAGGAACAATATGAAAGGGAAAGCATAACGGGAAATGATAACAAAAGACGCTTATCGATCGGTGATTAGCGATCAAAAGTTACGGGTGAGAGAGACGTTAATTTGAATTCCGTCACGTGGAATGTGTCATGATTTTGCAATCATTTGATTTTGTTATTTATTATTTTTTTCAAATACACGACCTAAACATAAATTTGAATTATTTCTATTCTTATTACACATTTTTCTCAATTAAAATTCCACATATTGCGCGATCTTTTTTCCTCAAGATTACACGTACACAATACAATTTTTTCATCGATGAAACTATAATTTATTTATATGCGTAACCAATTACTCGTCGTCCGAACGGAGAGATGTAGACGTGCCCATCAGACGACAATCGCTTCGTTATCGCGACAATCGCTCGTTTTCTCTCTCATTCTCCGATGAATCACTACGAATAATCGCGAGAGCGCGTCGGCATGAAAGACTATTTACGGCAGCTTTTGGTCCCGGAACCGGCCCACGGACGCGTATACCCTGGAGGAGGACAACGCGACCCGCGAAGAGTGTACGCCGACGCCGGACGTCGTGGAGCCGGAGGAGCTTGGCCGGGTGCACGACGATCCGCAGGAGGATGATCCGTACGAGTACGACGACGACATCAGGCTGCCGACGACCTCCGGCGAGCACCGCGATTCCGATGACGAGGACGAGGAGTGCCTGTCCCTGTTCGAAGCGGCGAATTACCTCGTCTCGGGTTCCTCGGTGCCGACGACGAGAGTCAGTGCACCCTGCTGGGGATGCAAGGGCTGCGCCGTCGAGGGCTTGCCGTTGTTCCTCCTCGGCTCGCCGGTGTCGGAGGCATCCTGCACGTGCACCTCCTGTCAGTAAATCCGTTTTGTTGCTCTAATCGATGTGTCGTTCGCGTCCGCACTGCGTCTGGATTACAGCGCGTTAATAAGAACTGATTTCCCCGGTGGTTAATTAAATCGTCTCTCGTTGTGTCACGATATTAAAAATAGATACTGG
The DNA here is from genome assembly GCF_030444845.1 of Prenolepis imparis. NCBI lineage: Eukaryota > Metazoa > Arthropoda > Insecta > Hymenoptera > Formicidae > Prenolepis > Prenolepis imparis. The sequence continues at coordinate 13,878,565 of NW_028141163.1, read as the reverse complement.
GATTCTGAATGCAAGAATCAATTAATTAAATTATTAGAATTGATCGCGCAACATATATTTTTCGATATAGACTTTTTTAATTTATATTTATGTTTAATTTATATTTTTTAATTTATATTTGTTCGCCGAATTTTTTTCTATTTCTACAATTTTATATACATATATGTATATATATATATATACATATATATATATATATATATATATATATATATATATATATATATAATTAAAGGGCAGAGTGTTGTTATATGCTATTTTTTAATTTTATTTTTAATTTTTTAAAATACATTTGACGCATTTTACAATCTTTTTAAAGATTATTTTTCAAGATTATTATACACATTATCTTTGTGGAAATAGAAGGGGGTCAATAAACTTATACTATAAAATTTTAAATCGACAAATATTTTTTCTAGATCAATCTTTTATCTGTTCGTTAGCGACTTAGCGAACATAAAAAATTACATAACCGTAGACTTTCTCTTGACATTAACGGATGAATGATACTTTGTATTCTAATCATTCTGATTGTGCGCGACGATTATTATGAGAGATATACTTTTGTAATAGTTAATAATCCAAGTTCCTCCTTTATATATATATATATATATACACATACACATATGCATCTCGTTTTACGTCATGCATTTGCAAAATATTTAGCGAGTCATATATTTATCTGGCGCAGTGTGGACGTTTTTAAGTGGCACCGTCGTCATCTGTCTCTTCAACGTTGTGCATTTCACCTGTCTTTTTTTATATTCTAAATTTCGTCGCATCGTTTTACGTGCTGCTTTGAATTTCGTTTTTCGCCTAATCCACTCACTTTTGAAAATATCGAATCTGACACAGACGGCTTATTCGAAATTACACAGCTTAAACTCAAACATAGATTGTATAATGCACGCACATTAGATAAGCCATAGTGTACATTGATAATAAATAACAGCTTGTCTCGATAAAATTAGATAAGATACAATCAATCGAGACATGCCGATTTGTTTGCGAATATTATTGCGCAGTTAGTGTTTATTACAAATGCAAATTTTTTTATTATTATATATGGAAATATTTTATTGTTTGCTGCTATATGCACGTACCACCACTTTGCTTGAAAACGCTTTTTTTTTTGTAGAAATTTATTTAAAAATTAGGATATATTATTACAAAAAAACTGTTATGTACTAACATATATATTCGAAAAGATCTGTTAGCCTGAAAGATCTGATTGCCAAGTTAGAAAAATTCTTACTCTTCTATTAGCTTGATATATTGTATTTTTTTCTTCCTGCGAATATTTAATAATAAGTGTAAACTTTTCTGGAAATGATTAATTTTCTCTTTATAATGCGGGAACAAGTTAGCGCATACAGGACGCTATTTGCATCCTCGTGATTTTTTAGCATCGGGGGAAAGGGAGAAAAGGAGGAAAGAAGGGTTTATCTGCATTCCGATTGTGCATACCAAATCGACGAGTCTGCCGTAGTGAATGAAAAAACACAGGACCGGTTTTAAAGTCCCGCGTATAGAATAACCGGATGGCATCAATATTAATATATGGATTATAATCTGATGTTCGGCATTTTCGATAAAAGTAGAAATAAAATATATGTTGTTATCTGAGAAAAATTTCACAATTAAAACGAACGGATTTTTATCAAATCTTATTTTTAATAATATTGCTTTTGCTTTTCAACGAAAGGTTGATTAATCGTCTATCTCGTCAATACGTAATTAACACATAATTAATTATTTTAAAAAGAGTAAATAATTATTTTTCCAAGAGATATATTATAAATCAGTGTAATTTGAATTATGACAATAAGCTTCTCAGAAGTCAAGCAACAATTTATAAAAGAAATTTACAAATAGCGGAGTGTTGATCAGTTTGATTTCTGAAAGGTCCATGTATAATAGTAGGCAGGGAAATGTAACAAAATTCTAATGAAATGTAATAAAATGAAGGAAAGATTTACATATCATTAGGTTACATTTTCAATTAAATGTTTGTTAATTTGTGAAATTATTAGTTGCGTTCAATCCATTATCAAGGATAACAGCAACGCATAAAATATCGCGTGGCCTTTGGATAATGAGAGTTAACGTTATTTTAACTGTATGGTCTGTGATTTCTAATGGCATTGTTTCGCAGCAAAATGAAAATTAGAAACTATCCAAAACGTATATCAAGCTATACTCAAGAATACTATACTTTAACAAAAATATTACAAGATCATTGATTTTCTCGATATCATTTATTTAAAATGAATGAAATGCTTTTTTAGGGTGTACCAACGTCACATTTTTTTACACATCGAGTTCCAATAGTTTTGAGCAGAGTTTTAAGGTTCTTTTAAATAGTTATATAGTTCCTGATTATTTTTTGAAAGAGTTCTGCAATTTTTAGATTAAAAAACGTACTTTCAATATCGAAGGTATTTCTAAAATATCTTCGATATTGAAAGTATGTTTTTTTATCTCTATATAAAAATTGCAAAACTCTTTCAAAAAATAATCAGGAACTATGTAACTATTAAACAATTTAAATTTACTCACCTCACGGTTGCTACTCCTTTGTTGCCCGATGCCTCCCCGGGCTTCCTTCTCGTAGAAGTTTCGAAACACTTGCACTCGCGTTTTTTTTCGTTCGCGACGCGCGGCGACGCCCGGGTTTTAGCTATTACAATCTTCGACGCGTTTCGGTAAAACGCGAGACTCGCGAGAGCTTATTCGCGCGCGAATAAAACCGAAGCTCCATTTTCGCGTCGCCGCTTTTTCCAAGATCCACTTTTCGCAGGGGCTTATCGAACGAAGATGATCAAGAGAGCGATTTCAGTCATCGATCATCGCGATTAATTGGCCATGAATAAGGTGTCTGTTAACATATTCGCTCGTAAAGACATCTCCGTCATGAAGACGGAGAATTCATTCGAAATGCAGTGATGGGCATCGAAGCGCGTGTCTCTCGTTAGAATTAAAAGTAGATCATTACGTTCGTTTAGTCTCTTTTCTTTGATTGTTATGCGATAACCAGTCATCTCCCTTTAATAAAAAAAAGAATCACTCGTGAATCAATTATGTAATGAAGGCAGGCGTAAGTGTCTATCTTGTCAAAAACATTACGGCTGTCTTAGATTTATTTCGCTTACATCATCTTCTTCACTTTTACATTTAATATTTTATAACAACCTGAGAAAAATCTACTATAATATTTTTAGAAAATATAAATATTAATATAAATATTACAATAGGTGTGTCTCGTCTTTCTTGTTACACGATAAAATTATTAGTCGATGCAATTTATGATGTATCAGGCTTAATAATAATAATAATAATAATTCAGTTCTAAATTAAATAATCCCCTCAAGAAATTAATGCATAACAGAATTGAATATATAGTTTCAGTTTAATTTTTTTTTACGTTTAGGGTCTCATCTTGGGTTACATTTCAAAACCTTATTTTAAAGTCAAATCTTTTTGGAAGTGCAGACCCGTCTGGTTGCACGTGAGACGTAAATCTTCGAAAGTGAAACAAATGCGTGTGCGCTTCTGACAAGCCGGCGAAGTCGATCGATAGAAGGGAAGCAAGGGATTCTCGACTTTACGACTCTCTTTATAAGAGCGAGTGCGTCATTTCGTCTCCACGCTTTCTTCTCTTTTTCGTTCGCGTGCCTTGTTTCCTCACTGCTCTCATTATATACCGCACCCCTCGACACAAAACACGCGATGTCGTGTGTCTCCTTGCCATTTTCTCGCGATTTTTCTCGCCAAGTTCGTCTCGCGCGCGGAACGAGCGATCAGTCGCTGGGAATTCGCGACGAGCATCCGTTGCCTGTTGCTTTGTTTATGAAAACTTGAGGAATAGAAAATTAATATTGCAATCTTTGTTAAGTTGTGATTTTGAAAAAGATCATAAGTGGAAATCATAAGTGAAAATGTTCAGTGTGCGTTAAAATTGTCTATAGTTTATTTTATCTTATAGTTAGAATTTTCTTTTTTGTATTTTGTGAATTTACGATAAGAAGCAGAAATAACAAATCTATTCATATATGTACATAAATAAGTTTTATTAACATTGGATCTAGTGAAGTTTTTCAAGCTTAAACTTTTAACATTGAAAATATCATGTTTGTGCGCACTTTTGGCGCAATCGTGTTGCGAGATCACGAGTGCATGAAATACACGTCGAAATCCTTTAATTTGAAAACATCAGGTAATCAGAAAATACATCATATTAAAGAGCGAATACAATATTAATATATTTTAATATAATAAATAGAAATTAAAATTTTTTATCCATATTTTTTGAACGTTCAAAAAAACAACGTAATGGTTATAATTATATTTTGTATAAATTATATTTTAATAATGTCTTTGAAGAGAAAAATTATGATTTTAACAATACATCAAAATGGTATTTAAAAACGTCATAAAATATCATTATATAAAAACTGCAACTCGCGAAATGATAACTGATGAGTTATATTCGGAAAAAATAAGCGAAAAAAATACATTAACCGCATGCAGACGTGTTTCTGGTTAAAAAACATGATTTAATTTAAATTTTTTAAACAAATAAAATTTCATAAGTTTAATTAATTAACAAGATTAAAATATCGCGCTTTTTCATACGAGTCAGAATGACAATGTATATCTATTTCCGTTGATTCTTGTTGATAAAGATTAAACAACGAGTTTAACGAACATAATAATGCGCTTTGCCTATTCATTACAATTTTAGATATCGGAATAGTTACTAATACAGGAGATTATAAATAGCGGAAAAAATCGATTATTGGCAACAAGATAGTTGTGTATGCATCAAAAGATTTTACGCGTTATTCTTCTTGTTCTTGACTCGTTTCCGAGTGAAATTTCAATTTGTAATATAGCAATCTTCTTTCATATAGCAAAACAAAATTCGAATCGATATAATTCAATTCTTGATACTATAGATATAAAGAAAAATTGGTTTTTCTACGGACTAGCGAATTCAATTATCGCGAATAAATGTCGAGATTTTGCATCCTGAAATCCGAACTCGTTGAAATTACACCGAGGTTTCAATCACTCTGTCGTATAATGCATCGTCGATACGCAAATAGATCACGTGCGAAGTGTCGTTCAACGAAAGAAATATGATATCGTATTCACACATCGATTGCGACGTAAAAATAGTAGAAGACATTGTATCGCACGCGATGCGATTCTATACGTGACATGTTAGATAAGAGTATAGGAGGACAAGAGAATATTTAATGCGTATTAATATTAAATTAAAAATTAAATTAATATTAATATAAAAAATTAAATAAAACCGATGTATTTATATAACACATTTAAAATGTATAATATTATAAGAACGACTTATAATATATTTGAGATTAGAATTGTATATAAAAAACTACAACGATTTTATGGCAATTATATATAGCAAGTCGAAAAGCTGCAATTATATGTATGTATGTATGTATAGTTAATTATTTATAATAAAATATAGGTATAATATATTTATAATAAAATGTAAAAATATTTTAGGCGATACGATGTGATATTTTTTACGGAATAAATAAAAGCAAATGCAGGTATAAAACCAAGCCTATCAAATGTTGCGCTTACGTTGTTCTCACAAAATTTATATGTAATAGTCCGGCCTCTCTGCATATATTTTTTTATCAAAGTGCTATGATGACTTCTTTTTTGGATCTGGCAATTTAATGATAAAATATTATTCTTGTTACAGTCTTATGTAGCAACCGGGTGAGCCAAATGACCAAGACCTATAATGACATAGAGGCAGTTACAAGGCTTCTAGAGGAGGTAAATCTGATTGGCAACTTTAAGAGTTAGTAGAAATTAAACCTCACGCATATCATTTTACGAGTCGTAATATCCGTATCTGAAAATATTAATGAGATGTGACACAAATCGATAAAACGTAACAAACTAATAAATAGTTAAACCATTTAAGTGACGAATTAAATAACATATAATCGCACTTCGTGTGTATAGAATGTAGTATATCAAACTATTAAAGTTTGTATTTAAAATTTGGGTCTAATTGTTACTTACAGATTTAAAAAAAGAAAATATCTTGCAAATTTAAAAATTCTTTAGACAATATTTATATTGAGATATTGAAAAAAATGCATTGCTCTATGCAAGAGAAACATTAAATAAGCTTAAGCAGTTATTCGATGATAATTGTGTACAAGAAATCTTGAGTTACAATAACAACGAAAGACAAACATTACATTTTTTTGACAGAAAGAAAAAGACTTAGAGCTGACAGCGCGCATCGGCAAGGAACTGTTGGCACACAATCAGAAGCTCGAGACCACAGTAAACGCGTTAGAAGCTGAGCTCAAGGAAGCGAACGAGAAGATCACCCAGTTGAATCATGAAGTGTTGAAGAAGACCGAGCTGATACAGATACTAACGAATGATGTGGACGAATCTAGTTCGGAGGCCGGGACTCCCACCGGCCTTCGTGGAATTAATTTGGAGATGCTACAGAGGAAGGTTAGCTCTCTGGAGGACGAAAACAAGCAGCTACGCAACGAATTCGCTAATTTGGTGCACGATACCGACAATTCCGAGGAACAGGAGGCACGCCTCGTAAAAGACATTGCAGCACAATTAGGTGCATATTCTTATATTTATTTTTATACACAAACTTTTATTTGTTAAATTTTTTTTGCATTTGATATTAAATACCGCGTCGATCAATCTTTTGGTATAAAATTTAACTCTTTATCAGACAATAAAATTACATATAAAATTATATCGAGGAGTATATTAAAAAATTAGCTGAAAGCAATTATTGATAGTACTATATTTTTGAAATAATACTTTTATAATTTAATTATTTTTGAATAATAGCAAGTGCCAATATGGAGGTGGACGGCATAGCGGAGGAGCTCGGTCGCCAAAAGGAGGAGAATCGCCTGCAACATGAGCAAATAGTCAGTCTCACTGCGAAATTAGCTGAGACGGAGCTCAGGCTCGCTCAGCTTATAGCGGAGCACGACGAAGTGGGAACGACTCTAGTCATTACTAGGGATAATCAAAATACACTTGCCAGTGAACTAGCCGAATTCAAGGAGCGATATGCAGAGGTATGTTTCTTTCTTTTTTTTCTTTTTTTCAACAAGACATACAATTAATTATTCTCTTAAAATTTCACGCGTGAAAGAATCATAGATCATAGTATAAAAGATAAAAATAATTTCATGATTAATGATTTGAAAAGATCCTGAATTATCGTTTTTATTTCACTTATGTAAACCTGTTGAAACGCGCTGAATGTCTCGTGTTATTTGTGTGCACCAGGTGGTAAACCTCCTAGCTGAAACTCAAGAACAGTTGCGAAAACAAAGGAAACGCGGAATGCCGACTGTACGCGGTGGATCGCTGTTTCCGTCGATGGGCGCGGCGCCTCAACCGGATTCCATCGCTTCGGAACTAGAATCGTCCTTATATTCGGAATTGAGTCTCGACTCTGGAATCTGTGCGGGCGACAGAATGTATGTTGCAAAGTTTCGTTTAAACGTCTATTATTTTTAGAGTTAAAATTATAATTACATAAATAATACATTCTCTTATATTCGAATCACGAGAAATAGTGGTTTCAACGTTCACTTAATAAACAATTCGTATTATTTTAATTCTGTAGATCAACCTACAAGAAAGTATTTGAAACCGTTCGTAGCGCATCCCGAGCGTCGTACGCGGGTATGGATCCGAATCAATTCCCTAGGTTAGGCTCTATGACGACGTCCACGTTATCCAGCAGCTCTACTGGTCCGCGGATGAGTTGTGGACAGATACGACCACAGGTGTCTACATTTCCTAGCTTGGATTCTACCGGTCACAGTGATAGTGAAGGCTCTTTGCTGGCCGAGTCGGAAGATTATCCGTATGTATCTATTTTTTTTGTTTTTGCTTATTCACGAAAATTTGATTTGGTTTTTTTTAATAACCCTGATATCCTTTGTGGTGTTTCAGAGGACCGCAACGAACGGGTGTACCCGGTGCTCCTGGTGCAGCTGATCTGGAGGCCGCTCTGCGACGTTTGACACCGGCCGAAGTATTGGCGAGGCGTGCGTGTCTCAGTACAGGCGCCGGTTATAATTATGATTACGATGGTGGCACGTTACATTCCCCGTCAACCTTTCTGCCGTTCGACTGTCGCACTCCCGATAGTATTATGTCGACCGGCAGCAGCGGTAATCTGAGCGGTCTTAGCGGTAATAGCGGCAACGCTTGGCGTATCCCGCAAAAACTTCAGATAGTTAAACCGATGGAGGGCTCTCAGACGTTGCATCACTGGTCGCGATTAGCGACACCGACGTTGGGTGGACTGTTGGAGGACAGGCCGGGTGTGAAGACCAGGGGTGGTCGCGCTCTCGAGGATCTCGGTCTCGTTACGTTCGCCCTGAGCGATTTGGAAGAGGACGAGGAATATACAAATCCTGGTAAACCTTTCCAGGATACCGGTTCCGTTTACACGTTTACTAACAGCACCGTGATGCATCCGGACGATCATACCACTAGCAGCGTAACACCGAGCATCGTCGGCAGCCGCGTCGCTACCGCACCTAACAGCGGTATGAATTCAGGTATGAATTCCGGTATGAACTCCGGTATGAACACTCCTCGCACGCACAGTCGACGCAATTCGACGTCGACGTTCTCCACCACGCTCGGACTAGCCAAGATGCTGAACGAAAGAGGGATCAAAGCAGTTACGCCTTCGTGCGTAGCTACGCCTACCGACGAACGAAATTTCTCGCCGACTGCTACACCGTGCAACAGCCCGGATGCGAGTTTGTCGCCTACGAGATCGTCGTCGCCGCCGCTGTCACCGGAAAGCGGTGCTTCTCTGACATTGGGTTTGCTCAGCAGCGGCGCGGAATTACTGAGGCGTACTTTCAGTTACGAGGTACCGGCAGCGCAATCTAAGAAGAAGAGACCACCAAAATCAACGATTACGCGCTCCGATAAGAAGGCTCTCACGGGAATACGTCTGGTGGAGAAATTGGAAAGAATCGGAATCGATACGATTATGGCTACCACGGTTAGCTCGTCGATCTCGCCGCTAGCTCTACAAGGTGCTCTGTACACGCGTCGCTCGACTGGAAGTCCAATGGCACAATTGACTTTCCTCAAAACTTCCATATCCTCCAGTACCAGCCAAGAAAAAATATCTCCCTCGTCTTCAACATCCTCCATCAGTGATGAGTTTCCGTTGGACAAATCGCCGGACAAACCAGACTACAGCAAGGAGCCCGAACCTAGTGTGTCCGGTTCCAATTGGGCATTTAACTCGAGAGCATCGGGTCAGTCGCCGGATCGACAACGACGATCGGGTGCTAAAGCGACGAGGCCCGATCTGGGACGAGTTAAGCCGCCAGTTTCAACGCCCGTTACTAAAGAATCTACTAAACAGTCGGCATTAGGAGCGATAAGCTCGCTTCTTTTTGGTCGCAAGGGCGGTTTACTATGAATATTTTATAGAGTCTATAAGGATGGATCGATCAATTCCAGCGAATTAATTGTTAACAGAAATTGCAAAACAAATTCTTTTTTTATTACATTTTATTACTTGGAATATGTGATATACGCCTGTTGTCAGTATTGTTGATCGTCTGCATTTCTTATTTGCTGATTCATATAATACAGTTTTCTCAAATCCATAAATTATAAAGATATAAATGTCAAAAGTAATTTTGATGAATACGTTAATTTCAATCATTTTTACAAATCAGGTTATTGTAATAATAATATATACTTTGTACAGTAAATATTTTTTATTTTAAGTTTTGTTATAAAAATTATAATGAACTAAAAATGTAAATACATAAAGGCAGACCTTTTGAACACATTTTGAATAGTGAACATGAAATTATATTCTAAGTTCTATCTTGTAATGAATTAAAAACAGGACCGTTATACGTACACTGAAAGCTGGATGTTTTGATAATTTGTGATGATTGAATGAAAATGTGGGAGAAAAATCTATCAAAGAATAGAAAGAATGAATAAGAATCTGTAAACTATTAGCTCAGAAATGAAGACTAAAGATTATTTTAACTTGTGATTGCATTATGAAATCTTTGACTGTATATCTATAGACTGCAAGTTGCTTCATTCACGCATCTTATATTCTAGCAATACAATAAATTAAGAATTAAAGTATGTATAGTTCGTGTGCATGTGTGTGATTCACAAAATTTATAAGATTAAATTTGCTAGAAGAAGAGAAGAAAGAGTTGTATAGTTTATAAAAATAAGGATACATATCTAAATATTTTTTTAATAGATATTATTAAATACTTTTTTGTTTAAAAGTTAGAAAGAAATACTGACTACTATTATGAAAAACTATGATTTTATAAAGTTTTATTTTAAAAAGGAATATACAATATTATGTTTATATATAAAATATGTATATAAATATATATACCTATTTTATATATACAGAATATATTTATTTATATATATATATTAAATATATTAGATATATATATAATATATCTTATATACATATATTATATCATTATAATATATATTAAATATATATATTTAAAATAAAGACCTGCCAAAGAGAGTATGAAAAACAGCTCGCAGCTTTTAGTTCATATAGTCTAGTTATTGTATTTATTTTTTTTTATATTATCAATATATATTTATAGTTGAGATAAATATATAAATTTTACGCAGATACGTCAAACATCTGTTATATTTGGGAACATTTCACTGAATTTTGCTATAAACACAATTCATTTAACTATTTAACATATACAGTCCATATTTATACAGTTGAAGATTGAAGATATACGTTTCTAATTATATAAAACGAGATACAAATGTGTGAAAGGAGCTGTAATAATGGCAGAATAGTTAGTGAAATGAATATCATGTATTCGAAATTTGGATTATAATTCTGGAGAATAAGTTATTGTTACACGAAATATGATATAAATAATATATAAAGGAAGAGGAATACTGAGAATATGATGCATCCTGCTATAATACATTTTATGCAGTTTGGCACAAAATCAATCAAGTTGGTGCTAATTTTTTTTAAGGAATTCTTGATGACGAAATTATAGTATCATCAATACTATTGTCAGTCTTTGCACACGGAAGATTGTACATTTAGCATTGATCATCAAGTATTGTACATAATTGAAATGTAACAGGATGATAAAGGGCCTTTTTTTTCCTTTTTTTTTTCTTTTTTTTTAAACTTCTGTAACTTGCGGTAATTTATTGCAGCTTTTTATTACTAAATGTAAATGGAGCTGAATTTTATGTAAGAAGAGATTGCAACGTGTATTATAGAGAGGGTGAATTTAGCTCGACGCAGCTTTGTACATAGACGTACAGATTAATAAATTAAATTATAAAGTAACGCTGTGTCGCTATCTTACTGTTTGCTAGCATCTCCTTGTATTCTTTTGATCGTTTGAAAGGCCTAGCCGAAAAAATTTCAGTGCAATAGCTATGTGCGTTATTGTAAATAGAGCGATTGAGGCGATTGTTAAAAAACATATTTTACTGCAATTACACATTGTATACTGGTATTTGAAGAATACGGTTTCAATGTAAATATGTTTTAATATATTCTGATGATGATTTATTCCCGCAAAATAGTGTTACATATTTTAGAGATGTGATTATGTGAAAAAAATACTTGAGCTTATCTTGTTCGTAAAAGATGATTTATGAACAAGATAAAAATTAAATATTCTGCATGAAAGACTTAGAGTGTACTATAAAAAATGCATTTAGATAGTTTGTAGATCTCTCGTGAATAGCAGACGTATCATATCTTCAGAGTGTATTACTAAGAATCACAGTAATTGCGGTAAAATCAAATAAATGTACAACCATTTAACAAAATGAGTAATGAAGCACTGCAATACACAGATTTAAGTCGGTTTCCTATGAAAACTGATGAAATCTATAGAATTATAGACGCATAAATGATATAAAATAAGCAAAATATAAAAAAATAATACAATGTAAGAAGTTTCACCAATCTAATAATTTATTGAGGGTGTTTTTACATGATTAAATAAAACTGGCAATTGATAGATTTTACATTTCAGTTTTCACAGTAAACGGACAATATATATGTAATATAAACGCGGTGTATTTTATGAACCGACAAATGTAAATTAATATTTATGATTACAAAATTGAGAAAAGTTGTGTTGCTTCGACAAAGAATGTCACTCTGGGAGAGATACGATTGTTTTGGAGCTAAGACGTCAATGTATTAACTATATATATGATCGTGTATACTGATGTCTGTTAGAGTTACTATAAATAACGAGGCCTTAGTACCTGTAAAGCTTTTGTTTCGGTGTCTGATATTTTGTTTCAGATTGTGATATCTTTATGTCTGGCATGTACTTGAATTTCATGTACTTACATGTACGATTTGAGTTTTATTCGATTATGTTTACGACAGCAAGCCCTTTACTTAAGGTGCTATATAATCATTCTAGAAAGTAGAGATATGTCGTACCTCCAAATTGAACAATAAATATATTTAAGTATTAATATCGCAATCTTTCTTACATAAGTGTTATTTAAATCTCACAAAATAAATTCTGCAAAGTTCTTTATAAATACTTCCTTTTGGTTTTTTATTTTATTTATTTTACAAAAGAAAACTCTGGAATACTTCAAAGTAACGAAGTTATTTTTATTCATATATACAATTTTGCGCTGTATATCTAAAATTTTTAATTCAAATTAATTTTAATTTGGTTTTTTTTATTTCAAATGATTAATCTTATTAAATTCATCATATACTCATCAAATACAATCATATACTCATCAATACTGATATTTGCTTGCTATATTTGACAATTTGCAAATTATAAATTTTCATATTCTGAGAAGACTTTAATTTGAGATATTTTAATTATATTTTGTTATAAATAATGCATAGTGTAAAGAAATAAATGTCGCATGTGTAATAACATAATTAAAAATTAAAATAGTAATATGTTGTAAATAATATGTTATAATATCTTATTCTCGATTAATATTTTTTGATAGAAATCCAGCTGATAACTTTCAGAAATATTAATCAAGTTTAAAGTATTATAACATATTTAAAATATATTAAAAGACATCAGGACTCTTTCTTGCGCTTATTCAGTGACAGAATCTACGAGAAAAATCAGTTATTTCATATATTTTTGTTATTAATTTATAGATAATTATTAATGCAATTAACGTGCAATAATACGAGTCTTTTAATATCTTCGATAATTCATCTAAATTAATAGATTATATTTTGCAAAGAGATAAATAGTTAACGAGCAATAATATATGTCTTATTGCGCTCGAAAAATCGTCTGAGTTAATAGGGGAACATATTTTGCGAAGAGGTATAGTGTAGCAATATGTGTCTTTTCAGGTCCGAAAAATCGTCTGAGTTAATAGGAATACATGTTATGCAAAGAGGTTGATCGAAGTAACGTCGGTAATAGAGGTTGGTAATTTATCGATAATAACGTCGATAATTTACCAACCTTCATTACCGACGTTACTTTGAACAACCTCTTTGCATAACATGTATTCCTATTAACTCGGACGATTTTTCGAACGTCTTAAGAGACACGTGGCACATATGGGATACATAACCTACTGTTTTAAATTAAATTAAATTTATTAAATAATGCTAAATAATTTTTACAAATTGATGATACTCGTAAATTAAAAATTCATAATAATAAAAAATACAATATGTATTACTATGAACGTTGTTATTAACAATTATTAAAATATTTAGTCATGATGTGAAATATCGATGACAGCTTTTACGCGAAAATTATAATAAAATGCCGAAATAAGGAGAAAAAAAGAAAAAGAAAGAAAATACTGCATTTTAAAAGAAAATTGATATAATAAAAGAAGAAAAATAAAATACTCAAAGTGTTATCAATTATTATTATAATATTATATTGCGAGAAAATGGCGATTTATCAGGATGCAAAAGTAATTATACCTTCATTAAAAATATATATACTTACAGGGAGATAAATATTAGTAAATTTTTCGATATATTTCATATATTGTTTTATATTTGTTTATTCTCAAATATACATAATAATAAATGTTTTTTTTTTTCAGCAAATCCAAGCACAAACATTGTTATTCATTCTGGCTCTATGTATCTTCATTACATGCAGTGGCAAGGAGATATTTGCAAAGTATAATAAAGTACAAATGTTTTCTGCTATTAGTCGTAATATTAATAAATATAAACAAGTGTGATATGGGGACAGGATTTTGTTATCAACATTGTTTTTTTATAAACGAAGGAATTGATGCAAGCAATGGAAGAGTCTCTGCTGCAGGTATCACAAGCACTTTACAATTCTTTTAATCAACTGTTATATTTTAACAAATAATTTGAAAATTAAAATATAATTTCTATTACTTTTATATTATTGATAAGATTATGTGGATGCACTGTTTGATTGCATGTTTGGATTTATGATAGGTGTTGAAACGCAGAAGATATCATATATGGAAGACGCAATTTCTCCCAAGGATACACAAGTACATATGAATTATGGCAGTGCAGATGTCACGCAGACATTTTTTTGGCTTTAACAAAAATCTGTTTCCATACAAATTGTGCAAATCCCATTAACAAATTGGAGGATGAGTTGCTTTTGGATCTCTCAAATAAAGATATATTTCTGTCATGTGGATTTAAATGTGTGTAGGAGAAAACATTTATTGTTAAAAAGCCAAAACAACAAACAGAGAAGAATACAGGTATCTTTCTTTTCACTTTTCTTATAAAAAGAGTTATATATATTTTTTCCTCCCTTATATACAAATTTATATATAAAACTGTACCAAAACTTATGCGACAGGTGGGCGATGAATGCTAATAGTATCTTTGAGCTTGTTTCAACTTGAGTTGTTCAGTATTATTGGAACCCATAATGTTCATATTCAAAAATGATCTTTAGGAAATCCAGAAGATCCTTATGATGAAAGTTATTTAAGTATTCATTTTATGTGTAAGTATTCATTTTTCAAACAAGTATATCTCTGTTTGAAGTATTATGTAAAATTTTTCTACAAATTATTTATGTAAAAAAAAGAATAGAAAGTAAAACAATTTATATAGCACAGTATCAATTATATAAAATAAAGATAAGTATTTTAAAAATGTATTTTTAATATTTATATGAAAACTTGGAAATTTATTTAGATATATAATATTTAGATATAAAATTAATTTTCATTTCTTTGGAAATATTTATTAAGTTTTTTTTGTATTATATACAATTTTATTAAGATTATTATTATATACTATTTTCAAACTTTGGAAATTTATTAAGATATTTATATTTAGATATAATTAATTTTCATATATTCTATTAATTTACAGATAATGCTGTTGACGTGCAGTAATACGCGTCTTTTCATACTCTCAAAAGTTCGTCTGAATTATTCGGAAAATATATTTCGCGAAGAAGTAAGTAATGCACTTTTACATAAGCAATAATGTGCACCTTTAGATATCTTCGAAAATACACATTAAAGTTATTAGAAGATTTTGCGAAAAAATGTGAATAGTGCAAACGCAGTAATGTATCTTTTAATATGCTTCAAAATTTATTTCTGAGTTAGAAGAATAAAAGTTTTACAAATAGATCAGTGGAACTTTATAGTAATGCAAAATTTTATGTGATAAATTCGTAACTTAAAAATAAAATATTTATATTTATCAGTATATAATTTTACTTTTATGCATTGACAAAAACATTTCTTTTAAGTTTGGGATTTTTAATTGCAATTTATTTAAATAATACCATAAAGAAACAAATGTAACGCGTGCTTTGTAATATTCTAGTAATATTCTAATAATAAAAGTGCGAGATAGTCTGTACAGACTGAAAGCATTTACTTTAAAAGATCAAAAGAAAAAAACAATAACACTCATGATCAGCAGAAACAGTAAACTGCTGAAAGCATAACGTAAAGCACTCACTGAGCCATTTCCTCTGCTGAAAGCAGCCTATACAGTTGTGTGTGGTTTTCTCGTATCAAGAAAATAAAGTGATTTATATTTGAATTGTTAGAATGTTAAAATGCCAAGCGAGGTGATAACTTTGCAGCTTGGCCAATGTGGCAATCAAAGTATTACATGTTATTTTGTCTCATATAATATAAATCCTTTTCATACGTTTTATAATTTTTTGATACAAATGCTACGATATTTCCAAACACTTGCAAATATGAAAATAACGAATATCTTTATCGTCTTTTTTTTTACATTATGCCTCAATTTTACAAACTTAAAATTTCTCTTTTATTATAATTTGTAATAAAACCTATATATTTTCTTTCTTAGAATAAAATTTATATATTTTTATACATTTTATTTATAGTTGGATTTGAGTTTTGGAAGAGATTATGCACAGAGCATGGAATCAGCCCAGAAGGAATCTTGGAAGATTATGCAATAGAGGGAACGGATAGAAAGGATGTCTTTTTTTATCAAGCAGATGATGAGCATTACATACCACGAGCTGTATTATTAGATTTAGAGCCCAGGGTTATTCATACTATTATGAATTTTCCATATTCAAAGGTAGTACGCATCTGGAATATGTATGTACATTTATGTTTATGCATATATATGAATATGTATGTACATTTATGATTATGCATATATATGAATATGTATGTACATTTATGATTATGCATATATATGAATATGTATGTACATTTATGATTATGCATATATATGAATATGTATGTACATTTATGATTATGCATATATATGAATATGTATGTACATTTATGTTTATGCATATATATGAATATGTATGTACATTTATGTTTATGCATATATATGAATATGTATGTACATTTATGATTATGCATATATATGAATATGTATGTACATTTATGATTATGCATATATATGAATATGTATGTACATTTATGATTATGCATATATATGAATATGTATATACATTTATGTTTATGCATATATATGAATATGTATGTACATTTATGATTATGCATATATATGAATATGTATGTACATTTATGTTTATGCATATATATGAATATGTATGTACATTTATGTTTATGCATATATATGAATATGTATGTACATTTATGTTTATGCATATATATGAATATGTATGTACATTTATGTTTATGCATATATATGAATATGTATGTACATTTATGTTTATGCATATATATGAATATGTATGTACATTTATGTTTATGCATATATATGAATATGTATGTACATTTATGTTTATGCATATATATGAATATGTATGTACATTTATGTTTATGCATATATATGAATATGTATGTACATTTATGTTTATGCATATATATGAATATGTATGTACATTTATGTTTATGCATATATATGAATATGTATGTACATTTATGTTTATGCATATATATGAATATGTATGTACATTTATGTTTATGCATATATATGAATATGTATGTACATTTATGTTTATGCATATATATGAATATGTATGTACATTTATGATTATGCATATATATGAATATGTATGTACATTTATGTTTATGCATATATATGAATATGTATGTACATTTATGATTATGCATATATATGAATATGTATGTACATTTATGTTTATGCATATATATGAATATGTATGTACATTTATGTTTATGCATATATATGAATATGTATGTACATTTATGTTTATGCATATATATGAATATGTATGTACATTTATGTTTATGCATATATATGAATATGTATGTACATTTATGTTTATGCATATATATGAATATGTATGTACATTTATGTTTATGCATATATATGAATATGTATGTACATTTATGTTTATGCATATATATGAATATGTATGTACATTTATGATTATGCATATATATGAATATGTATGTACATTTATGATTATGCATATATATGAATATGTATGTACATTTATGTTTATGCATATATATGAATATGTATGTACATTTATGTTTATGCATATATATGAATATGTATGTACATTTATGTTTATGCATATATATGAATATGTATGTACATTTATGTTTATGCATATATATGAATATGTATGTACATTTATGTTTATGCATATATATGAATATGTATGTACATTTATGTTTATGCATATATATGAATATGTATGTACATTTATGTTTATGCATATATATGAATATGTATGTACATTTATGTTTATGCATATATATGAATATGTATGTACATTTATGATTATGCATATATATGAATATGTATGTACATTTATGATTATGCATATATATGAATATGTATGTACATTTATGATTATGCATATATATGAATATGTATGTACATTTATGATTATGCATATATATGAATATGTATGTACATTTATGATTATGCATATATATGAATATGTATGTACATTTATGATTATGCATATATATGAATATGTATGTACATTTATGATTATGCATATATATGAATATGTATGTACATTTATGATTATGCATATATATGAATATGTATGTACATTTATGTTTATGCATATATATGAATATGTATGTACATTTATGTTTATGCATATATATGAATATGTATGTACATTTATGTTTATGCATATATATGAATATGTATGTACATTTATGTTTATGCATATATATGAATATGTATGTACATTTATGTTTATGCATATATATGAATATGTATGTACATTTATGTTTATGCATATATATGAATATGTATGTACATTTATGTTTATGCATATATATGAATATGTATGTACATTTATGTTTATGCATATATATGAATATGTATGTACATTTATGTTTATGCATATATATGAATATGTATGTACATTTATGTTTATGCATATATATGAATATGTATGTACATTTATGTTTATGCATATATATGAATATGTATGTACATTTATGTTTATGCATATATATGAATATGTATGTACATTTATGATTATGCATATATATGAATATGTATGTACATTTATGTTTATGCATATATATGAATATGTATGTACATTTATGTTTATGCATATATATGAATATGTATGTACATTTATGATTATGCATATATATGAATATGTATGTACATTTATGTTTATGCATATATATGAATATGTATGTACATTTATGATTATGCATATATATGAATATGTATGTACATTTATGATTATGCATATATATGAATATGTATGTACATTTATGATTATGCATATATATGAATATGTATGTACATTTATGTTTATGCATATATATGAATATGTATGTACATTTATGTTTATGCATATATATGAATATGTATGTACATTTATGATTATGCATATATATGAATATGTATGTACATTTATGATTATGCATATATATGAATATGTATGTACATTTATGATTATGCATATATATGAATATGTATGTACATTTATGATTATGCATATATATGAATATGTATATACATTTATGTTTATGCATATATATGAATATGTATGTACATTTATGATTATGCATATATATGAATATGTATGTACATTTATGTTTATGCATATATATGAATATGTATGTACATTTATGTTTATGCATATATATGAATATGTATGTACATTTATGTTTATGCATATATATGAATATGTATGTACATTTATGTTTATGCATATATATGAATATGTATGTACATTTATGTTTATGCATATATATGAATATGTATGTACATTTATGTTTATGCATATATATGAATATGTATGTACATTTATGTTTATGCATATATATGAATATGTATGTACATTTATGTTTATGCATATATATGAATATGTATGTACATTTATGATTATGCATATATATGAATATGTATGTACATTTATGTTTATGCATATATATGAATATGTATGTACATTTATGTTTATGCATATATATGAATATGTATGTACATTTATGTTTATGCATATATATGAATATGTATGTACATTTATGTTTATGCATATATATGAATATGTATGTACATTTATGTTTATGCATATATATGAATATGTATGTACATTTATGTTTATGCATATATATGAATATGTATGTACATTTATGTTTATGCATATATATGAATATGTATGTACATTTATGTTTATGCATATATATGAATATGTATGTACATTTATGTTTATGCATATATATGAATATGTATGTACATTTATGTTTATGCATATATATGAATATGTATGTACATTTATGTTTATGCATATATATGAATATGTATGTACATTTATGATTATGCATATATATGAATATGTATGTACATTTATGTTTATGCATATATATGAATATGTATGTACATTTATGTTTATGCATATATATGAATATGTATGTACATTTATGTTTATGCATATATATGAATATGTATGTACATTTATGTTTATGCATATATATGAATATGTATGTACATTTATGATTATGCATATATATGAATATGTATGTACATTTATGATTATGCATATATATGAATATGTATGTACATTTATGATTATGCATATATATGAATATGTATGTACATTTATGTTTATGCATATATATGAATATGTATGTACATTTATGATTATGCATATATATGAATATGTATGTACATTTATGATTATGCATATATATGAATATGTATGTACATTTATGATTATGCATATATATGAATATGTATGTACATTTATGATTATGCATATATATGAATATGTATGTACATTTATGTTTATGCATATATATGAATATGTATGTACATTTATGTTTATGCATATATATGAATATGTATGTACATTTATGTTTATGCATATATATGAATATGTATGTACATTTATGTTTATGCATATATATGAATATGTATGTACATTTATGTTTATGCATATATATGAATATGTATGTACATTTATGTTTATGCATATATATGAATATGTATGTACATTTATGTTTATGCATATATATGAATATGTATGTACATTTATGTTTATGCATATATATGAATATGTATGTACATTTATGTTTATGCATATATATGAATATGTATGTACATTTATGTTTATGCATATATATGAATATGTATGTACATTTATGTTTATGCATATATATGAATATGTATGTACATTTATGTTTATGCATATATATGAATATGTATGTACATTTATGTTTATGCATATATATGAATATGTATGTACATTTATGATTATGCATATATATGAATATGTATGTACATTTATGATTATGCATATATATGAATATGTATGTACATTTATGTTTATGCATATATATGAATATGTATGTACATTTATGTTTATGCATATATATGAATATGTATGTACATTTATGTTTATGCATATATATGAATATGTATGTACATTTATGTTTATGCATATATATGAATATGTATGTACATTTATGTTTATGCATATATATGAATATGTATGTACATTTATGTTTATGCATATATATGAATATGTATGTACATTTATGTTTATGCATATATATGAATATGTATGTACATTTATGATTATGCATATATATGAATATGTATGTACATTTATGATTATGCATATATATGAATATGTATGTACATTTATGATTATGCATATATATGAATATGTATGTACATTTATGATTATGCATATATATGAATATGTATGTACATTTATGTTTATGCATATATATGAATATGTATGTACATTTATGATTATGCATATATATGAATATGTATGTACATTTATGATTATGCATATATATGAATATGTATGTACATTTATGATTATGCATATATATGAATATGTATGTACATTTATGATTATGCATATATATGAATATGTATGTACATTTATGTTTATGCATATATATGAATATGTATGTACATTTATGTTTATGCATATATATGAATATGTATGTACATTTATGTTTATGCATATATATGAATATGTATGTACATTTATGTTTATGCATATATATGAATATGTATGTACATTTATGTTTATGCATATATATGAATATGTATGTACATTTATGATTATCCATATATATGAATATGTATGTACATTTATGTTTATGCATATATATGAATATGTATGTACATTTATGATTATGCATATATATGAATATGTATGTACATTTATGTTTATCCATATATATGAATATGTATGTACATTTATGTTTATGCATATATATGAATATGTATGTACATTTATGTTTATGCATATATATGAATATGTATGTACATTTATGATTATGCATATATATGAATATGTATGTACATTTATGTTTATGCATATATATGAATATGTATGTACATTTATGTTTATGCATATATATGAATATGTATGTACATTTATGTTTATGCATATATATGAATATGTATGTACATTTATGATTATGCATATATATGAATATGTATGTACATTTATGATTATGCATATATATGAATATGTATGTACATTTATGATTATGCATATATATGAATATGTATGTACATTTATGATTATGCATATATATGAATATGTATGTACATTTATGTTTATGCATATATATGAATATGTATGTACATTTATGATTATGCATATATATGAATATGTATGTACATTTATGTTTATGCATATATATGAATATGTATGTACATTTATGATTATGCATATATATGAATATGTATGTACATTTATGATTATGCATATATATGAATATGTATGTACATTTATGTTTATGCATATATATGAATATGTATGTACATTTATGTTTATGCATATATATGAATATGTATGTACATTTATGTTTATGCATATATATGAATATGTATGTACATTTATGTTTATGCATATATATGAATATGTATGTACATTTATGATTATGCATATATATGAATATGTATGTACATTTATGTTTATGTTCTGTTTTATGTATCTGAGTTAGAAGAATATGTTTTACAAAGAGATCGGTGGAACCTTATAGTAATGCAAAATTTTATGTGATAAATTCGTAAATTGAAAATAGAATGTGCATATTTATATTTATCAGTATATAATTTTACTTTTATGGATTGACAAAAGCATTTCTTTCTTCTAAGTTTGGGATTTTTAATTGCAATTTATTTAAATAATACCATAAAGAAACAAATGTAACGCGTGCTTTGTAATATTCTAGTAATATTCTAATAATAAAAGTGCGAGATAGTCTGTACAGACTGAAAGCATTTACTTTAAAAGGTCAAAAGAAAAAAACAATAACACTCATGATCAGCAGAAACAGTAAACCGCTGAAAGCATAACGTAAAGCACTCACTGAGCCATTTCCTCTGCTGAAAGCAGCCTATACAGTTGTGTGTGGTTTTTTCGTATCAAGAAAATTAAGTGATTTATATTTGAATTGTTAGAACGTTAAAATGCCAAGCGAGGTGATAACTTTGCAGCTTGGCCAATGTGGCAATCAAAGTATTACATGTTATTTTGTCTCATATAATATAAATCCTTTTCATACGTTTTATAATTTTTTGATACAAATGCTACAATATTTCCAAACACTTACAAATATGAAAATAACGAATATCTTTATCGTCTTTTTTTTTACATTATGCCTCAATTTTACAAACTTAAAATTTCTCTTTTATTATAATTTGTAATAAAACCTATATATTTTCTTTCTTAGAATAAAATTTATATATTTTTATACATTTTATTTATAGTTGGATTTGAGTTTTGGAAGAGATTATGCACAGAGCATGGAATCAGCCCAGAAGGAATCTTGGAAGATTATGCAATAGAGGGAACGGATAGAAAGGATGTCTTTTTTTATCAAGCAGATGATGAGCATTACGTACCATGAGCTGTGTTATTAGATTTAGAGCCCAGGGTTATTCATACTATTATGAATTCTTCATATTCAAAGGTAATACGCATCTTATAATTTTTATATATTCTTTTTATATACCTATATAGTTATTTTATAATTGACATATAAAAATCAACATTTTTTAAATTGTTACAAGTTGTACAATCCTGAAAATATCTATTTATCAAAACATGGGGGAGGAGCTGGAAATAACTGGGCATCTGGATACCATCAGGGTGAAAAATTACAGGAAGAAATCTTTGATATACTGGATAGAGAAGTTGATAACAGTGACAGCTTGGAAGTAATTATTTTTATTCTTTTACATTTTATCATTAATAATATATGATTTTAGTCTCATGTCTATAATAAACATATGAAAAGATTAGTGTTAATTTCTTGTCATATAGAGTTATATACAGGTTTAAAATTTTTTAAATACTATTGAAGGGTTTTGTCTTATATAGGGTTTCGTTTTGTGCCATTCGATAGCGGGAGGTACAGGTTCTGGTTTGGGATCTTTCATGTTAGAATCTCTTGCCGACAGATTTCCTAAGAAATTAATGCAGACATACAGTGTCTTTCCAAATCAAGATGAGATAAGGTAAATATGTACTGAAAAACAATTCGAATTTAACATTTCAATTATTCGTATTTAACAATCAAATTTTTATTATAGCGATGTTGTAGTACAGCCATATAATTCATTGCTAACATTAAAAAGGCTGACTCAATGTGCGGATTGTGTGGTGGTTTTAGATAATACTGCTTTGAATAGAATTGCTTCAGATAGATTACATATTCAGAATCCCAGCTTCACACATATTAATAAACTTGTTTCGACAATAATATCCGCCAGTACAGCCACTTTGAGATATCCTTCGTATATGAATAATGATTTAGTTGGTTTGATTGCACCGCTCATACCAACTCGCTTACATTTCCTAATGACTGGATACACTCCACTTACAACTGATCAAGAGGTAACTAAGAATCAGAATTCAGAATTTATCATCTCTTATGGTTGGCTTACAGCATGTTAAGTAAAAGTATTATTATGACAATGTTGCAGTTGAGTTTGAATGATAATAGGCTTCTTTAGAAAGTCAGCTATAAGAGACGGTAACTTTTGAACCTTGCTAATGATTATTTATATCCATTTATAAAATAGATAACATTTGCTAATATACATTGAAATTATAATATATATGCGCGCACACATGTATGTGTATGTGTGTATTGTATATTTAGTATATAATCTGTATTTATCAAAGTTCAATCTGATTTAAACTTTAAGGCTTGTTACATATAATTGTCACGTAAAAGAAAAATTATCTCATATATTGCTAATTATGACTAAACTTTGTAATTATGATGTATTCATAAAAAGTATTGTTTAAAAACAGGAGCCATCTGTAAGGAAAACATCTGTTTTGGATGTAATGCGACGATTACTGCAACCAAAAAATATGATGGTTTCCACAGCATTAGATAGAAATGCATCTCATTGTTATATATCTATCTTAAATATAATTCAGGTAACATTCCTTAAAAATAATCTAAAGTTTAAGCTTGATCTATTCTTTTATGGAACTTTAAAATGATTTAAAATTATGATTATCTTGAAATTCACTTAAGAATCAGACATACAAGTTATAAAACACTTGGTACAAAAGATATAATATATTAAAAGATATAATTAAAAAATATATTTAATAATATATTTTAGGGTGAAGTAGATCCAACACAAGTGCATAAATCTTTACAAAGGATTAGAGAACGAAAACTTACACAGTTTATTCCTTGGGGTCCAGCTAGTATACAAGTAGCTCTTTCAAAAAAATCTCCTTATATACAAAGTACACATCGCGTTTCTTGTTTGATGTTAGCTAATCATACTAATATATCGTCAGTGAGTATTTTATTCCCATCCAATATTACACAGCCATTAAAATTGATCACAATATGTGATTTGCAATATTGATTGAAACTTAATGCTGATAAACATAATATATATATATATATGTATATATTTTTTAGCCTTTTGACGGAGTCTTACAACAATATGACAAATTGCGTAAGCGAGAAGCGTTTCTGGAACAATTTGGTAAAGAAAAAATGTTTGAAGACAATCTTGACGAATTGGATAATTCGCGAGAAGTCGTAGAATATTTAGTGAAGGAGTATCAGGCTGCAACTCAACTCGATTATCTTAGTTGGAATCCAAGCAAAACAGATACATATAATATCTAAGAAATACAAAATATAAGTGTGATCATAAATATAAAATTATATTATATTATATATATAATATTATATAAATATTATATAAAATATTATATATTAGAAGAAAAATATTTCTATTGCTTGTTTTCAAAATTAAATATTTTTTTTCTAAGATTATTATTCTAGAATTTTAGAAAATATAATGCGAGTGACTAATTTTTTATAATTCCATTCTGATATTTCTGATTATTTTATATTAGAAAATATATTGTTACCTGAAATAAATATTTTATTTATTAAATATTACTCGAAATAAATATTTTATATTTAATAAATATATTTTCTAAAATTCAATATATATATGAATATGTAATATAAATTCCACGCGCATGCGCGAGAAATAGAATACACGATTTATTAAAATTATTATTGATTAATAATACGTAAAAAATAATATAATAATGTATTTTATATTTTATTTATAATATAAATATATATATCTATTATTTATTTTTATTATTTATATTTTTTTATTGTAATATATAATTTAATTTATTTTTATTTATGCAAGACCGTGATTACAATAAATTGTACAGAAAACAGAAAAATATACATTTAATAATAATAAAACATCATTAATTCTACTAATTTCTTACTAATTCTATTTTTCATTTAACGGCTTGTCGATTAGCGATTTTTATTTATTTATTTGATTTATAATCTCAGGACTCTTGCGCTTATTCAGTGGCAGAATCTGCGAGAAAAATTAATTTTCATATATTTTTGTTATTAATTTACAGATAATTATTAATGCAATTAACGTGCAATAATACGAGTCTTTTAATATCTTCGATAATTCAAATTAATAGATTATATTTTGCGAAGAGATAAATAATTAACGAGCAATAATATAATTGCGCTCGAAAAATCGTCTGAGTTAATAGGGGAACATATTTTGCGAAGAGGTATAGTGTAGCAATATGTGTCTTCAGGTCCGAAAAATCGTCTGAGTTAATAGGAATACATATTATGCAAAGAGGTAGATCGAAGTAACGTCGGTAATAAAGGTTGATAATTTATCGATAATAACGTCGATAATTTACCAACCTTCATTACCGACGTTAATTCGAACAACCTCTTTGCATAACATGTATTCCTATTAACTCAGACGATTTTTCGGACATATTAAAAGACATTTATTGCCGCACTATCGACACTACCTCTTTGCAAATTATATTCTCCTATTAACGCGGATGATTTTTCGAATATATTTATTGCTGCACTATCGACACTACCTCTTTGCAAATTATATTCCCCTTTTAACTCAGACGATTTTTCGGACATAAATGACACATATTACTGCAGAGATAGTGCAGTCTGTTCTATAGTTATACATATATATATATATTTTTTTACATTATTACTTTATATTATTTGTTATATATTTTTACATTATTATTATTTTATATATTTTATGCATTATTTAAACAGATAAAAATAAGAATAATAATTAAAATAATTAAAAAATAATGTAAAGAATAATTATATTATTTTTTTTCGAAAAAGTAAAAGTTTGCGCAATTAAGTTATAGAACATTCTATATATAATTATAAAGTTTTTAACAAGATGATCTTGGAAATAATATGATTGATATGCTTAAAATAATCTAAATACAAATGCAATAAAAATATAAATGTGTACATAAATGTATATATATATATATATATATAAATATGTACATAAATGTATATACATATATATAAATGTGTACATAAATTAAAAAATTAAATGTAAAACGGTGACATAAAATAATGTAGTAAATGTAAGTAGTATAGGTCAATAAAAGTAGTATAAATTAATAAAATATTAAAAGTTAATATTTATAATAATAAGCAAAATTAATTAATTTGAAACATTATAATTAAGGGATTAAATCCAAAACAGTGATATAAAATAATGATGTAATAAATATAAGTGGTATAGGTCAATGAAAGTAGTGTAGATCAATGAAAGTAACATAAGTTAATAAAAACACTATCAATCAATACATATAACAATAAATAATAAGCAATATTAATTAATTTTGACATCATAAATTAAAAAGTGAAATACAAAATGGTGACATAAAATAATGTAATAAATGTAAGTAGTATAGGTCAATAAAAAGAGTATAAATCGATAAAATATGACAAGTTAAAATTTATAATAATAAATAATAAGCAATATTAATTAATTTGGACATCATGATTAAAGGGTTAAATGCGAAACAGTGATATAAAATAATGGTGTAATAAATATACATATTAAGTCAACAATATACTCAATAATAAAATATACATATATATACGCGAAAAGATATAGCAGTGTTAAATTAATCATTTATAAGATATTGACGCTAAATTGAGATAAAATAGTCCATTGATTTTAAAATGGAATCGCGCATAATTCTGTATTGGCAAGCTGCCTAAAAGTTGCCTCTTTTTTGCGATGTTGATTAGCTGCCTCAATTTGCATTGTAAATTATATTCATAACATCGAAAGGCTGTCATTGCGAGGGTTAGCAGTTTGACAGTTTGTCCAAAATAAAATAAAATAAAATAATAATATGTTTTAATACTTTAAATTCGATTAATATTTTTGACAATTATTAGCTGATTTCTGCGTTAAAAAATATTAATCGCGGATAAAGTATATATACATATATTATAACTATATATTATAACATATTATTTTATTTACAATACATTATTATAATTAAAATAATAATATATTTTAAGTAATATAATATATGTTATAATACTTTATCCGCGATTAATATTATTAACAGAAATCAACTGATAACTATCAAAAATATTAATCGAGTTTAAAGTATTATAACATATTATTTAAAACATAAAAAATTATTTTATTTTATTTTATTTTATTTTGGACAAACTGTCAAACACACTGCTAACTCTCGCGATGACAGCTGCTCGATGCTATGAATATAATAATGCAGTAAATGCACAACGCGAATCGAGACAGCCAATTAGTATCGCAGAAAAGCGACAACAATGTCAATAACATGCCTTTTTTTAGAAAGGGATTCTAATTTTACATATATAAAGATTCCATATATATATATATATATATATATATATATATTCAAACATTCACAAAAATATTGTATTATTTATTAAAAAAGAAAAGAAGATATATTTAGACAGCTTATTAGACAAATTTTTTTTATATAAACGATATGCATAATAAACAAACTGCTAAATAAATAGTAATTTTTTATTAAATATTGAATATATTTTTTTCTGTTTTTATTTTGCAGAGAGGAATAAATTTTTTTTATAATCTAGGGACATTTTTTAACCGGAAACGGAATACCATTGGCAAACCTGATGCCGTTAAGTTGACGTTTTCGTCGTAAGAGCGTGTTGCATGAGTATCCCTTTCTCTTCATCATGGCGGTGAGTGGTGTTCTTTGCCTCGAAAATGCTTATTTTCTTCCGATTGTATCTCTTACATCGTTCAGTTCTGTTAAATATTATCTTAACACAGAAATAGCTGATGTTATTAATAAATCGTCGATAATAGTCATTTTTGTACAAAAACGACGATATTTTAGAAGTCGTCGCTGACAGGTGGATGAGATCGCACGCTTGTTTTTGATCGAACATTGGCTCGTATATAACCTATTGTTACTGCTGTTATTAAGTTTATTTAACAATAAATTCCTTCATTTATTCATTCTCCACAAAATTTTCACTTAATTAATATCGATTCTATTTAATTCTCACATACATATCAATGATTTACTGAAATATACGTTTTATATCGATATTAGATGGACAGAAGAATACTAGTCCACGACCAGTATAATAAATTTCATGTAATAAACTATATTACTTATTCGTAGGATGTAAAGAAAGTATCCGAAAAGAAGGTCGTAAAAAAGACCGACAAAAAAGCGAAGAAGGAGCCGAAGGATGCGTCCAAGAATGTAATGCGCGAAGTACGAATTCGCAAGCTTTGCTTGAACATTTGCGTAGGAGAGTCTGGTGATAGACTGACACGGGCTGCCAAGGTGAGTTTTATAAGCCTATGTCATTTCTTATTTTAATTGAATTATCTTTGATACATAAGTCTTTGGTATATTCAATTATTAAAGTTGGTTTTTCTTATTTCTTAGGTCTTGGAGCAGCTGACTGGCCAGCAACCTGTATTCTCTAAAGCGAGATACACAGTACGATCTTTTGGTATCCGTCGTAATGAAAAAATAGCTGTGCATTGTACTGTACGTGGTGCAAAAGCTGAAGAGATTCTTGAACGTGGTTTAAAGGTGAATTGAAGAATCTTTGTCTATATTCTTTTTGTTTATATTATGATTTTAATATTATTAGAATTTTATATTTTAATATTATTGGTATTATTTCATTACAGGTGCGTGAATATGAATTAAAAAAAGAAAATTTCTCCGGCACCGGAAACTTTGGTTTCGGTATTCAAGAACATATTGATCTGGGAATCAAATACGATCCCAGTATTGGTATCTATGGCTTAGACTTCTACGTTGTTCTTGGACGTCCAGGTTAGCAATTAATACAACTTTAAATATTTTTAATCTTGAATATTAGCACATTATTTGGTATCATATATAGATATCTCTGTTTTTTATGTGACGTCTATAATTATATTAAACATGTGCTAAAGGAAATGCTTCATATTTGCAACTCATACCCACTTCACTTTACTGGGTGTGTTACTTAATTGAGGCTACACTTAAACAATAAAATATTTACATAAAATTAATAAAGAAATTAAAAGTTTTGTACGCTTTATATACAAATATGAAATGTAAGTTATTGAATTTGATTTATAGGATTTAATGTAGCACATAGACGAAGGAAAACTGGTAAAGTCGGTTTCCAACACAGGCTTACCAAAGAAGACGCAATGAAATGGTTCCAACAGAAATACGATGGTATCATTATAGCTGGGAAAAAGTAATGTGCATACCTTGTATTTTGCGATTGTATCATAAAACATTTTAACAAAAATCACTTATCATGTAGTATATCTAAACGCCTAATCTACTACACCTTAATTATGCCTTCAAACTTCCAAAGATTCTATATATATAATTATTTAGTAAGCTCGCGTAGTTTTGAAAAAATAAATAAATAGTATATATTAATATATATTTAAATTTTTATTTTAATTTTTCACATTTTGCTTACAATACAATCAAAACACCGACGAATGCAAGGCTAAATTAAGAAGATTATAATGTTTCTCACTGCAATGTATAAAAATAAGGAACAAGAGTAAAAAGTAAAAATATAGATTGAGTTTATTGCACTGTACGTAAATTTTAAACTCACGGAAAAAACACTGTATCGGAATAAAATCGCATTTTTTAAATTCCTATTTAAAAAATGTGAAGTGCTAATCTAACATTTTAAGACTTATCTTTTGCATTATCATTATCAGTAATATCGATGGAATGACATATTGGAGTTTTATTAAAATCAAGCTTACTTAGGCCTGAAGCATCGTAACATTTGCAAAAGGAACTTTATTATAAAATTAATCTTTATATACAATAAAGATTTTTCAAAATTAGAAATATGACTGCTTACACTATATGAAATCAGATTTCTTAACATAATTTCTTGGACGTTTTGATATATTACCGGTAATATTTCTATATCTCGATTTATAAAACATTTAGTGTAGGAGAATGTAGCTTCAAGAAGCAATTTATATGTGGTATGAATATTCACACTTCTATTATTGGCACCTTAGATACACGTTTTTTTTTTAAGCTAATTATGTCAAAATTAGAAAAATTCTAGCTAGAGAAATTTTTATTTTTATTTACAGACTAATATCAAAAATTGAAAAGATAAAAATATAAAAAGAAAATTATTTGTATTTGACTACAATATTCTTATTGTTAAAAACACCAAAAGAGAATTTCAACTATCAAGAAAACTTTAAATCAAATGGTTGGTGCCACAAATATAAATTATAATCACAATCAAATATTCATGCACAATAATTGACAGACTTCTCTTTGGTTTTAATTTAAATACATGAAAGTATCTTGTAAAAGAAATTAATAATTGTAATTATAACAAGCTATTAGGAATTGTGCTTATTGAGTCATTTACTAATAGTTGCACTTGAATATCTTTTCACGAGATCTACTTAACTTGAAGTTACAAGCAGATAAAAAGGCAAGATATATCCTTCAGTCTCCATATTGTTACCTTATCTGGACGTCATATCACCAGACTTTGATATATAAGTATATACAGGATGATCCAGAGTTACTACGCACACAGGCATACGTACTTTTATATAATCTCTCTAAATTATTTTAACCCTTTATGGTCTCAAGCTAGAATATTCCTACAAAGCTCTTTGTATATACCAAGGGGCTCGAGACTGCAAAGGATTAAAATGATATCCTTGCACGTACTTGAAAGTTTCAAGGATGGACAGAAACTCCGATTCATCCTGAATATATATGTACTTGTATATAGATATATATATATTCATTTTATTTATAACAAGTAAATATATAAATAAATTTATTTATCTATGTTCTCGGGGATCACGACGTAATAACGAGAAAGATATATTCAACTTTCGTACTCGTACATGGGCACATGCATTTCAAATAATTATATAAATTCTTGAAATCCGACTTCAAGCTCTTTCTTAGTCATTTCTTTCATCTGTATCACATATTTCTTGCTCAATTTTGGAATACTTATTATGATATACACAATGCATGCGTTAATTATATCATTGAAAGAGTAAAACGTGATTTTAGCAATAACTAGACAATATATTTTCTTTCAAGTATAATTAGAATATACTTACGCACAAGTTTAGAGCATGTAAATTGCACGAGTGATACGCGTAATATTAAATTTGTAATACATGGCCATTGCAGAGCGTTGATGTTACATACAGCCGTAAATAAATTCAGTCTAAGTCGCGTATGTATATAATTTACGTTTGTAAATCCCAGAATTTTTAATATATATTAAAAAATTAAATTAAATTAAAAAATAAAAGCAATTTAGTTTGTCCCAAATTGTCAGCTAACATATAATAAAAATATAACATATGTGCGAGAGTTTTAAAATATTTAACAAAATTGTCATACTTATTGTTAGATTTCCCGATATTTTTGATTTATATTTGCTTCATACTGTCAAGATCAAGTGCTGTTTTTCTTTAGATCTTTTGTTTTGTAATATAAAAAACAATTAATAAGAAAATATGGTAGTAGGATATATCTGTGAAAGATCTGTATAAACTTTACACTTGAATTCCGCAAACTGGGAAGAGTGAAAATTGTCATTGTAAAAACATAATTTGCTTTCTCGCTATGAAATAATTTAAAAATTAATTTCCACGATAAATTTGTTTTCCTTTACTTTACTAACTAAAAAATATCCTTAAGAAATAAATAAATAAGTTGATACAAATCTTTCAGATACACATACCAAAATGTTGATGTTAAAAAGCTTGATTTGTCAACAAATCAAATAAAAATGTTCGGGTATTAAATCTGGTAATGTAACACCACTCGTCAACAGCGATAATATTGCTTCTTAATATTTAGAAGAATTTTTAAAAAGCGCTACTTCCTCGCCGATCGATAGAGTCTATCGATGTTATGTTTCTCTGCGTCCGTGAAGCCCAGGATACTTTCAATAGCATTTAAGTGACCGTGATGATTCTCCTTATCCGTCAGAAAATAATAGATCGCCGATTTTAGGAACTGCAGGGTAATTTCTGGATCGAGAGAACCCTGATTGCTTTTCGCCTCTACAATACGCCGATACATTGCCTAAATCAAAACAGAATGACATACTTGTTAAATAATGAAACTAGAATAATATCGCGACATGTAAAGAAACACAATGAAAATGTACAACCGTTTATACGTATAATTATATGTTTTGAATCAGTTTTAAATCCAGACACATTCGTACTTTTCATTTTCAAGAAATATCAAGAGATTAATAATACGTATATATAATCGAAAATTACGCATGTGTCTTAATTTTTACATCAAAAAGCATAACATTAATTTTAAAATGTCAATTGGAATCAAAATAATTAATTCGAAAAGGTAGTATGATACACATCCTGTACGCAATAGTGGAAGCGTGCATTGGCCATAAGCACGTGCAAACTTACATTGACCGAAGGTATAAGAAGGCTGTTTCTTCCAGGTGCACTGGATAATATCGCCCGATCTAAGAGCAACCAGTATAGAAGTATAAACCATCTACATTTGTGCCTCATAATCCGCATGCAATTGTTGCAGCAAAGCATTCACTAACGCGATTGTAAAAGAAAAAGAGAGATACGAGCGCAATTGTGTTCTTTTTCCACACGCCCATATCAAGAACTGACTCGTCAACTTGTGTATAAGATACATTCTTGAAGTTAATGTCACTTATGAATGAGCGACGATAATTCTGAGATAATACTTGTATTTCTTAACAAGTTAAATAATATGAGCCATTAAAAACAGTCAATGATAATTACTGACTATACTATTACTGTACTAATTAATTCTATTTATTTTCAATTTCTTAAGAATTTTTATAAGAAATTTATGTAAGAGGGAACCATTACGTTTGTGTCGGAACATCAGTTCTTGATATAATAATAGATACACTGATAAAAGATCGGTGCATATTATATGTATGAAGAAATGCTACATTTACGGGCGATAAAAAGTGGACGAGAATTCCGTCACGTGGCAATCGAATTAAGATACAGACCTTACGTGTGCCAAGGACCCAGAGAGAAACAGCCTCCTGAGCGCTTAATAAACTTTGGCTATGTTCGGCTGAAATGTGAGGTTCAGGCGAGTAGCTTGTGTCCTGGATTGTGAGCGGCGACCAAAAAAAGTGGCACATCGTTAGTATAAGAGTATCGTGAACTACGAGGATGCTCGAAATGTGATGTATCACGCCTTATATAAATAAGTATGTGATAAATATGAAAAAAATTAATAAACGATGCGTCTCTGAGAAACGAATGTAAAAGCTGATTAAACTGTGTAAAAAAAAAAAAACATGTTCGAGGATCAATTAGGCGTGTTATTGCGTTAGCATGATTAAGATCGCGAAAAAATCTCGCTCTTTTGCAAATGTGAGAAAATCGATAAGATCATTACGCGAGTTTCGATTGTTATACTTTAAGTAGAAAACGCACATCTATTGCAAAACAAGATACTAATGATTAAGCGAGAGAAAATGCAAATGTCAAACTAATAAGGAACTCATTGTAGTGCAAATGTTGCGATGCATTATGAAAGCTCGTTAATGACAAAACGAAAACAATGAAAATTCTCGCTGAAAAAATTGTATTGATAATAATTAATGTCTAAAACGTTTAATTCTGTATATTTCAAATTAATGCCCATTTTTTAAATAATCTTGCACAGAATATACAAAAAAAAATTTTGACCAAACCGCAACCATTGTTATGTTATCCTACTACTAAAAATTTGTCAAGTTTTAAGAATGGTTTAAGATGGCAAATAAATCATCTCTTACCTTAATATTTTCTAATTCAGCTTGTGTGACGGTTAGCTGTTGAAGAAGTTCCGCGACGGTGACTTTAGGCGGTGATTGATGCGCTTGCACAAGTATCTGTAAGTTTACGAAAGATATTCAAACAATTCTTCAAACTTATTTCTCACTATTTCTCACATATATCCTACGATATTTCATGTCGTACCTGATCAGCTTGTTCAATGCGCGCGGCTTCTTGACCTTTGGCATACATTTTCAGGTACATTTGCTTATTTCTTTCCTCCTGTTCGCTTAAGAGCGTTTTCTGTTCATTAAGCTCAGTCTTCACAGCCTCCAATTCCGCTTCTGATTCACGCGCACGAGCCTCCGCGATATCCAAGGCTGGCCGCATTTCGCAATAACGTGTGTTGACCTCAGACAGTTGATTCAACAAACTTTCCACCTGGGTAATACATTTTTTTAATCAATACCGCGTGAAATTGATATATATATATTTTTTTTTTTAATTCATGTGAAAAAATAAGAAAAAAATATTTACCAAACGAAAGATTACCTTTACCTTATCATTGTGCTTCTGCTTGACTTCCTGCAGCTCATCAACGTGCCGCCTATGCATATCTTCGATTCTATTCTCGTAATGACTAACCAATCGACGTCTTTCCTCGTCTCGCTCGATGCTCGTCGGCGTTATAGAAATCGTATCGGGAACAATATCACTAGATTGTGCCACATTAGTCGTTCTGATCTCCGGCTGCGGCTCAGGCAGGCAGACGGAGTCTTTCGAATGGACGGAACCATCTTCAAAGTGTCCGGAATCGGCCAACGATGGGGGAAGATCCGTGTGTAAACGCTTCTCCGGCGTTTCCGGGCTAGTGACGGGCTTCTCCGCGACGCTCTCATCCGGAAGATCCTTGCTCGGCGATTCTGGCGAGAAGGGATTGTTCTCACGGACGGTGAGAGCGTCGCTGCTATCCGTTCGTTCATCCGGACTGTTCAGAGAGGCCTTGTACAGTCTCAATTCCACCACCTCCTTCGTCAAACGCAAGAGCTCTCGGTCCTTCTCCTCGATCTCTTTACGCGCCTCTTTCAACAGAGCCTATATAAAAACACATCGATCAAGATAAGAGATGCAAACAGCCACATAATTTTAAATTAACTGAATTTTAATTATAAATTTGGCATTAATGAGAGATTTATGAAAATTATAATCCTCAAGAATCAAATGAGATATTATTAATCTAAAGAGATACATCTAGTATCATACTTAATATCAGCAGAACTAATGAAGTAGCCTATAATCAGCGAAACAAAAAGCTACGAATACAATAATTGCAAATGTATCTTACTGTTAAGCCTAATTACCTGAAACTTCCTGACTTGTCTGGCCGCTCTCTGAGTAGGCGTGAGATACTGTTCGTTGTCGCCGACGTGATTCGAGCAGTGCACGACATATTTTCGCGATCGACCGGACCAGGTGGTGCCGTTCAACGCGAAGGAAGCGTGCTCGCAGGCGCTCGCCGTGCTGCAAGCGCTACTGTAACTCTTCACGCTCTCGACATCGCTGTCGTCGTTGACAAGTCCCGTCGTCGTTCCTCCAGAGGCCGCGTGACATGGCCGCGGCCTCACCGGTGTCAGTGAGAGACTCTGAACGGTACATCATTCAATTAACCGAGTCCGTTAGCGCGATTAATTTAAAAGCGGAGCAGACAATGTGTATTACTGTTAAGTGAATTTTGACAGCATACAATCCAGTGAGAAAGAATTAGTGGTGGTTTCAAGAAATATGTAAATAAGCTATTCAAAAAGACATTACGTTGATATAATTCGGAATTTATGAAATAAATTATTCGATAAAATATAGAGCTTTTAAAAGTGTTAACAAATTAGCGCTCTAATGCTTCTCAGTTATCTTCAAACTTTTTAAAGGATTAAAAAAAGATAAGGTATAACGGCTTATATATACGTCAGTTCGACTTACTAAAATTCGATAAGTGGGTGGATTTACAACGCGAGGTGCCTACCTGTTGGATTATTTCTTATATTTATACCGCTCGCCTAGGATAATGACAGACGTCCGGAATATATCTGGTCACGCGAGGGGAACCGATTTATTGTGACCTACCGTGCAAATTAGTCGCGTGTTGAATCAACGGAATCTCTCTATCCTCAACGTTACGGTCAGCGAATAAAGGTAAAGGTCTCCATACGGACTCTGACGTATAATCGCATGCAAAAGCCAGAAGATCAATTCCTTCGCGCTAGACTTGTCGAGTACCTTCGGCGGATCTTGGGAAAAAAGTACGCACTCTAACAATAAGTACGCATTCTATTGCATTGTGCAAAGGACAAAAGACGCAAATATCGAATGTTCGGGATAAAATATTCAGTGCACGTTTACTTGCGCGTCGAGCAAAGTGCGCAGATCGGTCTCGGGAAACGTTGTTCAATTTTGAACGCGAATTGTAGAATCATCGTCATCATTCGTGCCTCTTCTGGTCTCGTTTTTCTTTCGCGAGAATCATCGCTGCATGGTCTTACAGTCCTATTGTAAACGTCAAACCTAACTTGGAGAGAAGTCCTTCTAGAAGTACGATCGAGAGCGACCGATCTACGTCTAGTGTGCGACGATATTTTGACAGCGTTTCCCGATTCGATGAGAGATAACGCGATCTTCTACTCACGAGGGATCGTTGTCGCGGCGAGTCGGTTCCATTCTCCGTGATGACCGGAAAGATACGATGATCCGGATGCTGATGCTGCTGCAACGACTGCAGGAGGTGGTTCTGACGACGGTGATGGTGTTGGTGGCCGATCAGGGCCGCGGCGATGGTGGCTCGCGGATGATGTGGTGGTAGTATCCGTTCGCCGCGCACGCGCAAGCTCGCGGCGCGACGCAGAGCCGACGGCGATGGCCTCGGTATACGGGAGTCCAGCGATGACGGCGGCGAGGTGGCAGCTACTCCACATGCGTGATCATTCCATTAATAATTAAGTTGCAAAAAATAAAACTTGTGGCGTTTGCGCGAGGGTGAACGTCGTTCACGGAGGAAGATACTACTCGTCGTTGCTTTGAGATCTAATATTGTGCAATAAAAAAAATTTCGATAAGAGAAATTAAACAATCTGAGCTAAATTTTTTTAATTGTGTAAAATAGATTCTTTTTCTTTTTCAATGAATGTAGGTCGGAAACTGAACCACAATGAAATCGGAATGCATTAATTATGTGTGAATTTCTCACCTCTATTCTCTATGTACTTGTGATTTATAAAGGTACGGTAGCTTTTAATTAACGTGTTCAAAGCCGCATTCCGAAATTAAATATCAAATCAATAATTAAAAATTTTTTATTTAAATTTTCTATGGAGAGACTTTTATTCTTCATTGTATCATTGATAAATTCACGACGATAATGAACAGTTGCAGTTTTTTAATATATAAAACTAGAAAAATTTTACACGAAATTTCTAAATTTTCTCGAAATGATTTCAGCCTTCATTATAAAAATTATTTACTGGGACTATTTAAAAACATAGTAGATATAAATGAAAAAATAATTAATGAATTCTTATGAAAAAAAGATAAATAATTTAAATGTAGATTTGTACATAATATAAATTGCGAAAGTAAACAAACAAATAGAAACACAAATAAGAATGTATAATAAAATATGTAAAAATAACATTAGTATATTGATAGTAAAAGATAATTACTTAATTGGAGAAATTCACTTCTTTTCATAATTTCATAAATTAAATGAAATACCGATAATTTTAAATGTTCGAAATATCTATTAAATGTGAAATCGAGACATTTCTGAAGAGATTAATCCTTAATCGTTTCGAGGAAGCATATTTTCGATCGACTAATGAAAAGTTTTCACGGACTTTCACCTTTCCATTGACTTACTAGGACTGTCAGGTGATCCGTCAGGCACGTGGATAGAGTTGGTAGTGACCTTGGTCAGAGTGATAGCGCACGTTGTTGTCGTCGGAGACGTCGGCGTCGTCGGAGACGTCGAGGCGCCAGCGTAAGTTGAGTGACCCGGATGCATCGGCTGCAAGGAATGCATGGATCTCTCGCTACCGTAACGAGCCATTCTGTCCATCAAATTTATCTCCAGCTCGTCACACGACTGTCACCTAATTACAACATTCCAAATTGTCCCATTACAAAGAAATATTTCTTTCACAAATGTTTAAGTGATTTTCATTATCGCGGAGTGTCTTATCGGAGATAAAATTGTACTCGACTCTGATATATACAATGAAAATTTACCGTCCACAAAAGCTTTCTGATTTTAATCTCCATTTAAAAAATTTATTGTATTTAGAAAACGATGTCAGCCTTATGACGCATCGTCGTTATTTTTCGGCAAACATCTTATTTTCTCAGAAATGCTCGTCCAATTCTTCGGCAAATAAGAAAGAGATATATTAGCCGAGGTCGAGGACGTATCGATTGGACGAAGCGCTGTCGTACGCTGAACCTAGGTCAGTTTTGTCTCCTGAAACTATTGTTCCTTATTTTCAGCACGAACTTGGACGAGTCTCAAAATTCATTTCTTCTCGCGACGATTTATTTTACCTAAATTCCGAATCGCGGAATACATTGTATTACGATCCGTTGTACAATAAACTATGTCAAAATCGAGAGAAAAGTTAATTTTTTTTAATATAAGAATACATATCGAATT
This sequence comes from Prenolepis imparis, assembly GCF_030444845.1. Lineage (NCBI taxonomy): Eukaryota > Metazoa > Arthropoda > Insecta > Hymenoptera > Formicidae > Prenolepis > Prenolepis imparis. The sequence continues at coordinate 13,838,186 of NW_028141163.1, read as the reverse complement.
TTAGAAATAAAATTAATTGAATCTCTTTCTCACGGAGACGTTAAATTCTGTTTATTTTATATAGATTATGATTTTTTTTTATTTTGCAATTACATTAATGCATTGTCTCGCAAATAAAGCTAACAATAAGAATCTATTTTTACGTATTTTTCACGGACAATCCACAAAGTGGTGCGACCTCGATCATTATTCGCACAATTATCGAGTGCTTTAAGCGTGCCGTATGCGGTTGTTAACTTTGCGTGTATTTCGTCCTTATATATACGCGGAAGCCGGATACGAACCGTAATTTTGTGGCGCACCTTGGAATAAATACGCAGAATTGCGTAAAAAGATTTCAAAACAAAACTGCAGGTCCCCAAACGCACCACGACACTTCATTCTTTCGAACGATACAAAAAAAGTCGTAAAAGAAGCATACAGAAGGCGAAATTACGGTATACGATATGCAATTTTCATGAATGCATATATAAATAAGAAACATTTAAACAGATAGAAATTATATAAATTGTGAAATAACAGAACGATGATGATTACTTTAAATTACTGTAAATTATTGTAAATTATATACATTCTGTCAAAAAAAAACAAGAAATTATATACATTCTGTCAAAAAACAGAGGAAAATAAAGTTCGAAAAATTGTTTTTATCATGCAATTTGTGTTATACGAATTTTATTCATTTTAACATATTTGTAAAATTTATATAATTATAAAAAAAAGTCTGAGAAAAAGCCCTTTACAAATTATAAATTGAAATTCAACTAAAACTCCTAACAATAAATATGATCAATTAGAAAACACATGCAGAATAATGTGGTAAATCTTCAAATTACAACAATTATTTTTACACATAACTGTAATTTAAAAATGTAATAAATATATGTGTGTATAATATTCATATATATATATATATATATATATATATATATATATATATACATATTCATATATGTATATATTTATTTTTAAATAAAAACTATTTATAGATAAATATAACATAGGAAAAATGAATTCATCTATTTATTTCATTATGTTCTGAAAGAGTTTTTATCTGCGATTCTAAACTCTTTTCCAAATATCTTTCGAGAAAAATATCTTTACAAGCTTCTTTTTTTTTTAAGAATAAGATTTTTTCAAGTCCATAATCAAAAGTGATCGAAGGAATTTCAGCGTTTAGAAGACTTATTACGTAAATACTCGATAATTTCGACAGCGTCCAACTGAGGAAGTCGCTTAGAATGCGGAATCTCATTGTGACTTGGGGTAATCGTAATAGAACGTCAACGTGATCGTAACGAGCGATAGCAAGAAAACAGTCGAAATAAAGTGAATGGCGCGACGAATGAAACTCTGCGGCCTTTATCGAAATAAAATAATCGATCACGTCCACGTTCTATTTCAAGGATTACTGCGGCTTTTATGCAGCGTTTACAGGCCGACGAATCGCAGCGGCACGATTTCACGTCAATAAAAGAGAGATCCGTATCACGCCCGTATAAATATTTTCACTTTCTAAACGATATTTAGAATACGCAAAATTATTCGTTTCTTCCTTTACTAATTTCCTCTGTAAAAATTACGTAGGAATTAATATTTTAGTAACGATTCGCGTCCTTTAATAGAGAAACAAATATATCTCTGTTAATTAGTTTATTCTACGATATCGAAAATTTTTGTTTTATATTTATATACGGTGCTTTAAATAACATGAAGTGACAAGTGGATACTTTCGTTATATACATAAATAATTAATATATTAACAAATTTTGCCGATACAGAAAAATTTCAAACAAACAAAAGATGAGATATAATTTATTTCTTCAATAAACGGATCCATATTTTTGCCACGTATGAATTGCGTTTAACGGGTCCGACTATTACGGAAACCTAGAGAGCGACACGTTACATAACACATAACACAAAAATAGATTAATAATTATATATAAACTGGGGGAATAGACGTTCACCGATTTATTTTTTAAGAGTTGCGAAGAGTTAATATTTGCACTGCGCAAAAGAGGAGAAATAATGATCGAAACGCTATTTTTATTTTAATCTTTCGTGAAAAATACAGATACTATAAATGACAAATTCTACGTATTAGTCACGTATTTTAATGCAATTCGCGATATCTCGCGACAAGACGTTACAGATTATGCACGTTTGTTTTTTACAGTCGTGTTATATTAGACCTTCTGAACTCGAAATAGATATCAAGCGTTGGAAGGGAGAAGAGGCAGTTGGAAAAAAAGCAGATCTATTGTCGATTTAGCGCGAATAATTTTCCTTTCTTTTCACCGCAAGACGTTTCGAAAAAAATTTTCGCGGCCTCTACACTTTCTCTCTTTCTCCCTCTCCCTCTTGAGCGAACACTGTACACTGTATATATAATTAACATATGCATCTAATCACAAAGATCCAAAGACTAAAAAGGATGGAGAAAATCGGACACTCACCTCGGTGGAAAGCATCGATGTCGCGGGGAAAAAACTACAGTTTGTTTCTTGGTCCAAGAGCTCAGTCTCGTCGAAGAGGCTGAGCTTAGCCACGACCTGTTCGTCGACGATATCGTCCACTACTGATCGAAGTACAGAATGATTCGCCTGACGAACGTCTATCCTCGTACAGCCGCTGTCAGCTGTAGACGGGCCACGTGGGCTGTCACAAGTTTCCTGTCGAGTCGGATCACACCCGCGTTTCACTCGAGATTCGAACGACGTGAATGCTTCGTCGAAGCGGACTTCACACACGACGAGCCGGTGAAAGAGAGAAAGAGAGAGACAACGTCACGCTCCGGACGCCGTGACGCGAATCACCGCACGTGACGTTAGCGACGAGAAAACGCGTTGGCGATGATGCATCGCGGTCCTAACACAGAGCTAGATCATTAATTGTCAATCTAATTCGGACTGCACGTGACATCTGCCGATCGCGAAACGAACGTTTGACGGCGCGATTACGTTCTTTTTTACACAATGACATGCGATATTTTTTTTCGCAATTGCATCGAGGAGCCTTTTTGTCTATTCTTTCGGCTATATTTGCGATTCAACGACGAAAACATTGCTTACCGCGCGCACGTTGATTATATAACTACGCGTAATCGATGTAGAGATATTCCTTTATGAATTATTCCTCACTGACGATGATTTTTAGAAATTCACGCACAGCGCGAGACGCTATCGAGGATCACGTGTGTGTGTTTTAACGATTGCGTTCGCAAAATGATGTGTTGCGCGAGAGAATAGAAATCGTCTGTGATTGGTGGTCTAGATCTGCCAATCAGATTCGTGCTTCAATAAATTGTTGTTTTCTGAACACAGCTGATTTTAGCACCACCTGTCACCGCTAGTGAATTTCGCGTTTCGATTCATCAAGGTTGGCTAAGCTGATTGCGTAATCGTAAACATGGCTGCTTCCTTGATCAGGACGTGTTCGGAGTTCAGGTATTTATTTTTCCCTCTGGAGAGACGATGTCATGATGATCAAAATCACATTTTCAAAGATTTGCTGCGAAATCTATTTAATACAAGTGAATATTGTAAGAAAATACAAGTTTCTTTAAAAATTAGAAACATAACCTACTTAATTGTATATACTATAATATAGTCAATTTAATTATCTCCTTTTTTCTGAAATATAAAAATCGAGATGCAATAATTTGTATAAATTATAGGAAGAATTCTAGATTGATAAAAAATATATATTTCTTGTAATAATTTTATATTATATAAAATTTTCAGTTTCCTGAAACAACAACTTTGCGAACTTGTCAGAAGTGATAATGCAAGGAAATACATCCTGCCCACTCTATTTCTTACATGCACGCAATGCCAACATTATCATACGACACCGCAATACTTCAAGAAGAAAGAGAAGGTAAGTCTCCAATTTTTTCTATATATATAACTATTCAATTTCTTTTAATATATATATATTATATTAAAGTGGAGTATGTCTATAGGAGTTTAATAGTTTCAAGCAGTTGAAACCAAAAAAGAAATTGCCAGTTGTGGATGTATGGAACAGAATAACAGTATCGGAGCTGGCAACATCTGCAAAAAGGGACATAGATGATATTTTTGAAGCAATTTTTACGTCCGATCCAGTAGGACGTTACAATAAAAATACAGCTATAGAAGATAAGAATGTACTGTACAGCATTGTACGGAAACTTGGAGCAAAATTTAGGATCATTTCTAAACCAGATAACACAGCAGAAAAAGATACAAAGGATTACAATGCCGTTAAACGGTATTGAATAATAAAATTAGAATGGAATTAATTTATTGTAGAATGAAAGAGTAGCTGCATTGTATTGTTTATATCTTATTCTCATCTCAGGCCTCCACCGGATAAATCTGTGCTGATAAAACGTCATCCAGTAGTAACAATTATGGGTCATGTTGATCATGGCAAAACTACATTGCTAGATACGTTACGTAATACGTCTGTTGTGGAAACAGAATTTGGTGGTATTACTCAACATATCGGAGCCTTCAATGGTAAATATGATTTTGTTGTTAAGTGTTAAATTTGTTATGTATTATATGTAATAATTATTAATTATATAATAAAATTTCTTTATTTTTATTATGTAATCGACAGTAACGTTGAAAGCGGGAGAAATTGTTACGTTTTTGGATACTCCTGGACACGCTGCATTTAATCTTATGCGAATGAGAGGCGCACAGGTAACCGACATTGTGGTACTAGTTGTAGCGGCGGACGATGGTGTGATGGAACAAACCATAGAAAGTATACAAATGGCGAAGGCCGCTAATGTTCCAATTATTGTGGCTATTAACAAAATCGATAAACCCGAGGCCGATATCGTAAGTTATTGTTGATTGATACAGAACGAGAAGCAGAACAATATAGTTTGTAATGTTAATTTCAGATGAGAACGCAAAATATGCTCGCGCAACAAGGAATTCAGGTAGAGGCGTTAGGTGGGGACATTCAGTGCATTAATATTTCGGCGTTACATGGAACCAATATAGATACCCTGACAGAGGCTATAGCGTTACAAGCCGAGATCATGGAGTTAAAGGGTGATCCGACAGGGCTAGTTGAAGCTGTCATAATCGAATGCTCCATCGATCTTTATCGCGGCAAATTAGCGACAGCTTTAATTCAACGCGGCACTCTAAGGAAGGGCGCGCTTCTTGGTAAGAGCCAGGATGTTTCAATTAAAAAAAAGTAGTATAAAAGGCAGAAAAAATTTATAAGAAAAAAAATTAATTCTATCTTGCAAAAAATGAAATATTATCAAGAACAAATTTTTTTGTGCTTTTTTTTTTTTTTTTTTAAATATCTAATACACTTTAGGACAAATTTAAAACTGATAACGTGTGAAACATTCTGTATCCTTGAATATATAATATTCGAAAATTTATAACATGTATAATATATATGTTTATCTTTTTATTCAACAATAGTGAGTGGATTAGCATGGGCTAAAGTGAGAGCCATGTTCGATCATTCCGGAAATCCAGTTACGGAAGCTAAGTTGTCCGAAGCGGTGCAAATTATTGGCTGGAAAGATTTGCCTGTTGCCGGAGATGAGGTACTAGAAGTCGAGAACGAGAAGAGAGTACATATGGTAATACGATATAGGGAAGCGCAAAAAGCTACGCAGCTGACGGAAGAGCATAAAATTGCAGCGGACAAGAAGCACGAAGAACATCTGAAAGTAAGTTTCTATAATATAACAAAATTATATTATATTATAACAAGGATGTCGCGTTATTTATTTTACTACCCGATTGTAGGAATATTTGGTACTTCGTGAAAAAAGAAGAGCGCGCGGAAGATATTCAAAGTTATCAGCTCCTATTAAAGTAGATAAACCCGATGACGGAATACCTACAGTTAATATTATCGTAAAGGGCGACGTCGCCGGCTCCGTAGAAGCTATATTAGACGTTTTTAATACGTATGGAAGCGACGACAAGTGTCGATTGAGCGTCGTCCATTACGGCGTCGGACCTGTTACAGAGACAGATTTACAAATAGCAGACGCGTTCGGCGGTAAGAATATAAGAATCTCATGAAGAATCGATTGACATTTCTTCTATAAATCTCAACATCATATGAAATCTTTATAGCCATCATATATCCTTTTAATGTGAACATTATGAAAGACTTGAAAGAAGAAGCTGATAAAAAAAAGACATCGATTCGTCCATATAATGTGATATATAAACTTATTGACGATATTAAGAAGGAAATAAACGCTAAACTACCACCGCTTGACACCGAAGAAGTGATAGGTACGAGAGAAGCATTAATAATTATCGTAAATTTATTTTAATTGTTCGATCTTTCTAGGAGAAGCGAATGTACTGCAAGAGTTCGAGATCACAGAGAAGAAGAAAAAAGTAAAGGTCGCGGGCTGTCGATGTGTCAAAGGCAACTTAAAAAGAGATGCTATGTATCGGTTAATACGTGAACAGGAGACTCTTTATACTGGTAAGAAACAATACTGAAAATTATAAGAGACAGCGAAGAAAAAAAAAGAGAAAGACAAATGATATTATTTTTTAGGGAAATTGGCATCAATGAGACATATGAAAACTGAAACAGAAACTATCAAGACTAGTGTAGAATGCGGTTTGAGATTCGAAGATTCCACATTGTCTTTTAAAACTGGGGACGTTCTAGTTTGTTATCAGATAGGCCAGAAATCGCAAGAAACTGATTGGGATCCTGGATTTTAAATAATTCTCAAGCTAAATCAGGTAAAACATGATCATATACTCCCACATTCGTCGCCTTGCTTATCCATTATGAGGACGATAGAGATATTTTTAAATTAAGTACAAATTTTTATTTATTATTGCCTGAGAGAATCGCAATCTTTTCTTTCACATTCTTTTTACATCTTTTACACATACAGTCTATCGTAAGTTTGCTTTGTGGGAGAGATACCAAATTCTTGAATACATATTGTGTGTGAAATTAAGACGGATAAGCTATACCGTTAAAATTCGTCAGAACTAAAAGTATCAATCTTGCTCTACTTACGTTAAGTGGAATGAACATTATGCGCGTTCTTTAAACATTTTGTTTTTCCTTTTATAATATGCATCAAGCGATATGCAGGAAGACACATAGTTGGTCAAATTTTAAAAGGTAACCTGCAAGCTTAATCTTAATTTCACTGTTCTTAAGATAAAATTTTTTCTGAATTTCCGCAAAGTTTCAACTTTGCTTCAGCGATCCTGTAAAAAATATACTTTTCGATTTTGGGTCGGCAATATAGATCGTCTTAACAGGATAGTCGACTCGGAAAGTCGCGTAGAGTATATTAAGACGCGTACGTTTCGCGAAATCGTCGTTGAAGATGCTGATACGCCGTGAGAACGCTGCGCTTCTTCTTTTGAAGTCGGCAAGGGATCGTTTCCTGGCTGGCTGTGGTGATCTTTGTTTCTAACGGTTCGATGGGAACATTGTTATTCGGGTGTACGAAGAAGGCGATGGAATGACGACCGCGGCCGCAATGTTCCGGCATAACGACGCGATGTCTAAGCGCTGGAAGTTGCTCATTAGTCCAATGCGCCAGTAGTTCGCCAGTGTTTACCAATATGGCGCCTGGGAGATGGCCCACTCTAGCCCATCGTTCCCCATGTGGAGTTTGTATTTCGAGGCCGCCTTCGCAATCCTTGAAAAATATTTTATTGTAAAAAATTAATTACCAGACGTAAATTAATGATGATAATTAGTAGCAAGCTGTATATATACATATTATATGCTGTATATAATATAACATTACTTTTTATATTGATTTGACAGTTGATATTTCTTAATCGTGATCTTTATAATATTACATATACTGCTTATGAATCATTAGTATCATCACGAGTGCAAATAACTTTGTTTTAATATTTAATAATTATACGTTATCTTTTAACACGCACGTGCCTGATAGATCTATTCCTCTCCAGAATATTTTCATATTTTAGCGGTGTAGAGCCGCTTATCACAAAGTGATTGCGCGTCGCATGCGAACAAACGTGCCGAGATATCTCTGTCAGTTTTGACGAAATTATAAAGATACGTATAATTTACGACACTTTTTAGACGTAAGGTGTGAAGTGCCGTGTGTAAAGAATATTTTGTAGAATATGATTTACGATCGTGTAATCATCGTCTCTAACGATAAAATGGCTAGGTATCGAGCTTCAAGCGTGCAATATGCTGCAATCTGCATACTTGCGCCAACAAAGTGAAAGTGCCATAGTCGCAATGGGCGCCGCATCGGGTTAGTCCTTGTACCGGTGCACCGAGTGGCGGATAATAGAGGAGACGTAGGGTAGACTCGTTGCCAGGGCCGAGCATATGCTCGTGTTTGGACAGCAGGAAGTCGTGGGACTGTTCCAAACCCACAGACAGAGCCTGTAAACGTGAAACGGGATTTTTCAATATTTATTGGTTTCCCTGTACAGATTAGATTTTATTTATCGACGCGCGAGTCGTGAAAAATCCTTGAGAATTACAATGTACTTCCGTCCAAAGGTCAAGAGCGCGGAACGACTCTTCGTCGATCGCGAAAAAAATGAACAGAATGATAGCGATAAAGTAGAGAAATACTTCTCTAGAAAAGATAAAATAAGAGAGTGAGTCTAATTGTAAGAATATTAAATTTATAATGAGAGAGAAGAGATATAAAATTCACGGAAAAAAATATAATATAATCAAGTACGAATCCAGGAATATATTAAATTTACGAGAGAATGAAATATAATGACAAGAACAGGTCAATAATTATTACAGTAAGAAGCATGGAAGCCAATTGCTTGAAATCGCGTGCCAGTTCCTCTACTGCTGATCTAAATCCATGAACCTCATCCTCCGGCAGGGTTAGTTCATATCCGGCCAAATTGAATGCATGGCGAAATTCCATTTCCATCTCGTCTGTAAATCTAATCACGTAAAATAATTAATTAGATTTAAATACAAAACTGAACGTGAAAATGTGAAAACTTATACTTATCGTTTGAAACAACATGTACAAATTACAAAAAAATCTAAAAAGAAAATAAGCACTTTAAAAAAATATTTAAAATACAGATAACATTATATACATATCATAATTCTATTTTCTATTATATGCTTAAATCTATTAAATGATTTATATTTCAGCAGCGTGTAATTAATATAATTATTCCAAATATTTTTAAGACTTTTATTATGAATATTAAATTCAAATGATATATATTCTTTCTTGTACATACTATCGGATTTCAAATCGCATTCGGTTACTAGAACATTCATCACAAACTGAATTACAGTGAATTACGAAAATTATTTGAAAATACAATCTTCCAACTTACTTCTCCGTGCCTGGTTTAACATAGCCGTGATTATCCGGCGAAACGCGCTCGTATTTTGCTCGGGTTTCGTACGGTAGCTCGCAAAATGTATCTAGGGCTCTGTAAGCTGCCTTCATCTGTAAATATATGGATCATAGAATTTTAATAAGATCTTTTGGAGAAGCGAGTAACAATATATGAAGTTTTTTCGTGCGCGTCAAATCTGTTATAGAAAATGCAACGCAAAAATGAATGTTGTGATGATAAGAAAACCTTGCTTTCAACAAAAATTATGATTCCCCGAGAGAATAGAGATTCGCGTATCTCGTATATCTCGATATTCATAATCGCATCTTTCATATTTCGAATTACACTCATTCGAATATTGTGTAACATATGGAAGTATTGTAAAGATATATAGATAATTCCAGTAATACTCGATAATAAACAGTTTTATGAATGACGAAACAGATATTTTATCTAATAAATTTCGCTTGCATCGACCAATCGGGAATAAACCAGAAAAAAAACATCGCATTAAAGAAACATTTTCGTGAAAAAAAAATATATCGCGCAAGTCTTAATTTGCCATATGCTTACCCGTCATTACAATTGTACAAACATTTAGTATGAAATAATTGGCAGGAAATAATATCTGTAAACAGAGTAAGACGTTTTTTAATTTTTATTTTTTTCATACAAATAATTTTATCTTTAATTTGTATTCAGTTTAAAGTGAGATTGTTTGAATAATCGCGAATCGATAGTCTCGTAATGAAAATTTCCTTGGGGATCTCTCTGTTTTTCTCTCTTAATTGCGTTTTTACAATTTTTCAAATATTAAATACTTATGTATTTTATATTATACACACATTAAAGATAAAATTCTTATATCACTCTACAGAGCTCTATAACACTATACGTTTGCTGATGAATTACAAGGTAATTTTCTAGAAAGGAGTCTTTGAATAAGAGGACAATATGATTCATGAATTCACACGCTGACGTATGGGTCGAATGCCAAATGTCACGTTTGACGTCGCGACAATTTTCTTACAATTAGTCATAGCTTTACGAAGATGATCGAGTACACGCGATGTGTATTCTAGCACCATCAATGTTGTAATATTACGAGCTTCCGTTATGTAATGTTAGAAAAGAACCACGAAGGAAAAAAACCGAGAATGATCTTCTAATTCCGCGAAATAATCGTATTGTTGCATGTACGAGCGATGCGTGTGTCGTATGTGTTTACGTGTGTATATTGCTTATCCGCGAGCTATTTCAATGCTGGAAATGGAAACCGATGCAGAACAAAGTATATCATTGTCATATGACAGGCCTTATTCCAGCATATTCCACCGCATATTATTGTTCAAGCTGTCATTGTAAATCTCTTAATTTATCTTTTCCATCGCGAATTATACAGACAATTCGGTGAAAATTATCAAACGTACGCGACGAATCGTGTTTTTTTAAGATAAAACGAGATTAAGAAAATGTCTTCCTCCCTTAAAAGGATCTTTAACGAATACTTCATATCGTTATTCCGATTAGAAGATTATTTTTTAAAACCAAATTAATTTCGTCCAACAAAATTTAATTCTTTACTTGTTTCATATATTTTAAAAAATTATTAAAAACTCTTCACACTATATATTATTAATATAATTTAAACACTTTCGATTGATAAAAATCAAGTCCCCAAATTAATCAACGAATAGGTATATACATCTGTTAAATTTAATGAAGATCAGAATCGTCATCATGTATATACATTTACTTTGTGATAAACGATTATTCATGTTTTAATGAACCTTCTGGTTTACGCTAATTAGTGCTCAAAGACTAAATTAAGATTTCGCACAGCTTCACATTTGCAACTCTTTTATGTAAGTATCCTTGAAAAAAATCGTCTTATTTGCATTCGGATATATCAACGGTACATATCTGTTTCGTACACATGTTTTCTGACACAGGCGAGAATAATTTGGTATATCGACACGTAGTCCTGTTATTCATCGAGAGACATGTTCCCGGTCGTAAATACGTAAGTCATAAGTCGGATTATTGCGCGAAACTGCAACACACTGTATTGCGGTATCACCCGCAAGTTTCCGATAGCGAGCACACAAATGACAAGGTCATCGCGAGCAACGTACATAGTATTTATCGTGGGCCCTTGAAAAAAAAACGCCGATTATTCTCTGGTCGCAACGTACTCAAGATATCGAAGCACCTTCGATAACAAGAAAGAGAAGAAACGATTATCAGTGTAAAATTTTACAGTTTATTTATAGAAACTCTTAATATTTAAAGAAAAAAATTATTAATAATGTTATTGAATTCGGAATTACAATGCCTCTCTGCAGCTATCACACATTTTCTCTTACTTATAAAAATGCACATGCAGACAATTTAAAACTTTAAAATACACCGCGTTCATTATTTCTCGTCAGACTTTAGTTATTTTCACTTATTTTTCTAGATTTCAATTAAGATAAAAGACTAAAAATTAGGATCAAAGTATACAATTACGTAATTTTTAATGCGACGAAAATTTCTTTAAAAAAATCTTAACTAAAAATCTTAAACACTTCGTAATTTTTAGATTCGTTAAAAGATTATTTTATAACCGCAATTTTTTCTCTATAATTTCATTGCATTTTAACGTTGTGAAGACGCCGATAGTTTAATTGACCCTTTCAATCGATGTGTCGAATTTATTCGTCACGACAGTAAATTGCGACAGCGCGTGATATCGACCAGATTTGCGTGTGATGGAAATCGGCAAGACCGGGCAAGACCCGGCGCCTGATCAATCAAAGGAAGCCTCGCGACTTAATCATTTTCGCGCGTAAGGCAGCCCTTCGTTCTCGTACCTTGCACTCTGGAATGCCATGATTGACGAGCAAGGCCAATCCTTTCTCGGACAGCGCCCTTAGTAGTTTCGAGGCCACCTGCTTCACGACACCCTTCTGAGGGCATCTCTCCGTGCCTGAAATCGTGAAAGAAAACGCCTAGTGAATATAGCACGAGGCGAGAAAAAGAGGGAAAATGAGAAGAACACAAAAAGAAACTATCCCAGACAACAAAACGTCTAAAATCGGGACAAAATACGTCATTAAGGGCCGGTTGTTCCAACTTCTTGGTAATAAGTTTTACCCGACAAGTAGCATATCTTCGTCTCTTTTTTAGAACTTATCTGAAAAGAGACGAAAATATGCTATCTGTCGAATAAAACTTACCAAGAAGTTGAAACAATCGACCCTAAGATGTCTTCTAGACATCATATTATAATGTCTTTAAGACTTCTTCAAGTTATCTTTAAGACGTCTTATGTCCCGCGTTTTTAGACGTGATGTTGTCTGGGTATTGTTTTCATTTGCCGGTTATTTTCCATTTAAAAAAAATTGTTATGACATTGATTCAATTTTCGAAAATATCAATCGATCGATCGATCAGTCTGACATTTCTTTAAAAAAGCAGGATGATGTCAACATTTATTTATTACACATACGAAATCATTGGCTTGATTAATTTATCAATTTAACACCGTTGTATGTAAATGCCTAAGAAGGCTCATCAGGTTTCACGGAAGATTACAAATGCGCTGATTACGTCTATTTGCGAATTAAGGAATAAGCGTTAGAGTATTTAGTATTAAATTTCTCTCCTCTTCTCCCTCTGAGCGATACGCGACACCGATATCGGGTGCACTGATGATCGATTATGTGCCTTTTGCTCAATGAGCGTTCATTGACGTTGAGAGACCGAGATATCATGATAGTAAAGTAAAAAAAACAAAACCGGCTCATCTTTCTGTCATATTTATAAATAATATTCATACGTTATATACCCGGAATTGTAGCGATAACTCGTGCGCGATTATAATTATACCGTGTGTAATTTTTTATTTCTTACTTTTTAGAAATAATAAAATAGAAAATATGGCTGTGCAAATCGCACTCGTGCTATCATATCGTTATAATGCATACTAAAATGCATGTATGCTAAAACGTGTTTTCTCATTTAATATACTTACATAATTACCATTATGTATCGAAATAAAAAATACTGATTATTTCTTGTGTATGTATTCACGAGAAACAATTTCAATTTACTATGCATTAATCAAAAATTGATTAAAAATAGTAGGAAGAAATTAACGTAAAATCACTGCATCGTGATTGCATATCGTTGATTTAAATAAGTGAAAATCAAAAATGGCTAGCGGCGCATACACAAGCCTTGGAATCATAACGCGAGGTCATGATTCTCGAGAAAGCCATCGTCCCCGAACCTCTCGTGTCGTAAGAAGATCCGTCCATGAGCGATGAGAAGAGAAATAAACTGCAGATATACTCTGCACGCGCTTTTATCGCGCTGACGATTATTACGAATGTTTGCCCTCGGCTAGTATTCACTCGGATTAACTTTTGTTTCCGGTTATGCATCCTCGGCATAATCATCTTTAAGCTCCTGCAGGGTTACAATTAGATCGACATGAACTCAACTTATTCATTTATAATTCTTCGTTAATATTCTCTTTAATCGATTAATTAATTAAAATTGCGCGAAAGAAAATTGGAAATTTTTTTCTAATTTATATAAATGTTGACAATATAGATATAGATATAGATGATGAGCAAAGAAACGTCATCTTTAACTCTGCAACGCATATAGTTTAATTTTTCTTAAATAATTTTATTCTCTTTTAAATATAATAATATCATTTTGTGGGTCTTTATTTTGGATGCAATTTTCTTTCGTGCTTAAATTACTTTGCAATTATTGTCAACAAAATTATTGTGCAGGCAATATATTTTAATAAATATTCTGACGTACTTCATGAACGTCAGCAAGACTCTTTCTACTTTGTTTGCTATTTTGGTGGTATCGCGACGTCATGATGACGACAGAAAGTTCTTCAGAAGACTTTCGTTTCCTCGAGGTATGCATATACATCAGTTACGGGCACTATGCCAAAATCATCTTGTGAGACAAATGAAAGAGCCGACAAAGCCGACAGACAAACCGTATTAATATCGTAAAACTATTTTAAAAAACATCGATTTATAATAACGAGATCTGGAATGTGTCCAATCTGTCGATCGAAAGTTGCAACAAGCAGTTGGTGATATTTAAATGTCCACCTGATCTATTTATCTTTCTCTTTGTTGTGCTAAAAAAAATTTAATACGATGATCCATCTCGCCACGTGGTGAAAATATATACATCGCAACAAAAGATTATCGGATTATTCATGATCTATACTGGGGATAAGATTCAAAGAATTATCTTGATACTTTATTTGTGAAAGCACGCTTCTCTCTCTCTCCTTTGTTAAACGTTTTGAATGATACTCTCTGTGAGATCAGTTTATCTTCGCGCTTTAAATAAATATTAATCTTTTGATAAATAATCAAATATCGCTCGGATTGATATTTCTTCTTATTTTGAGCAGGTAATAGAAAAATTCAGTACTATCCGATATTTTCTCTCTAAAAAAAAAAAGAAAACTAAAAATTACAATTATTATTAATTATTGTTTCAATATATAATTACGCCATTTAACCTTTTATAATATTTAAAATAGAATTGTCCAAGAAATTTAATTTACTTCAATTTAATTTGACTTCAAAATATCAGCTGATACGCGAAACGGCTAAAAATATAGCCGAAAGCAGTCTCACGAGGAGGGAGAAAGAATATGCGCTTCCAGGGGTTAATGACATGAAAGAGGGGAAAGTACAAGGGTGTACTAAGCTGACGTTTAACAACGTGAAACAAATTTTTAACGTACACTTGCTCGTGTACATCCTGCTACGCAGCAGATACATCGTAGACATACAGTTTCGATGCTGCTGAAGATGCTGTAAAGACGTTTGTTTCTAGGGTGTACGTATACAATCGAATAAGAGAAAATATTTCTTAGAGTTTCTCCTGGTAGCGACAGACTCCCCCCGATACTTTCGCCTAGCATGTAACGATCGAATACACCGTTACCGGACATCGACTCTGAAGAAGTGCGCAATATATATAGTCTACTAGCAAATGCGACACATTACATACCCATCGCGAATATATATCTTTATTGATAGACAGAGTTGATCAAGTCGTATTCGGTCCATAGAGCGCCACTACTACTAGATTACTTGACTTCATTCCACTATACGTATATTAATTGATTTGTCTAATATAATATATTAACATAGCTTCCTATACAGAGAGAATTTTATCTTAGAATTTACCCTGAAAATCATGTAAATCGTAGCACAATATAGTATGGAAAGAATTTTATGAGAATTTCTCTGATTAATATTTATCACAATAAAAATAATATCTATTATAATAAAATATAAAATATGTTTGATTGTAATAGATATTATTTTTATTGTGATAAATATTAATCAGAGAAATTCTCATAAAATTCTTTCCAATTGTTCCACGATTATCATGATTTTCAGGGTAAATTCTAAGAGAAAATTCTCTCAGTGTAGAATTCCCTTAACGCCACTTTAAACGATCTATAATTTGCGACAAAATTCGGAGATACAGAATTCTAATTTATTATGTCGTATATCGTGTAAAACATATTTGCAGAACAGAGAGAAAAATATGCATACATATATGTACGAAACAGAATACACATATAGTTAAATTAAGAGGCTTAATCAGTGTGTGTTATGTTTTGTATCTGATTATGTTACATCACGTCTAATTTTCGATTGCATGAGCTCGTGATGTGATGAAAAAAGAATGAATAAATTCATGAAGAATACATAAACGTATTTTATCTTTGCTTCTGTGAATTTCGATCTACGCCATCGGAAAATCCGTGGAAGTTTCCCGCGTGCGCGTGAAAAAGCCACATTGATTTATCTCCATAGGCGAGAGGAAAAACAGTTTCAGATATAGCGGAGGTGAGATAAGGAAAGATCCCGAGACCCGATAATGTCTTATTCGACGTATATGATGCATCGTAATCGCGTGGATTTACGTTTTTATACACGTGATTTTATATATACGCGATTTTATGTACATATTTTTTTTTTATTTTTTGAAAAATTTTATTTCGAAAAATTTTATTTTAAACCAATCGAAAAATTTCTCTTTCTATTCGCAATTCTTCCCATTCGTGTTATTTACTGCGGTGTAAGTTCCATCAGAATTTTCATCATTAAATATAGATTAACATTTGTGCGACTTTTAACTTCTTACTTGCGAAACGAGGCGAAATCGTTTGATATTTTTCAATGTAGCCTTATCAATTCGACGATATCAATGTGGAAATTTCTACGTCATCATCACGTAAATGCAATAGGATGTTTTGCAATTTTCGCATATCATTTCTTCGCCGATTTTATTTTAAGATTCACATTTAAGTATAAGTTTCAAATTCAATGAATTACGAGAGTATAATTTACAAAAGAAAAAATCGCGAAACGTCCATATTTTACGGCGTCTTTAATTTTTCATAAAACTTAAAAAAATTAGAATTTAATATAAAATTAAATCACGCGAATGTTTCTCATATGTTTTTACATCTCATTTATTTACATTTGCTTCATTGACATTTTCGATGATATAGAACAGTCGCGTTCTCACAGATATCTCGAATCCGTCTCACGTTTAATGTGCACATATGCATATATTCGTCTGACATCTAGATATGAAACAAACCAATCTTGCAATCTTACACGCGGCTTGTAGCTATACAATCCCGCAATTTCCATCGTACACATTTTCGCGTCCTCGTTGTCTCGTATTTCTACTTGCCACAACTGTCATCGTAAATTTCGCAGACTTCGGGTTTTGCTTATCACATCAAAAATTTCGCAAACATCCAGCTGGCATGGTCATTACCCTGGACGTATGAATACACGTGACAATGTGTGCGATTATCAGCATATAGATAGAGACAAAGAGAGATAAAGAAAAGCGAAAACCTTCCTCTCTCCCCATATAAAGATATTCTGATATTTTCTATATTAAAGCATTCAGCAAAATAAAATAAAATGGAATAAAGTGAAATTAATTAGACAAAAGTATATATTATTATTAAAATAGATTGTAGAAAAAATAATATCAAAAGTAAAATAAAAAAAGGATAAAGAGAATCTTAATTATTATAATCCATAAATTATTATTAATAATTAAAGATCGAGATAGAGATTTTCAACATTCAAAATAAAAAAAATGCACAATCCGAAGAGCGTAAACGTGGAAAAATGGAGCGTGGCGCGAAAAGATGCGCGTCGACGAGAAATCGCGGGCGTACAGATATCGAGATGATTTCGCTGACGCTTTTCTCTCACACGCAATCGACTCTAACACGCGGATCATTATATCTTTTTAACTCGTTCAGCGTGCACTCGAATCACATTATTTAACACCGTCGCGTATGCGAAATATTTCATTGGCGTGCGCGCACGTTACGCTTTGTGTTATACATTTGCCGCTATTTAAGCCACCGCGGGCGCACGTGCGCGCATTTAAAAGCTGACACGAGTGCACGCGCGTGCGGGTGTTCCACTTTTTTTTTTGCATGCGAGTCATCATTAGCGTGAGACTTTTGACTCGCGCGTGCAAATAACTCGCGGACGATAGAGCACGTGCCGATAACATAAAAAACCAATATCGGTATCGGACTTTCGCTACAAAAAATAAAAATGTGCTCGCGCGCAACGATGCATAATTATATAAACGATGGGAAGGAAAAAATGGAGCGAGCATTAATTTTAGCAGTCGAAATAAATAAATAGCTCCAATTTCTTATACCGTGTAAAATTTATATACTCGGAATATATTATATACACAGAGAGAATTTTCTCTTGTTAGAATTTACCCTGAAAATCATGGTAATTTGATTAATTTTACTAAACTGCATAGTAAAACTAATCAAACATATTATTTAAATTTTGTTGTGATAGATATTATTATTTTTATTGTGATAAATATTAATCAAAGAAATATTCTCATAAAACTCTTTCCATACTGTGATTACCATATTGTGATTACCATGAGTTTCAGGGTAAATTCTAAGATAAAATTTTCTCAGTGTACGAACGAAAAAGAAATGCGCGATTCTTGTTTGATATATTTAAATATAATATCTATAAAATGTACGTAATTACGTTAAATTATAGGTGATCAATGTAGTGCATAAGTGTCGATTGGGTAAAACACATGATCTTTAAATGGCAAACAGGCATTACGACAGATATATGATTTGTTTCAGCTTTATTCTTATATAATTTAATAATGATATAGGAATCGCGCTAATCTTAATGTATAACGTCACGTCTGAAATTTGACGCATATTAGGCAAAAGTAGGCCATTACTTTTAGGTCAGACATATCCGGTTAGAACCCATTACAGTGACCGACTTAGAATTTCAAGAGCTACACGTATACAACGGTATTTAAAAGTGTAATTGACCCTTTGATTTATATATTATTAAGAACACTTTTTCTGAATTATATTATTTTGAAAAAAATAAGTACTTACATTTCATTTTTTTTTATAATAAAAATAATCGAAAATTTTAGAAACACTGGGAGAATTACTGAAGTAATCGCTATGTTGCCTTTTAACATTCTCGCTTCGCGAAATGGCGCTTAATGAGTAGACCCCGAGTCGACTCATCGCGTGTTTACTCAACTGTGTGCGTGTATGCGATTTTATATGCTACTTTCGTATACAATCACTACTCCGTCCATTAAAGGCAACTCGTGACGAGGAAAAAAAGAATGATTTTTCGCGCCCAAGGACTCTCGCTGTTTAATAAAAATATTTAACGTACAGGTGTCTTGAAAGAAAGCACGTCGATATACGTAAAAGCATGCAAAAACGAAAGACGAATTAATGACTGGTGGGAAAATAACATTATATTGCATTATAAATTCTTGCGCAATAATTACTCGAGCTAAACAAGATCATATTTTTAATCACAGGATGTTTAGCATAATATATTTTTATCATATAAATTAATGTAATCAACGTTGTTTTCGCGGAAAACGTCGTAGATGGACTTTCAGATCAGTCGATAAATCGATACGTTTGTGTCGTAATTAATTTCTGCACAACATAATTGAAAAAAATACAAGAAAGCGCGTTTTATTCGTCTCGATCAGATCGGTCGAATTTAACGTGGAATGAAAAAAGTTCGCGAAGACAAAATCCAGGGAGGACTAAAACGAGCGAGATTGCCCGACTCCGAAAGGATGGTGCACCACGTCGCAAATCCGATGGTGTTGGAGTCGTGCGGAATTTCGAGGATTCGCGAAAGAAAGACGACGGTTTTATAGCTGGTTGGCAACGAGGCCAGGCACCTAGCCAGACAAACCAGCCAGCCGGAGGCGCCTACCGCGGATCCGACGATCCGTTGAGGTCAGAGCCCCTCTCACAAAGAAGGGCCCCTCCCTTGGCGCCTTGGAACGTTTATACAGGGTGTCCTATTACTGCCGATTGCCCCGAAATGCGAAATGGTACCGGTTATTAATCGCAATTTGAAAATTCGCTCGACCGAGTCGGCTGATGATGCATTGCAGACAAGACATATTGTAAATAAGATTGGTAAAAATATTCGAGAGACTGATAAAAAATGCTAATGTTATTCATCCATTAAGATTTATTTACACGAGAAATTTTCGACATCTATTTCTCGTTAATTGTTAAATGTATCATTCGAATAATATTTCGAAATTAAGTCTTATAAAATGATAAAATAATATATCTTTAAGAAAAATATTTATTTACGAGAAATTTTCGATATCTATTTCTCGTTAATTGTTAAATATATCATTCGAATAATATTTCGAAATTAAGTCTTATAAAATGATAAAATAATATATCTTTAAGAAAAATATTCAAGTCTGACAATGAGAATAATTTGGAGATTATGTAAAAAAAAAATATCGCGAATATATGAGTCTGTGATGGATAATTTGTGCTTAAAGGAGTTAATGTCATAAATATGGATTGGCTGGAATTTTTATTAAACGTGGCAATAAATAAATGCCATTTTTCTATTACGCTTGTATGTGAAACGCATTGTTTACGACCTGAGACAATTATCGGTGTTTTTACTGTGTTATAAAAAAAAACGATTTTATATTCACGCAAATATATATATACCGTTCAAACTGCAAAGTTCAAATTCGATCGAAAATCTAAGTTCTTTTTATCACAGTGCAAGTACGATATACGCGATATGCCAATAATTGAATCACTCGATAGATAGTGACTATGATAAATATAAAATACAGTTGAATCACAATGTTCAACGATAGATACCTCTTTTCAATGCTACGATAAGACAATTTTTTCACAATGCGAAACATATACATGTATTTCTGGTTTCAAAGTACAAATGGAAAACTCGTAATTAAATAACAATAAAAAAGTAAGGCTATTTCAGAGTACAAGGTCGGGATATTAATAGAAAATACTGTTATATGCACAGACACACGCACACTTAAGTGATTTCAATTAGGTAATGGTGTTAATCTTATGTCTCTAACGTTTTTGTCACCAATATGTTACTATCAAGTATCAAGTATCATTATACTGGCTATTAATATATATAATAGTATATTTTTGGCCGAATTGATATTTAAGGTTGCGATCAAAAGTATATAGAGTTTTGTCGAGAGAAACAATAATAGGCGCGATTTCTCGCACAGATTTCCAATTGTCAAATGTCAAAAGCGCTACATGTGTTCTATACTCGCTGCCAGCGTGAATTTCGAGGCACGCCACAGTTTAGTTTTGCCACGCTATGTTAATTTCGTCATCGGGGAGACGACCTATGACCGACTTGCGACACCCGGCAACGAGACGTTTCGCATACCGAGGCCGAAGCCAGTTTTGCATTCCGCGATCGCGTCGCTTTTATAACTGAAAACCGTTTTATCCTTCGTAAACAAAAATATCGAAACGTCGTTCCGGGCAAAACCGAGTCATAAATAGTTTTACAGTTGTTGGAGCACGCAAACACGTTGCGCGCACATGTCGGTGTTTCTCGCCAAAACTGCGCGAAACGATCGGAAAACGTAGGAATTAAAAAAAAAATCTTTATTCACACTCACCCATATGAGCGAGATCGATGATCGGGATTTCGCACTTGCTGAGAAGAGTCTCGCAAGTGTGCGTAACCATAGGCGCGCTGGTGCAGCAGCTCATCCTGACAACTGTCGTCGTCCTTTTGCGGAAATCGCTCGATCCCTTTCAAACGCCGAATGCTCTCTCTCTTCTCCCTTTGCCTACGACGCTCTCGTACTGACTCACGCGTCTCGACTTTCTCTCTCTCTCTCTCTTTTTATCGCAGCCGTTAGCGAGATGCCGACAGCGAAGGAAGTAACAAGCCACTAAACTTCGCGTACGATCGACTCGGCCACCCGGTATAGGGGCTCGCTACAGCAAACACACTAGAATATCCAAGAGAAGATCATGCTATCACTGCACACACGATCATCCGACCGCTCTCAAACGCGCGCGATAAGGTCAAATGAAAATAACGGGCGTGCTTATTCTCCGTCACGCGTGAAAAGCGTGAATCGCGAAAATATGGCTGTCCGTCTAACGGTAGCCGTAAGAGACGAGTTTATTGCACGATTGACGATACGGTAAGTAGTATACGTGGCTCCGGACTAGTGAGCACATGCTACGACGGCGAAATGGCGGTCGGAAGCGATCACTCAGGCACTAAATTCGAAACTAATATACGTGAGAACCGAACTGTACCATCGCATCGCGCGGCTGTTCGTGAACTGCCGAACTTGCGCCGCTTGCGCGACTTATTCAAGCGCCGAGCCGCCGAGGCCGAACGGCTCCGAGCGGCTCCGAGCGGCTCCGAGCGGCTCCGAGCGCTCCCGAGCGCGTCCCACCTGACCCGAAGCTCGCCGAGGACGCGTGACGAAATCCGCGCGCGAAAAATCTACTTAATACATATATACATAACCAGATTATTTGTCATCTCTTTGTGTTTATTTCCTTTGAGCGAATCTGGCGACACAAAGCTGATTCTACATTATGAAATCTGGTAATTATATTTGCATGAAAGATGACGATTAATTGTGCGAGATTATCGCATCGCCGACGAAAGCGGTCTTTCTCAAACTATATTGTTGAATGATATGTATCTGATTATATTCGCTTTGATAATATTATATTGATACCGTGTAATGGAAGTTTTTAAATAATTATATCGTGCGAATTACTTTTAAAGAATTACTTGTTTTGTAAATTTCTTTGATAAAAACGTATTTAACTTATGCAAGTACCTTCGTTATCCATGTTTGTTTTATCTACTTTTTTAAATATTTATAATTCTATTATTATATAGTTGTGTGATATGAAAATTGCACTCACATATTATTACCATTTAATATATTTTTAAATCCGTTTTACTTACATGTAATAATAACCGAGCAAGGAGGGCAATCTTTATGCGAGATCGACATATAGCTTATCTATCTGTTTGTTTCTTTAAAATATGTATGGTACGAAAAAAGATTGTTGCTTGATGAAACAACCTTGTCTTGTTGTTATTTTCATATTATCCGTTATTTAAGTTTCATATTGATGTATTTGCATCCAGTTTAATTCCTTCATGAAGCTTCTAAAGATATTCATTATACATTATTTATACACAAAGTTAATCAATTTTTAAATGTAATTTTTACTTTTTTTCGTAATTTTTTACTTCAAAATTTTGATGTCTTTTAGATATGATAATTAGTAAAAATGTATGCTTATCGAGAAATTTGTAATATAAAAATTAATATATTCAAAGTAATGATCAAAGAATTTTAATTATTGAACATTAAAAGAAAGATAAAGAAGTGATATATAATCACAAAAATTCGAAAGTAATAATTGTATATGTTTTAAATGAAATAAATTTGTAATAAAAAAATTTCAAAACGCATTAAAATAATCGCGATAAGATATTATTAATTAGATATTTTAAGTAATTAATGTTAAATATGATTGAAATGAAATTATCATAAATATTATAGAAAATATAAAAAAGATATCCTTGTTTGAACAAACAGATATGCGTTTGAGTTACAAGCACTTAAATAAGGTTAATGACGAAGTCACATGTTACGTTTGATGTTTGTAAGACTGAGCTTCCATATTATGTAGGTCAATAAATCTTTAATTTTAAAAAGAAAACCCTCAGATCGTTCATTGTATGTATGTCTACATAGTGACACGACTTACCTCCAATCACTGTAATTAGTATTTTATCAATGTTAATGCGCAGTTTATTAGAAATAGCCGTCGTTATAATGACCATGTGGAATCTATCAATCATTAATACAGAAGTTTCAACATGTGCGTTTGTTGCGAAGACATTCCACGGATATTTTATGTTCTTCATGAATGCTTGGTTTAATCTTTGCCACGTCCCAAGTATTGCTGAACAAAGTATAGTTTCGTCACTTTCATATTTATAATCACAATTTTGTATCACATAATTAAAAAATTAAAGTTACATATAATTTCTGTTTAGAATAATTCTCACTACAAAATCTTTTTAATCTAATATTTTGTTTTCATTATATATTATATTGTTATTGCAAAATTTTTTATCCAAAAATATTCATCGAATCTTGTCAAGTTATTATAATTCTTTAAAAATAGTTAATTCGATATTGAAATTAATCGCGATTGAAATATTCAGAGAAATATTTGATGTAAAAGAAATATAACAAGTAATCGCATTCCAAAAACGATTAAAGAAAGTTTTATCTATAGTTAGTAAAAATTTCATATAACTAGAGTTATAACAGTAACTCTAATTTTATGTTAAAAGAACTTTTCTCTCACCAATTTCTGTAATTCAAAATGGAACAACTGCGTCTAGGCAATCTAAGTTTCTTGTTTTCCTTGATGCAAACGTCATTCGTGGACGATGGGCGACGATGCATCGTTCTTTCACGCCAGATGGATTTCTTAACCGAAGAAAATCGTTGCGCGTAAGTCCTTGGAAGTGTGTTTATAATGGTGAATGGCGCAGCGGTACATCTTATCTGCGGAGAGGACGTTTGAACAGGTACGAATCTGCAGACCATCTGTGACAATAATTCAGCATTCATGTTTAAAACATTAAAAAAGTATTTCGCTTAATACAGAGTGATTCTAAAAAACATTACAAACTTGTAAAACTGGTATAATAATTATTCTCCTTGTGTGTTACAAATGTATTAATTCGATGATCAAGATATATTAATTTAAAGTTAAATCCACAGATCATGAATTAATTCTATTGTGAAATATACATTTTTACGTTTAATTTCAAGTTTACAAATTTCTTCTTTAACATAATATTATGAATTTACTATTTAAAATACAAAATAAATCTTTCCTTCAAGAATTTAAGATGCATCAATACTTATTAAGCTATTATCTTATGAAATCTTTGTCTTATGAAGTCTTTTGAAAGCATTTGATGCAGATAAGATTAAGCAAGATAACGCACTCTAGTAATTAAAAAGATCAGCAACACTTGTGTAATGATTAAAGTGCTAGTCATGATGTAAGCGACTATGACGATTCTAAAAAGTATAGGGCTGATGACTTCCGCGCAGCCGTTCACGTTTATCGTTTTGTCATCTGTTATCTGCATGTGCATACAAGGTGCCACAACGTGTAAATTACAGCAGCTGAAAGGGACTCCAAGATCTCTATAATCCTCGTCCGAGATTCTGCTTTGATCTGCCATTTCTTCTCGAGACGCGTAATCCACTTTCTTTTATCGAAAATAATGTCACTTAAATTTATCATATATAATATATATATTTTCTTCTGTTAAAATTTGTGTTAAAAAATTTATTATCGAAAACATATCGGTAGAAAATGTCATATAAATTACAAAATATTGCTCAATATAAATAGAAAAAACAATGTAGATATTTCGTATAATATAAATTAATATAAAAATATTATAAATTTTATCTAATAATTTGAAATTCTTAAAGATATTAAATAAGAAAAAAACAATATTACATGGCAAATTATATATCAAACTATCATGATAGAAGGAACCAATAAAACGGATGGATTATTTATCGTCGTTCTGCGAATCTTCGATAGCCGCGATCGAAGCAGAGAAACAGAGAGAAATATTTGAAAAGATTACCTGCCAGTCGAAAAGAAACCAGTCAGTATAAGAGGTATGACCACAACATTGTAAGACGAATTGGATCTCGTCGATCGCGTACTTGTACGATGCTACGCTGACATACAGGCGCATGGATGTGTTGAAGACGTCGACCAGCGTTTTCTGCTTCACACTGACATGATATCCTATTGAGGCTAAGGTCGCTGTGTTTATAGCGGTACACACAATCATTATTATCAAAAGACACTTTAGCATTAGCTTAGCCTTTAGACGAAAACTCGGTAAATTGCGTCTGCAAGAATATCCGTTATCACGCAAATTGCACATCAAAAAATACTAAAAAAATTAATCATGAGAATATAATTAATTATTATTAATATAATTATCTTTCTTATATATAATTATGTTTCCGCGAGATATACACATAAGTGATTTGTCATAAATGAAATATTATTATAAATAAGTCAAAGTATTAAATAAGTCAAAGATGATATTAAAAGAGGAAATAATACATGTCTTATATTCCTTGAATTTTTCCTTACTCATTTATATTCGTTATTGAATAGATAAACGTTACCTGCGTATAGTGCGTACTGTTAAAAGGGCACATGGTAATCCCAGAGTCATCTCCGCCAAGGTGAGAGCGATCGGCTGGAAACCACCTGCGAACTGGATCACCTGCCACTCTGCGAATATCTCCAAAGCGATTACGAGAAGACGTTTCGCCTCGAAGACGGCCAGTGTGTATGCCACACCATAACCGAATTTTACGTGCCATTCGCAGGTGCAACTTGTATTTTTGCGATAAATTGGCCTGCGATTATCTCCCGTCATTCAAATGAAGCTGTGCCTATTTCATTTTATAGTCAATTTTACTATATTTTCTCTTTAACTGCATCACATACATTGTATAAAATAGGATAAAACGTGCTTAAAAATGTTGGACAATGAGTAATATTATTTCATATGCGATAATTTTGTATTACATATACGTATAATAATTAATCAAGTTAATTAAATATGTTTATAAATGCGTTTTTTGCAGTACTAAATAGTTTTATATATTATTATAAATAATTTTAATAATTTGTTCTCGTCACACTTTTTAAAATTTGTGGGATTACGTAAAATATTTTACATTTTGTACATTTTTATATAGAAACCAATATTTATGTGCAAATACTCTCTAATTTTTTATATATATTATTCAACTATATTTGCATCAATATAAGTATAGATCATCAGTTACAATCTGGCCTTTGCTATTTAATAATAATGTTTTTACGCATAACATTTCGCGATGTCGAATTGTTGTCGACGTGCATCGCAGTTGTTTTGCGCACCGTTCATTAATCATCGTTGTCGTATATACACCGGAAGAGGTATGCAAACAGAAAAATTCTTTTGACGAGATACAATTGGACCTACTGCGGAACTATAAATATCGTGGGATTTAAATGAGTTACGTTTGCAAATGTATGACTATGAATTAATATGATTTAATCTAATAAATAATAATATAAATAATAAACTTGACAAAACTCAGAAATGTTCTTTGAATTATTCGTTAACATCATCTCAATCATTATTATCTCATTATAATATTAATTATTATATGCAGATTATATAATATTGAAAAGGAAGGAAAACTTTATATTTTACATAAATTAAATAATTTATCCAAAATCTGTCGTTTATAAGAGATATATATATAAATTCGATCTTATTTATAATATTACTCATTTAATAGCTTAGCCAAATACTTTTAATGCGTTTAGTGTTGGATAATATCAGCTTAGCGATTGAAAAAAAATCAGCATCAATTTTGGAATTATTGAAGATAATTTAATCTTCTATGGTGAAGAAAACTTACCAGCAGGCATCGTGCGATAAAATGGGATAATTTCCCGAAATTTAAAAGAAAAATTTATGGTCGTTATAATTATGATTATATGGTTATTGTAAAATATAAAACGTACAACGTGAAATGCGTCTAACGTAATAATCATTGTTTTCATTAAATTGATATCGATATTTCGAGATTTTGATATTCAAAATGCAATATATGTGCTAAAAACTTTAATAACTTATATAACTAAAACTTAGCTATAGTTTTAATTAGTTTAGTTTTTAATATTAACTTTATAATCATTAATCTTAATCTTAATAATCTCATTAATCTTGTAATCATAATTTTTAGAAGTCTCCACGTAGAATTTTTATTGCGATTGATTGATTAGAGATGAAAAATTTTTTCGTATTGAAGACTTACAAACTATGACGACATTGCAAAATAGAAAATTTTGAAAAATTAATTTTTTTCTTCTTATTAATAGATCACATTTTTTTTAAACATATATTTTATGCACGCATAGAGACAAATTTCCTTCTTTTCACTTATAAAACATACTGCATAACATAAAAATATGATTGTTTAATTTAAAAATATTGCATTAAGAAGTATAAACATGATACACACTATATACATTGTATGGTAATAAAATAATTTTGTTTGTTAATTTTAATAAGACTAGAACAACACAAGCGCGCGCTACGCGAGCGCCATTTCTAGATTTTATATAAAAAAAAATGATATTTTTATATAAAATATGTTTAAATTTGATTAACATTTTTTGACAGAAATCAGATAATTAAAGCGTTAATTTGCTAATTAAAATTTAAAATAAAAATATGTTATAAAAATTAAAAATGTTATAAATAATATTACAAATAATATATTTACTACTTAAAACTCGAATAATATATTTCATTATTTGCATATAACTTTTATATATATAATACAATGTACTATCAAAATATACAAGCAATAAATTTTGAATATTAAAAATCGATACTTTGTAGCAGCGGATCCAATATGGCGCAAACTTTTATTATGTATATCAAATAAAAGAATTTGCACGCTCGTATCTATTTGGTATAAAAATAATCTGCAAACAACGTACTATTGAAAAAAACAAGCGATAAATTATTGGCTCTTTAAATTAAATAAATACGAGAATGCAAATTATTTTATATAATATACATAATATAAGTCCGCGCAGTGTAGGGTTAGCGGCTATAAAGTTTCATCTTTAACTATTCAAAAAAAGCATAGAATTCATCGCTTGTTTTTTTAATAGTACATTTTATGCAGATTACTTTTATATCAAACAGATTCGAGCGTACAAATTTTTTCGTTTAATACACATAGTATAATTCTTCGTTATAGAATTTGCGCCGTATTTTATATATTTCTACAGTACATTATCTGCACAATATGATGGTACCATCAGCATACCAGCCTACAAACTTTTTGATCCAATATACGTAAAATAAATCCACGCCGTATGAGATCATCGGCCTAAAAATTTTAATTTCCAAAATTTTAAAACGAGCCAAAAATTATTCTTTTATATATTTCAACAGTACATTATCTGCACAATATGATGGTACCATCAGCATACCAGCCTACAAACTTTTTGATATAATATACGTAATATAATTGTGCGCCGTATGAGATCATCGGCTTAAAAATTTTAATTTCCAATATTTTAAAACGAGCCAAAAATTATTCTTTTATATATTTCAACACTACATTATCTGCACAATATAATGGTACCATCAGCATACCAGCCTACAAACTTTTTGATCTAATATACGTAAAATGAATGCGAGCCAAAAATTAATCGATTATACATTTTAATAGTACATTGATTACAGAATTATTTGGTAACAAGCAGACACCAGCGTACAAATTTTTTAACTTGATATACATAAAATAAGGTTGCGTTGCATGGGGTCAGCGTAAAAAGAGTATCGATTTCTAATATTTTAAGACGAGACAAAAATTCATCGATTATACATTTTAATAGTACATTGATTACAGAATCATTTGGTACCAAACAGACACCAGCGTACAAATTTTTTAACTTGATATACATAAAATAAAGTTGCGTCGCATAGGGTCAGCGGTAAAAAGTATCGATTTCCAATATTTTAAGATGAGCCAAAAATTCATCGATTATACATTTTAATAGTACATTGATTACAGAAACTTTTGGTACCATGCAGACACCAGCGTACAAATTTTTTAATACAATAAACATAAAATAAGGATGCGTCGCACAGGGTCCGCGTCAAAAAAGTATTAATTTCTAATATTTTAAGACGAGCCAAAAATTCATCGATTATACATTTTAATAGTACTTTGATTACAGAATCATTTGGTACCAAACAGACACCAGCGTACAAATTTATTAACTTGATATACATAAAATAAGATTGCGTCGCATAGGGTCAGCGGTAAAAAAGTCTCGATATCTAATATTTTAAGACGAGCCAAAAATTCATCGATTATACATTTTAATATTACATTGATTACAGAATCTTTTGATACCATGCAGACACCAGCGTACAAATTTTTTAATACGATAAACATAAAATAAGGATGCGTCGCACAGGGTCCGCGTCAAAAAAGTATTAATTTCTAATATTTTAAGCCGAGCCAAAAATTCATCGTTTATACATTTTAATAGTACATTGATTACAGAATCTTCTGGTACCAAGCAGACAACAGCGTACAAACTTTTTCATTTGCTATACATAAATTAAGGATGCGTCGCATAGGGTCAGCGGTAAAAAAGTATCGATTTCTAATATTTTAAGACGAGCCAAAAATTCATCGATTGTACATTTTAATAGTACATTGATTGCAGAATCATTTGGTACCAAACAGACACCAGCGTACAAATTTTTTAACTTGATATACATAAAATAAGGTTGCGTCGCATAGGATCAGCGGTAAAAAAGTCTCGATTTCTAATATTTTAAGACGAGCCAAAAATTCATCGATTATACATTTTAATATTACATTGATTACAGAATCTTTTGATACCATGCAGACACCAGCGTACAAATTTTTTAATACGATAAACATAAAATAAGGATGCGGCGCACAGGGTCCGCGTCAAAAAAGTATGAGTTTCTAATATTTTAAGACGAGCCAAAAATTCATCGATTATACATTTTAATAATACATTGATTACAGAATCTTTTGGTACCAAGCAGACAACAGCGTACAAACTTTTTCATGTGCTATACTTAAATTAAGGGTGCGTCGCATAGGGTCAGCGGTAAAAAAGTATCGATTTCTAATATTTTAAGACGAGCCAAAAATTCATCGATTATACATTATAATAGTACATTGATTACAGAATCTTTTGGTACCAAGCAGACAACAGCGTACAAACTTTTTCATTTGCTATACATAAATTAAGGGTGCGTCGCATAGGGTCAGCGGTAAAAATGTATCGATTTCAAATATTTTAAGACGAGCCAAAAATTCATCGATTATACATTTTAATAGTACATTGATTACAGAATCTTTTGGTACCATGCAGAAACCAGCGAACAAATTTTTTAATACGATAAACATAAAATAAGGATGCGTCGCACAGGGTCCGCGTCAAAAAAGTATCAACTTCTAATATTTTAAGACGAGCCAAAAATTCATCGATTATACATTTTAATAGTACATTGATTACAGAATCTTTTGGTACCAAGCAGACAACAGCGTACAAACTTTTTCATGTGCTATACATAAATTAAGTGTGCGTCGCATAGGGTCAGCGGTAAAAATGTATCGATTTCTAATATTTTGAGACGAGCCAAAAATTCATCGATTATACATTTTAATAGTACATTGATTACAGAATTATTTGGTACCAAGTAGACACCAGCGTACAAATTTTTTAATATGATAAACATAAAATAAGGATGCGTCGCACAGGGTCCGCGTCAAAAAAGTATGAGTTTCTAATATTTTAAGACGAGCCAAAAATTCATCTATTATACATTTTAATAATACATTGATTACAGAATCTTTTGGTACCAAGCAGACAACAGCGTACAAACTTTTTCATGTGCTATACATAAATTAAGCGTGCGTCGCATAGGGTCAGCGGTAAAAAAGTATCGATTTCTAATATTTTAAGACGAGCCAAAAATTCATCGATTATACATTTTAATAGTACATTAATTACAGAATTATTTGGTACCAAGCAGACACCAGCGTACAAATTTTTTAATATGATAAACATAAAATAAGGATGCGTCGCACAGGGTCCGCGTCAAAAAAGTATGAGTTTCTAATATTTTAAGACGAGCCAAAAATTCTTCGATTATACATTTTAATAATACATTGATTACAGAATCTTTTGGTACCAAGCAGACAACAGCGTACAAACTTTTTCATGTGCTATATATAAATTAAGTGTGCGTCGCAGAGGGTCAGCGGTAAAAAAGTATCGATTTCTAATATTTTGAGACGAGCCAAAAAGTCATCGATTATACATTTAAATAGTACATTGATTACAGAATCTTTTGGTACCATGCAGACACCAGCGTACAAATTTTTTAATACGATAAACATAAAATAAGGATGCGTCGCACAGGGTCCGCGTCAAAAAAGTATGATTTTCTAATATTTTAAAACGAGCCAAAAATTCATCGATTATACATTTTAATAATACATTGATTACAGAATCTTTTGGTACCAAGCAGACAACAGCGTACAAACTTTTTCTTGTGCTATACTTAAATTAACGGCGCGTCGCACAGGGTCCGCGTCAAAAAAGTATGAGTTTCTAATATTTTAAGACGAGCCAAAAATTCATCTATTATACATTTTAATAATACATTGATTACAGAATCTTTTGGTACCAAGCAGACAACAGCGTACAAACTTTTTCATGTGCTATACATAAATTAAGCGTGCGTCGCATAGGGTCAGCGGTAAAAAAGTATCGATTTCTAATATTTTAAGACGAGCCAAAAATTCATCGATTATACATTTTAATAGTACATTAATTACAGAATTATTTGGTACCAAGCAGACACCAGCGTACAAATTTTTTAATATGATAAACATAAATTAAGGATGCGTCGCACAGGGTCCGCGTCAAAAAAGTATGAGTTTCTAATATTTTAAGACGAGCCAAAAATTCATCGATTATACATTTTAATAATACATTGATTACAGAATCTTTTGGTACCAAGCAGACAACAGCGTACAAACTTTTTCATGTGCTATATATAAATTAAGTGTGCGTCGCAGAGCGTCAGCGGTAAAAAAGTATCGATTTCTAATATTTTGAGACGAGCCAAAAATTCATCGATTATACATTTAAATAGTACATTGATTACAGAATCTTTTGGTACCAAGCAGACAACAGCGTACAAACTTTTTCTTGTGCTATACTTAAATTAACGGCGCGTCGCATAGGGTCAGCGGTAAAAAAGTATCGATTTCTAATATTTTAAGACGAGCCAAAAATTCATCGATTATACATTTTAATAGTACATTGATTACAGAATTATTTGGTACCAAGCAGACACCAGCGTACAAATTTTTTAATATGATAAACATAAAATAAGGATGCGTCGCACAGGGTCCGCGTCAAAAAAGTATGAGTTTCTAATATTTTAAGACGAGCCAAAAATTCATCGATTATACATTTTAATAATACATTGATTACAGAATCTTTTGGTACCAAGCAGACAACAGCGTACAAACTTTTTCATGTGCTATACATAAATTAAGTGTGCGTCGCATAGGGTCAGCGGTAAAAAAGTATGGATTTCTAATATTTTAAGACGAGCCAAAAATTCATCGATTATACATTTTAATAGTACATTGATTGCAGAATTATTTGGTACCAAGCAGACACCAGCGTACAAATTTTTTAATATGATAAACATAAAATAAGGATGCGTCGCACAGGGTCCGCGTCAAAAAAGTATGAGTTTCTAATATTTTAAGACGAGCCAAAAATTCATCGATTATACATTTTAATAATACATTGATTACAGAATCTTTTGGTACCAAGCAGACAACAGCGTACAATCTTTTTCATGTGCTATACATAAATTAAGTGTGCGTCGCATAGGTTCAGCGGTAAAAAATTATCGATTTCTAATATTTTGAGACGAGCCAAAAATTCATCGATTATACATTTAAATAGTACATTGATTACAGAATCTTTTGGTACCATGCAGACACCAGCGTACAAATTTTTTAATACGATAAACATAAAATAAGGATGCGTCGCACAGGGTCCGCGTCAAAAAAGTATCAATTTCTAATATTTTAAGACGAGCCAAAAATTCATCGATTATACATTTTAATAGTACATTGATTACAGAATCTTTTGGTACCAAGCAGACAACAGCGTACAAACTTTTTCATGTGCTATACATAAATTAAGTGTGCGTCGACTAGGGTCAGCGGTAAAAAAGTATCGATTTCTAATATTTTGAGACGAGCCAAAAATTCATCGATTATACATTTAAATAGTACATTGATTACAGAATCTTTTGGTACCATGCAGACACCAGCGTACAAATTTTTTAATACGATAAACATAAAATAAGAATGCGTCGCACAGGGTCCGCGTCAAAAAAGTATGAGTTTCTAATATTTTAAGACGAGCCAAAAATTCATCGATTATACATTTTAATAGTACATTGATTACAGAATCTTTTGGTACCAAGCAGACAACAGCGTACAAACTTTTTCATTTGCTATACATAAATTAAGGGTGCGTCGCATAGGGTCAGCGGTAAAAAAGTATCGATTTCAAATATTTTAAGACGAGCCAAAAATTCATCGATTATACATTTTAATAGTACATTGATTACAGAATCTTTTGGTACCATGCAGACACCAGCGTACAAATTTTTTAAAACGATAAACATAAAATAAGGATGCGTCGCACAGGGTCCGCGTCAAAAAAGTATCAACTTCTAATATTTTAATACGAGCCAAAAATTCATCGATTATACATTTTAATAGTACATTGATTACAGAATCTTTTGGTACCAAGCAGACAACAGCGTACAAACTTTTTCATGAGCTATACATAAATTAATTGTGCGTCGCATAGGGTCAGCGGTAAAAAAGTATCGATTTCTAATATTTTGAGACGAGCCAAAAATTCATCGATTATACATTTAAATAGTACATTCATTACAGAATCTTTTGGTACCATGCAGACACCAGCGTACAAATTTTTTAATACGATAAACATAAAATAAGGATGTGTCGCACAGGGTCCGCGTCAAAAAAGTATCGATTTCTAATATTTTAAGACGAGCCAAAAATTAATCGATTATACATTTTAATAGTACATTGATTACAGAATTATTTGGTACCAAGCAGACACCAGCGTACAAATTTTTTAATATGATAAACATAAAATAAGGATGCGTCGCACAGGGTCCGCGTCAAAAAAGTATGAGTTTCTAATATTTTTAGACGAGCCAAAAATTCATCTATTATACATTTTAATAATACATTGATTACAGAATCTTTTGGTACCAAGCAGACAACAGCGTACAAACTTTTTCATGTGCTATACATAAATTAAGCGTGGGTCGCATAGGGTCAGCGGTAAAAAAGTATCGATTTCTAATATTTTAAGACGAGCCAAAAATTCATCGATTATACATTTTAATAGTACATTAATTACAGAATTATTTGGTACCAAGCAGACACCAGCGTACAAATTTTTTAATATGATAAACATAAAATAAGGATGCGTCGCACAGGGTCCGCGTCAAAAAAGTATGAGTTTCTAATATTTTAAGACGAGCCAAAAATTCTTCGATTATACATTTTAATAATACATTGATTACAGAATCTTTTGGTACCAAGCAGACAACAGCGTACAAACTTTTTCATGTGCTATATATAAATTAAGTGTGCGTCGCAGAGGGTCAGCGGTAAAAAAGTATCGATTTCTAATATTTTGAGACGAGCCAAAAATTCATCGATTATACATTTAAATAGTACATTGATTACAGAATCTTTTGGTACCATGCAGACACCAGCGTACAAATTTTTTAATACGATAAACATAAAATAAGGATGCGTCGCACAGGGTCCGCGTCAAAAAAGTATGAGTTTCTAATATTTTAAGACGAGCCAAAAATTAATCGATTATACATTTTAATAGTACATTGATTACAGAATTATTTGGTACCAAGCAGACACCAGCGTACAAATTTTTTAATATGATAAACATAAAATAAGGATGCGTCGCACAGGGTCCGCGTCAAAAAAGTATGAGTTTCTAATATTTTTAGACGAGCCAAAAATTCATCTATTATACATTTTAATAATACATTGATTACAGAATCTTTTGGTACCAAGCAGACAACAGCGTACAAACTTTTTCATGTGCTATACATAAATTAAGCGTGCGTCGCATAGGGTCAGCGGTAAAAAAGTATCGATTTCTAATATTTTAAGACGAGCCAAAAATTCATCGATTATACATTTTAATAGTACATTAATTACAGAATTATTTGGTACCAAGCAGACACCAGCGTACAAATTTTTTAATATGATAAACATAAAATAAGGATGCGTCGCACAGGGTCCGCGTCAAAAAAGTATGAGTTTCTAATATTTTAAGACGAGCCAAAAATTCTTCGATTATACATTTTAATAATACATTGATTACAGAATCTTTTGGTACCAAGCAGACAACAGCGTACAAACTTTTTCTTGTGCTATACTTAAATTAACGGCGCGTCGCACAGGGTCCGCGTCAAAAAAGTATGAGTTTCTAATATTTTAAGACGAGCCAAAAATTCATCGATTATACATTTTAATAATACATTGATTACAGAATCTTTTGGTACCAAGCAGACAACAGCGTACAAACTTTTTCATGTGCTATACATAAATTAAGCGTGCGTCGCATAGGGTCAGCGGTAAAAAAGTATCGATTTCTAATATTTTAAGACGAGCCAAAAATTCATCGATTATACATTTTAATAGTACATTAATTACAGAATTATTTGGTACCAAGCAGACACCAGCGTACAAATTTTTTAATATGATAAACATAAATTAAGGATGCGTCGCACAGGGTCCGCGTCAAAAAAGTATGATTTTCTAATATTTTAAGACGAGCCAAAAATTCATCGATTATACATTTTAATAATACATTGATTACAGAATCTTTTGGTACCAAGCAGACAACAGCGTACAAACTTTTTCTTGTGCTATACTTAAATTAACGGCGCGTCGCATAGGGTCAGCGGTAAAAAAGTATCGATTTCTAATATTTTAAGACGAGCCAAAAATTCATCGATTATACATTTTAATAGTACATTGATTACAGAATTATTTGGTAACAAGCAGACACCAGCGTACAAATTTTTTAATATGATAAACATAAAATAAGGATGCGTCGCACAGGGTCCGCGTCAAAAAAGTATGAGTTTCTAATATTTTAAGACGAGCCAAAAATTCATCGATTATACATTTTAATAATACATTGATTACAGAATCTTTTGGTACCAAGCAGACAACAGCGTACAAACTTTTTCATTTGCTATACATAAATTAAGGGTGCGTCGCATAGGGTCAGCGGTAAAAAAGTATCGATTTCAAATATTTTAAGACGAGCCAAATATTCATCGATTATACATTTTAATAGTACATTGATTACAGAATCTTTTGGTACCAAGCAGACACCAGCGTACAAATTTTTTAATATGATAAACATAAATTAAGGATGCGTCGCACAGGGTCCGCGTCAAAAAAGTATGATTTTCTAATATTTTAAGACGAGCCAAAAATTCATCGATTATACATTTTAATAATACATTGATTACAGAATCTTTTGGTACCAAGCAGACAACAGCGTACAAACTTTTTCTTGTGCTATACTTAAATTAACGGCGCGTCGCATAGGGTCAGCGGTAAAAAAGTATCGATTTCTAATATTTTAAGACGAGCCAAAAATTCATCGATTATACATTTTAATAGTACATTGATTACAGAATTATTTGGTACCAAGCGGACACCAGCGTACAAATTTTTTAATATGATAAACATAAAATAAGGATGCGTCGCACAGGGTCCGCGTCAAAAAAGTATGAGTTTCTAATATTTTAAGACGAGCCAAAAATTCATCGATTATACATTTTAATAATACATTGATTACAGAATCTTTTGGTACCAAGCAGACAACAGCGTACAAACTTTTTCATTTGCTATACATAAATTAAGGGTGCGTCGCATAGGGTCAGCGGTAAAAAAGTATCGATTTCAAATATTTTAAGACGAGCCAAAAATTCATCGATTATACATTTTAATAGTACATTGATTACAGAATCTTTTGGTACCATGCAGACACCAGCGTACAAATTTTTTAATACGATAAACATAAAATAAGGATGCGGCGCACAGGGTCCGCGTCAAAAAAGTATGAGTTTCTAATATTTTAAGACGAGCCAAAAATTCATCGATTATACATTTTAATAATACATTGATTACAGAATCTTTTGGTACCAAGCAGACAACAGCGTACAAACTTTTTCATGTGCTATACTTAAATTAAGGGTGCGTCGCATAGGGTCAGCGGTAAAAAAGTATCGATTTCTAATATTTTAATACGAGCCAAAAATTCATCGATTATACATTATAATAGTACATTGATTACAGAATCTTTTGGTACCAAGCAGACAACAGCGTACAAACTTTTTCATTTGCTATACATAAATTAAGGGTGCGTCGCATAGGGTCAGCGGTCAAATGTATCGATTTCAAATATTTTAAGACGAGCCAAAAATTCATCGATTATACATTTTAATAGTACATTGATTACAGAATCTTTTGGTACCATGCAGAAACCAGCGAACAAATTTTTTAATACGATAAACATAAAATAAGGATGCGTCGCACAGGGTCCGCGTCAAAAAAGTATCAACTTCTAATATTTTAAGACGAGCCAAAAATTCATCGATTATACATTTTAATATTACATTGATTACAGAATCTTTTGGTACCAAGCAGACAACAGCGTACAAACTTTTTCATGTGCTATACATAAATTAAGTGTGCGTCGCATAGGGTCAGCGGTAAAAATGTATCGATTTCTAATATTTTGAGACGAGCCAAAAATTCATCGATTATACATTTAAATAGTACATTGATTACAGAATCTTTTGGTACCATGCAGACACCAGCGTACAAATTTTTTAATACGATAAACATAAAATAAGGATGCGTCGCACAGGGTCCGCGTCAAAAAAGTATGATTTTCTAATATTTTACGACGAGCCAAAAATTCATCGATTATACATATTAATAGTACATTGATTACAGAATTATTTGGTACCAAGCAGACACCAGCGTACAAATTTTTTAATACGATAAACATAAAATAAGGATGCGTCGCACAGGGTCCGCGTCAAAAAAGTATTGATTTCTAATATTTTAAGACGAGCCAAAAATTCATCGATTATACATTTTAATAGTACATTGATTACAGAATTATTTGGTACCAAGCAGACACCAGCGTACAAATTTTTTAATATGATAAACATAAAATAAGGATGCGTCGCACAGGGTCCGCGTCAAAAAAGTATGAGTTTCTAATATTTTAAGACGAGCCAAAAATTCATCGATTATACATTTTAATAGTACATTGATTACAGAATTATTTGGTACCAAGCAGACACCAGCGTACAAATTTTTTAATATGATAAACATAAAATAAGTATGCGTCGCACAGGGTCCGCGTCAAAAAAGTATGAGTTTCTAATATTTTTAGACGAGCCAAAAATTCATCTATTATACATTTTAATAATACATTGATTACAGAATCTTTTGGTACCAAGCAGACAACAGCGTACAAACTTTTTCATGTGCTATACATAAATTAAGCGTGCGTCGCATAGGGTCAGCGGTAAAAAAGTATCGATTTCTAATATTTTAAGACGAGCCAAAAATTCATCGATTATACATTTTAATAGTACATTAATTACAGAATTATTTGGTACCAAGCAGACACCAGCGTACAAATTTTTTAATATGATAAACATAAAATAAGGATGCGTCGCACAGGGTCCGCGTCAAAAAAGTATGAGTTTCTAATATTTTAAGACGAGCCAAAAATTCATCGATTATACATTTTAATAATACATTGATTACAGAATCTTTTGGTACCAAGCAGACAACAGCGTACAAACTTTTTCATGTGCTATATATAAATTAAGTGTGCTTCGCAGAGGGTCAGCGGTAAAAAAGTATCGATTTCTAATATTTTGAGACGAGCCAAAAATTCATCGATTATACATTTAAATAGTACATTGATTACAGAATCTTTTGGTACCATGCAGACACCAGCGTACAAATTTTTTAATACGATAAACATAAAATAAGGATGCGTCGCACAGGGTCCGCGTCAAAAAAGTATCGATTTCTAATATTTTAAGACGAGCCAAAAATTCATCGATTATACATTTTAATAGTACATTGATTACAGAATTATTTGGTACCAAGCAGACACCAGCGTACAAATTTTTTAATATGATAAACATAAAATAAGT
This sequence comes from Prenolepis imparis, assembly GCF_030444845.1. Taxonomy (NCBI): domain Eukaryota; kingdom Metazoa; phylum Arthropoda; class Insecta; order Hymenoptera; family Formicidae; genus Prenolepis; species Prenolepis imparis. The sequence continues at coordinate 13,798,321 of NW_028141163.1, read as the reverse complement.
ATGCGTCGCACAGGGTCCGCGTCAAAAAAGTATGAGTTTCTAATATTTTTAGACGAGCCAAAAATTCATCTATTATACATTTTAATAATACATTGATTACAGAATCTTTTGGTACCAAGCAGACAACAGCGTACAAACTTTTTCATGTGCTATACATAAATTAAGCGTGCGTCGCATAGGGTCAGCGGTAAAAAAGTATCGATTTCTAATATTTTAAGACGAGCCAAAAATTCATCGATTATACATTTTAATAGTACATTAATTACAGAATTATTTGGTACCAAGCAGACACCAGCGTACAAATTTTTTAATATGATAAACATAAATTAAGGATGCGTCGCACAGGGTCCGCGTCAAAAAAGTATGAGTTTCTAATATTTTAAGACGAGCCAAAAATTCTTCGATTATACATTTTAATAATACATTGATTACAGAATCTTTTGGTACCAAGCAGACAACAGCGTACAAACTTTTTCTTGTGCTATACTTAAATTAACGGCGCGTCGCATAGGGTCAGCGGTAAAAAAGTATCGATTTCTAATATTTTAAGACGAGCCAAAAATTCATCGATTATACATTTTAATAGTACATTGATTGCAGAATTATTTGGTACCAAGCAGACACCAGCGTACAAATTTTTTAATATGATAAACATAAAATAAGGATGCGTCGCACAGGGTCCGCGTCAAAAAAGTATGAGTTTCTAATATTTTAAGACGAGCCAAAAATTCATCGATTATACATTTTAATAATACATTGATTACAGAATCTTTTGGTACCAAGCAGACAACAGCGTACAATCTTTTTCATGTGCTATACATAAATTAAGTGTGCGTCGCATAGGGTCAGCGGTAAAAAATTATCGATTTCTAATATTTTGAGACGAGCCAAAAATTCATCTATTATACATTTAAATAGTACATTGATTACAGAATCTTTTGGTACCATGCAGACACCAGCGTACAAATTTTTTACTACGATAAACATAAAATAAGGATGCGTCGCACAGGGTCCGCGTCAAAAAAGTATCAATTTCTAATATTTTAAGACGAGCCAAAAATTCATCGATTATACATTTTAATAGTACATTGATTACAGAATCTTTTGGTACCAAGCAGACAACAGCGTACAAACTTTTTCATGTGCTATACATAAATTAAGTGTGCGTCGACTAGGGTCAGCGGTAAAAAAGTATCGATTTCTAATATTTTGAGACGAGCCAAAAATTCATCGATTATACATTTAAATAGTACATTGATTACAGAATCTTTTGGTACCATGCAGACACCAGCGTACAAATTTTTTAATACGATAAACATAAAATAAGAATGCGTCGCACAGGGTCCGCGTCAAAAAAGTATGAGTTTCTAATATTTTAAGACGAGCCAAAAATTCATCGATTATACATTTTAATGGTACATTGATTACAGAATCTTTTGGTACCAAGCAGACAACAGCGTACAAACTTTTTCATTTGCTATACATAAATTAAGGGTGCGTCGCATAGGGTCAGCGGTAAAAAAGTATCGATTTCAAATATTTTAAGACGAGCCAAAAATTCATCGATTATACATTTTAATAGTACATTGATTACAGAATCTTTTGGTACCATGCAGACACCAGCGTACAAATTTTTTAAAACGATAAACATAAAATAAGGATGCGTCGCACAGGGTCCGCGTCAAAAAAGTATCAACTTCTAATATTTTAATACGAGCCAAAAATTCATCGATAATACATTTTAATAGTACATTGATTACAGAATCTTTTGGTACCAAGCAGACAACAGCGTACAAACTTTTTCATGAGCTATACATAAATTAATTGTGCGTCGCATAGGGTCAGCGGTAAAAAAGTATCGATTTCTAATATTTTGAGACGAGCCAAAAATTCATCGATTATACATTTAAATAGTACATTCATTACAGAATCTTTTGGTACCATGCAGACACCAGCGTACAAATTTTTTAATACGATAAACATAAAATAAGGATGTGTCGCACAGGGTCCGCGTCAAAAAAGTATCGATTTCTAATATTTTAAGACGAGCCAAAAATTAATCGATTATACATTTTAATAGTACATTGATTACAGAATTATTTGGTACCAAGCAGACACCAGCGTACAAATTTTTTAATATGATAAACATAAAATAAGGATGCGTCGCACAGGGTCCGCGTCAAAAAAGTATGAGTTTCTAATATTTTTAGACGAGCCAAAAATTCATCTATTATACATTTTAATAATACATTGATTACAGAATCTTTTGGTACCAAGCAGACAACAGCGTACAAACTTTTTCATGTGCTATACATAAATTAAGCGTGGGTCGCATAGGGTCAGCGGTAAAAAAGTATCGATTTCTAATATTTTAAGACGAGCCAAAAATTCATCGATTATACATTTTAATAGTACATTAATTACAGAATTATTTGGTACCAAGCAGACACCAGCGTACAAATTTTTTAATATGATAAACATAAAATAAGGATGCGTCGCACAGGGTCCGCGTCAAAAAAGTATGAGTTTCTAATATTTTAAGACGAGCCAAAAATTCTTCGATTATACATTTTAATAATACATTGATTACAGAATCTTTTGGTACCAAGCAGACAACAGCGTACAAATTTTTCATGTGCTATATATAAATTAAGTGTGCGTCGCAGAGGGTCAGCGGTAAAAAAGTATCGATTTCTAATATTTTGAGACGAGCCAAAAATTCATCGATTATACATTTAAATAGTACATTGATTACAGAATCTTTTGGTACCATGCAGACACCAGCGTACAAATTTTTTAATACGATAAACATAAAATAAGGATGCGTCGCACAGGGTCCGCGTCAAAAAAGTATGAGTTTCTAATATTTTAAGACGAGCCAAAAATTCATCTATTATACATTTTAATAATACATTGATTACAGAATCTTTTGGTACCAAGCAGACAACAGCGTACAAACTTTTTCATGTGCTATACATAAATTAAGCGTGCGTCGCATAGGGTCAGCGGTAAAAAAGTATCGATTTCTAATATTTTAAGACGAGCCAAAAATTCATCGATTATACATTTTAATAGTACATTAATTACAGAATTATTTGGTACCAAGCAGACACCAGCGTACAAATTTTTTAATATGATAAACATAAAATAAGGATGCGTCGCACAGGGTCCGCGTCAAAAAAGTATGAGTTTCTAATATTTTAAGACGAGCCAAAAATTCATCGATTATACATTTTAATAATACATTGATTACAGAATCTTTTGGTACCAAGCAGACAACAGCGTACAAACTTTTTCATGTGCTATATATAAATTAAGTGTGCTTCGCAGAGGGTCAGCGGTAAAAAAGTATCGATTTCTAATATTTTGAGACGAGCCAAAAATTCATCGATTATACATTTAAATAGTACATTGATTACAGAATCTTTTGGTACCATGCAGACACCAGCGTACAAATTTTTTAATACGATAAACATAAAATAAGGATGCGTCGCACAGGGTCCGCGTCAAAAAAGTATCGATTTCTAATATTTTAAGACGAGCCAAAAATTCATCGATTATACATTTTAATAGTACATTGATTACAGAATTATTTGGTACCAAGCAGACACCAGCGTACAAATTTTTTAATATGATAAACATAAAATAAGTATGCGTCGCACAGGGTCCGCGTCAAAAAAGTATGAGTTTCTAATATTTTTAGACGAGCCAAAAATTCATCTATTATACATTTTAATAATACATTGATTACAGAATCTTTTGGTACCAAGCAGACAACAGCGTACAAACTTTTTCATGTGCTATACATAAATTAAGCGTGCGTCGCATAGGGTCAGCGGTAAAAAAGTATCGATTTCTAATATTTTAAGACGAGCCAAAAATTCATCGATTATACATTTTAATAGTACATTAATTACAGAATTATTTGGTACCAAGCAGACACCAGCGTACAAATTTTTTAATATGATAAACATAAATTAAGGATGCGTCGCACAGGGTCCGCGTCAAAAAAGTATGAGTTTCTAATATTTTAAGACGAGCCAAAAATTCTTCGATTATACATTTTAATAATACATTGATTACAGAATCTTTTGGTACCAAGCAGACAACAGCGTACAAACTTTTTCATGTGCTATATATAAATTAAGTGTGCGTCGCAGAGGGTCAGCGGTAAAAAAGTATCGATTTCTAATATTTTGAGACGAGCCAAAAATTCATCGATTATACATTTAAATAGTACATTGATTACAGAATCTTTTGGTACCATGCAGACACCAGCGTACAAATTTTTTAATACGATAAACATAAAATAAGGATGCGTCGCACAGGGTCCGCGTCAAAAAAGTATCGATTTCTAATATTTTAAGACGAGCCAAAAATTAATCGATTATACATTTTAATAGTACATTGATTACAGAATTATTTGGTACCAAGCAGACACCAGTGTACAAATTTTTTAATATGATAAACATAAAATAAGGATGCGTCGCACAGGGTCCGCGTCAAAAAAGTATGAGTTTCTAATATTTTAAGACGAGCCAAAAATTCATCTATTATACATTTTAATAATACATTGATTACAGAATCTTTTGGTACCAAGCAGACAACAGCGTACAAACTTTTTCATGTGCTATATATAAATTAAGTGTGCGTCGCAGAGGGTCAGCGGTAAAAAAGTATCGATTTCTAATATTTTGAGACGAGCCAAAAATTCATCGATTATACATTTAAATAGTACATTGATTACAGAATCTTTTGGTACCATGCAGACACCAGCGTACAAATTTTTTAATACGATAACCATAAAATAAGGATGCGTCGCACAGGGTCCGCGTCAAAAAAGTATGATTTTCTAATATTTTAAAACGAGCCAAAAATTCATCGATTATACATTTTAATAATACATTGATTACAGAATCTTTTGGTACCAAGCAGACAACAGCGTACAAACTTTTTCTTGTGCTATACTTAAATTAACGGCGCGTCGCACAGGGTCCGCGTCAAAAAAGTATGAGTTTCTAATATTTTAAGACGAGCCAAAAATTCATCTATTATACATTTTAATAATACATTGATTACAGAATCTTTTGGTACCAAGCAGACAACAGCGTACAAACTTTTTCATGTGCTATACATAAATTAAGCGTGCGTCGCATAGGGTCAGCGGTAAAAAAGTATCGATTTCTAATATTTTAAGACGAGCCAAAAATTCATCGATTATACATTTTAATAGTACATTAATTACAGAATTATTTGGTACCAAGCAGACACCAGCGTACAAATTTTTTAATATGATAAACATAAATTAAGGATGCGTCGCACAGGGTCCGCGTCAAAAAAGTATGAGTTTCTAATATTTTAAGACGAGCCAAAAATTCATCGATTATACATTTTAATAATACATTGATTACAGAATCTTTTGGTACCAAGCAGACAACAGCGTACAAACTTTTTCATTTGCTATACATAAATTAAGGGTGCGTCGCATAGGGTCAGCGGTAAAAAAGTATCGATTTCAAATATTTTAAGACGAGCCAAAAATTCATCGATTATACATTTTAATAGTACATTGATTACAGAATCTTTTGGTACCAAGCAGACAACAGCGTACAAACTTTTTCTTGTGCTATACTTAAATTAACGGCGCGTCGCATAGGGTCAGCGGTAAAAAAGTATCGATTTCTAATATTTTAAGACGAGCCAAAAATTCATCGATTATACATTTTAATAGTACATTGATTACAGAATTATTTGGTACCAAGCAGACACCAGCGTACAAATTTTTTAATATGATAAACATAAAATAAGGATGCGTCGCACAGGGTCCGCGTCAAAAAAGTATGAGTTTCTAATATTTTAAGACGAGCCAAAAATTCATCGATTATACATTTTAATAATACATTGATTACAGAATCTTTTGGTACCAAGCAGACAACAGCGTACAAACTTTTTCATGTGCTATACATAAATTAAGTGTGCGTCGCATAGGGTCAGCGGTAAAAAAGTATCGATTTCTAATATTTTGAGACGAGCCAAAAATTCATCGATTATACATTTAAATAGTACATTGATTACAGAATCTTTTGGTACCATGCAGACACCAGCGTACAAATTTTTTAATACGATAAACATAAAATAAGGATGCGTCGCACAGGGTCCGCGTCAAAAAAGTATCAATTTCTAATATTTTAAGACGAGCCAAAAATTCATCGATTATACATTTTAATAGTACATTGATTACAGAATCTTTTGGTACCAAGCAGACAACAGCGTACAAACTTTTTCATGTGCTATACATAAATTAAGGGTGCGTCGACTAGGGTCAGCGGTAAAAAAGTATCGATTTCTAATATTTTGAGACGAGCCAAAAATTCATCGATTATACATTTAAATAGTACATTGATTACAGAATCTTTTGGTACCAAGCAGACAACAGCGTACAAACTTTTTCATTTGCTATACATAAATTAAGGGTGCGTCGCATAGGGTCAGCGGTAAAAAAGTATCGATTTCAAATATTTTAAGACGAGCCAAAAATTCATCGATTATACATTTTAATAGTACATTGATTACAGAATCTTTTGGTACCATGCAGACACCAGCGTACAAATTTTTTAAAACGATAAACATAAAATAAGGATGCGTCGCACAGGGTCCGCGTCAAAAAAGTATCAACTTCTAATATTTTAATACGAGCCAAAAATTCATCGATTATACATTTTAATAGTACATTGATTACAGAATCTTTTGGTACCAAGCAGACAACAGCGTACAAACTTTTTCATGAGCTATACATAAATTAATTGTGCGTCGCATAGGGTCAGCGGTAAAAAAGTATCGATTTCTAATATTTTGAGACGAGCCAAAAATTCATCGATTATACATTTAAATAGTACATTCATTACAGAATCTTTTGGTACCATGCAGACACCAGCGTACAAATTTTTTAATACGATAAACATAAAATAAGGATGTGTCGCACAGGGTCCGCGTCAAAAAAGTATCGATTTCTAATATTTTAAGACGAGCCAAAAATTAATCGATTATACATTTTAATAGTACATTGATTACAGAATTATTTGGTACCAAGCAGACACCAGCGTACAAATTTTTTAATATGATAAACATAAAATAAGGATGCGTCGCACAGGGTCCGCGTCAAAAAAGTATGAGTTTCTAATATTTTTAGACGAGCCAAAAATTCATCTATTATACATTTTAATAATACATTGATTACAGAATCTTTTGGTACCAAGCAGACAACAGCGTACAAACTTTTTCATGTGCTATACATAAATTAAGCGTGGGTCGCATAGGGTCAGCGGTAAAAAAGTATCGATTTCTAATATTTTAAGACGAGCCAAAAATTCATCGATTATACATTTTAATAGTACATTAATTACAGAATTATTTGGTACCAAGCAGACACCAGCGTACAAATTTTTTAATATGATAAACATAAAATAAGGATGCGTCGCACAGGGTCCGCGTCAAAAAAGTATGAGTTTCTAATATTTTAAGACGAGCCAAAAATTCTTCGATTATACATTTTAATAATACATTGATTACAGAATCTTTTGGTACCAAGCAGACAACAGCGTACAAACTTTTTCATGTGCTATATATAAATTAAGTGTGCGTCGCAGAGGGTCAGCGGTAAAAAAGTATCGATTTCTAATATTTTGAGACGAGCCAAAAATTCATCGATTATACATTTAAATAGTACATTGATTACAGAATCTTTTGGTACCATGCAGACACCAGCGTACAAATTTTTTAATACGATAAACATAAAATAAGGATGCGTCGCACAGGGTCCGCGTCAAAAAAGTATGAGTTTCTAATATTTTAAGACGAGCCAAAAATTCATCTATTATACATTTTAATAATACATTGATTACAGAATCTTTTGGTACCAAGCAGACAACAGCGTACAAACTTTTTCATGTGCTATACATAAATTAAGCGTGCGTCGCATAGGGTCAGCGGTAAAAAAGTATCGATTTCTAATATTTTAAGACGAGCCAAAAATTCATCGATTATACATTTTAATAGTACATTAATTACAGAATTATTTGGTACCAAGCAGACACCAGCGTACAAATTTTTTAATATGATAAACATAAATTAAGGATGCGTCGCACAGGGTCCGCGTCAAAAAAGTATGAGTTTCTAATATTTTAAGACGAGCCAAAAATTCATCGATTATACATTTTAATAATACATTGATTACAGAATCTTTTGGTACCAAGCAGACAACAGCGTACAAACTTTTTCATGTGCTATATATAAATTAAGTGTGCGTCGCAGAGCGTCAGCGGTAAAAAAGTATCGATTTCTAATATTTTGAGACGAGCCAAAAATTCATCGATTATACATTTAAATAGTACATTGATTACAGAATCTTTTGGTACCAAGCAGACAACAGCGTACAAACTTTTTCTTGTGCTATACTTAAATTAACGGCGCGTCGCATAGGGTCAGCGGTAAAAAAGTATCGATTTCTAATATTTTAAGACGAGCCAAAAATTCATCGATTATACATTTTAATAGTACATTGATTACAGAATTATTTGGTACCAAGCAGACACCAGCGTACAAATTTTTTAATATGATAAACATAAAATAAGGATGCGTCGCACAGGGTCCGCGTCAAAAAAGTATGAGTTTCTAATATTTTAAGACGAGCCAAAAATTCATCGATTATACATTTTAATAATACATTGATTACAGAATCTTTTGGTACCAAGCAGACAACAGCGTACAAACTTTTTCATGTGCTATACATAAATTAAGTGTGCGTCGCATAGGGTCAGCGGTAAAAAAGTATCGATTTCTAATATTTTGAGACGAGCCAAAAATTCATCGATTATACATTTAAATAGTACATTGATTACAGAATCTTTTGGTACCATGCAGACACCAGCGTACAAATTTTTTAATACGATAAACATAAAATAAGGATGCGTCGCACAGGGTCCGCGTCAAAAAAGTATCGATTTCTAATATTTTAAGACGAGCCAAAAATTAATCGATTATACATTTTAATAGTACATTGATTACAGAATTATTTGGTACCAAGCAGACACCAGCGTACAAATTTTTTAATATGATAAACATAAAATAAGGATGCGTCGCACAGGGTCCGCGTCAAAAAAGTATGAGTTTCTAATATTTTTAGACGAGCCAAAAATTCATCTATTATACATTTTAATAATACATTGATTACAGAATCTTTTGGTACCAAGCAGACAACAGCGTACAAACTTTTTCATGTGCTATACATAAATTAAGCGTGCGTCGCATCGGGTCAGCGGTAAAAAAGTATCGATTTCTAATATTTTAAGACGAGCCAAAAATTCATCGATTATACATTTTAATAGTACATTAATTACAGAATTATTTGGTACCAAGCAGACACCAGCGTACAAATTTTTTAATATGATAAACATAAAATAAGGATGCGTCGCACAGGGTCCGCGTCAAAAAAGTATGAGTTTCTAATATTTTAAGACGAGCCAAAAATTCTTCGATTATACATTTTAATAATACATTGATTACAGAATCTTTTGGTACCAAGCAGACAACAGCGTACAAACTTTTTCATGTGCTATATATAAATTAAGTGTGCGTCGCAGAGGGTCAGCGGTAAAAAAGTATCGATTTCTAATATTTTGAGACGAGCCAAAAATTCATCGATTATACATTTAAATAGTACATTGATTACAGAATCTTTTGGTACCATGCAGACACCAGCGTACAAATTTTTTAATACGATAAACATAAAATAAGGATGCGTCGCACAGGGTCCGCGTCAAAAAAGTATCGATTTCTAATATTTTAAGACGAGCCAAAAATTAATCGATTATACATTTTAATAGTACATTGATTACAGAATTATTTGGTACCAAGCAGACACCAGTGTACAAATTTTTTAATATGATAAACATAAAATAAGGATGCGTCGCACAGGGTCCGCGTCAAAAAAGTATGAGTTTCTAATATTTTAAGACGAGCCAAAAATTCATCTATTATACATTTTAATAATACATTGATTACAGAATCTTTTGGTACCAAGCAGACAACAGCGTACAAACTTTTTCATGTGCTATATATAAATTAAGTGTGCGTCGCAGAGGGTCAGCGGTAAAAAAGTATCGATTTCTAATATTTTGAGACGAGCCAAAAATTCATCGATTATACATTTAAATAGTACATTGATTACAGAATCTTTTGGTACCATGCAGACACCAGCGTACAAATTTTTTAATACGATAACCATAAAATAAGGATGCGTCGCACAGGGTCCGCGTCAAAAAAGTATGATTTTCTAATATTTTAAAACGAGCCAAAAATTCATCGATTATACATTTTAATAATACATTGATTACAGAATCTTTTGGTACCAAGCAGACAACAGCGTACAAACTTTTTCTTGTGCTATACTTAAATTAACGGCGCGTCGCACAGGGTCCGCGTCAAAAAAGTATGAGTTTCTAATATTTTAAGACGAGCCAAAAATTCATCTATTATACATTTTAATAATACATTGATTACAGAATCTTTTGGTACCAAGCAGACAACAGCGTACAAACTTTTTCATGTGCTATACATAAATTAAGCGTGCGTCGCATAGGGTCAGCGGTAAAAAAGTATCGATTTCTAATATTTTAAGACGAGCCAAAAATTCATCGATTATACATTTTAATAGTACATTAATTACAGAATTATTTGGTACCAAGCAGACACCAGCGTACAAATTTTTTAATATGATAAACATAAATTAAGGATGCGTCGCACAGGGTCCGCGTCAAAAAAGTATGAGTTTCTAATATTTTAAGACGAGCCAAAAATTCATCGATTATACATTTTAATAATACATTGATTACAGAATCTTTTGGTACCAAGCAGACAACAGCGTACAAACTTTTTCATTTGCTATACATAAATTAAGGGTGCGTCGCATAGGGTCAGCGGTAAAAAAGTATCGATTTCAAATATTTTAAGACGAGCCAAAAATTCATCGATTATACATTTTAATAGTACATTGATTACAGAATCTTTTGGTACCAAGCAGACAACAGCGTACAAACTTTTTCTTGTGCTATACTTAAATTAACGGCGCGTCGCATAGGGTCAGCGGTAAAAAAGTATCGATTTCTAATATTTTAAGACGAGCCAAAAATTCATCGATTATACATTTTAATAGTACATTGATTACAGAATTATTTGGTACCAAGCAGACACCAGCGTACAAATTTTTTAATATGATAAACATAAAATAAGGATGCGTCGCACAGGGTCCGCGTCAAAAAAGTATGAGTTTCTAATATTTTAAGACGAGCCAAAAATTCATCGATTATACATTTTAATAATACATTGATTACAGAATCTTTTGGTACCAAGCAGACAACAGCGTACAAACTTTTTCATGTGCTATACATAAATTAAGTGTGCGTCGCATAGGGTCAGCGGTAAAAAAGTATCGATTTCTAATATTTTGAGACGAGCCAAAAATTCATCGATTATACATTTAAATAGTACATTGATTACAGAATCTTTTGGTACCATGCAGACACCAGCGTACAAATTTTTTAATACGATAAACATAAAATAAGGATGCGTCGCACAGGGTCCGCGTCAAAAAAGTATCAATTTCTAATATTTTAAGACGAGCCAAAAATTCATCGATTATACATTTTAATAGTACATTGATTACAGAATCTTTTGGTACCAAGCAGACAACAGCGTACAAACTTTTTCATGTGCTATACATAAATTAAGGGTGCGTCGACTAGGGTCAGCGGTAAAAAAGTATCGATTTCTAATATTTTGAGACGAGCCAAAAATTCATCGATTATACATTTAAATAGTACATTGATTACAGAATCTTTTGGTACCATGCAGACACCAGCGTACAAATTTTTTAATACGATAAACATAAAATAAGGATGCGTCGCACAGGGTCCGCGTCAAAAAAGTATGAGTTTCTAATATTTTAAGACGAGCCAAAAATTCATCGATTATACATTTTAATAGTACATTGATTACAGAATCTTTTGGTACCATGCAGACACCAGCGTACAAATTTTTTAATACGATAAACATAAAATAAGGATGCGTCGCACAGGGTCCGCGTCAAAAAAGTATGAGTTTCTAATATTTTAAGACGAGCCAAAAATTCATCGATTATACATTTTAATAGTACATTGATTACAGAATTATTTGCTACCAAGCAGACACCAGCGTACAAATTTTTTAATACGATAAACATAAAATAAGTATGCGTCGCACAGGGTCCGCGTCAAAAAAGTAATAATTTCCAATATTTTAAAACGAGCCAAAAATTAATCGTGTATATATTTCAACAGTGTATTGATTGCACATTATGATGGTACCATCAGCATAACAGCCTACAAACTTTTTGATCTAATATACTTAAAATGAAACCGTGCCATATGGGATTCGCGGTTTAAAATTTTAATTTTCAATATTTTAAGACGCGCCAAAAATTATTCTTTCCTATATTTTAATAGTACATTGTCTGCCCATTATAATGGTACCATCAGAATACCAGCCTACAAATTAGATATTAAGTATAAGTACAGTCTGGTTAATTGCTAACGAGCATATCACATTATGTTATTTTATTACGCGATGTTAAACTTGAATAAGCGATATTCAGAATTGCATGAAATATTGATGGACGATCATCGAAATATTACTTAATACATGCAATCGCGTTTAATCTTTAATCAGGCTTCGAAATTTGAAATTAATATGTATATATGTCAGGTTCCGTACACACACGTATAAATGACACACTTGTAATTACAATCACAGTGATTACCAAATCGAAATATTGAATCGTATATAATATAAATTTGAATACACAGTAATAATTTAGACGATGGTTCAAGTACAAAAGTTACAGCCTATAATGGTTTTTGAATTTGGCGCGCGGCGCGCTGAGTGTCGACTTACGTAGTTACTACGTCACGTCCTTCGTCCCTCGCGTCCTCACGCTTGTCACGGTATCGCGCTCAATCGGCTCCGCATTTTTCACGCGTTTTTCCCGTTAAGATTGAATTCCGCGTACAAACGAATGTTGGGAGTATTGAATCGTGCCACGGGCAATTAGCAGGAAGTATTAATTAACTCATGCGATCACGGTTAATCAACCTACGACAGTCTGCATCCGCCGGGCTACGCCGCTTAGCCGTTTTTTCTCCGAATCGATCGATCTCATTGAACATTCTATTTTTTAAGAGGTATGTATCATTTGGCGTCATTTATTTGTACGAATCGCATCGCGTTCAAGCTTTTGTGCTTTGGGAAAACTATATTTTGTATATGTGAGATATTTAATCAATACATAATTTATCGTTTTCAGATGATTGTTTCGCGCGCGAACCGCGCGAAGTTCGCGCCGCATAAAGTGTTGCATTACGTCACGATGTACTACGTCACAGCGTACTACTTCACTACATATCGCGAATATCGAAAGTGGCGGATGGTTATATATCGTCGTTATTTATCCGTTGTTATTTATGCAATCCGGTGCGTAGTGCGTGCAATCGGTGTCGAGAATGCCGTACAAAGTAACGGGTGATCGTTCTATCGTATTATTTAATGCGGGAAATCGAAATCTGTAATGCCTGGTCGATGGAAATGCATCTCGGCGAACGATTTCCGAAACGACACAACAATCAACGAGAATATGGCAGCGTTTCAACGACTGGTGAGCAAATTGACTTTATTTACCTGATTATATCATTGTCATTTACCTGAAATATATAGCTAGCATATGAAAATCGCTCATATAATAATAATATAATATTATTTATAGGAACGACTTTCCGAAGCGACGCAACAATCAACGAAAATATAACCGCGTTTCAACGACCGGTGAGTAAATTTATTTTATTTAACTAATTATACCTATCATCGGATTTATATCATCGCCATTTATTTGAAATATATATTAGCAAGCACATAAAAACCGCTAATATAATAATAACATAATATTGTTTAGGATATAAATTGATTTTTGAGATTAGCTCAGAAATAAATTTACATTATACATATATACATATATTTAAATTTATAATATTTTCGATAAGCACTCGCATTAAAAATTTCATAAATATCTTAAAGTTATTCTTTTTTTTTTTTTTCTTTTTCAAAAAACGCAATAATATAACATTGGTTAAAAAAATCTATTTTTTAAATTAGCTCAGAAAGGAATTTAAATTATACATTATATATATTTTCAATTATTAACAATCTCATGAATATTTTAATGACTTCTAAAAAGTCTCTAATGAAAACGATTCTATGGAATTTAATTAAATGAGATGTGTGAAAAGTTTAATCATTTTAATTACTTATTTGAAAGACTTTGAATGCATTTTCATTAAGAATTTGACTCTTCCTTTATTATGTAATAATTTCATATTTACTATATTGGTTCCATCTGAATATTTATATAATTAAATTAAATTAGATGTGATAAGTTTAATTATCTTAATTACTTATTTGAAAGACATTGAATGCATTTTCATTAAGAATTTGACTCTTGCTTCATTATGTAATAATTTCATTTTTACGATATTGATCCCATCTGAATATTTATATAATTTAATTAAATTAGATGTTTGATCAATTTAATTATTTTAATTATATATTTGAAAGACATTGAATGCATTTTCATTTAGAATTTAACTCGTGCTTTATTATGTAATAAATTCATTTTTACGATGTTGGTTCTATTTAAATATTTATATAATTTAATTAACTGAGATCTAAGATTATTTCAATCATCTTAATTACTTATTTGAAAGACATTGAATGCATTTTTATTAAGAATTTGACTCTTGCTTCATTATATAATAATTTCATTTTTACTATATTGGTCCCATCTGAATATTTATATAATTTAATTAAATTAGATGTTTGATAAATTTAATCATTTTAATTACTTATTTGAAAGACATTGAATGCATTTTCATTTAGAATTTAACTCGTGCTTTATTATGTAATACATTTATTTTTACGATATTGGTTCTATTTAAATATTTATATAATTTAATTAACTGAGATCTAAGATTATTTCAATCATCTTAATTACTTATTTGAAAGACATTGAATGCATTTTTATTAAGAATTTGACTCTTGCTTCATTATGTAATAATTTCATTTTTACGATATTGGTCCCATCTGAATATTTATATAATTTAATTAAATTAGATGTGTGATAAGGTTAATCATTTTAATTACTTATTTGAATAACATTGAATGCATTTTCATTCAGAATTTGACTCTTGCTTCATTATGTAATAAAATCATATTTACGATATTGGTCCCATCTGAATATTTATATATTTTGTGTGCTGCTACAATTTGAATTTTATTTATATGTTACAGATCAACATAACTGACTCTCTTGATAATCTGAGAGGAGGAGGTCTGGGAGACATTGGGCACCAGTCGAACAATCATGGAGTGAGTATTTATTGACTTTATTTAGTTCAATTACTAAATAAAAATTTATAAAATAAAATAAAATAAAATAATAAAATTATTATAAATCAAATAAAAAATAATTATAAATTAAATAAAAATTTAATAATTGTAAATTAAATAAAAATTATAAATTAAATAAAAATTTATAAAATTATTCAACTATATTTCTACTTGCTCTCTATTGTAGGCATGGAAAATAAAATCCAATGCGTACAGTAATAATTTTCTAAAATATTAATTATTTTTGGCGTTACTACAATTTGAATTTTAATTGTATGTTACAGATCAACGTAACTGACGACTGATGATCTTGACAATCTGAGAGGAGGAGGAGGTCTGGGAGAGACGTCGGGCACCAGCGGAGCAACTATTGTGTAAGTATTTATTATTAATTCAATTATTATTAAAAAAAATTTATAAAATTTTTTAATTATATTGCTGTTTATTATTTGTATGCATCGAATATAAAATTTAATGCATACAAAATAATAATTTTTTTAAGTATTAATTATTTTGAGCAGTTCTATAATTTGAATTTTATTTATATGTTACAGATCAACGTAGCTTCAATGCTGTTAACTCCGCTATTGTGCATCGACCGGTGAGTGAAAAATTATTTTATTACAAAAGGTAACGGTTTTGTAGAGATTAGATTGTGTGGAAATGTGTAGATCTAGATTGTAGCTTGTGTATAGACTGTAGATTTTGTAGATAGTTCCGTTACCTTAAAATGAATGGGTTATTAAAGATTAAAAGTATAATAAAGATTATGAATACAGTTTAAGAATTACAGTTTAAGAAAAGGAAAAGAAACATTTTATATAGTAATACATAATATATTCAATCTAATTTATTTTAAAAGAACATACTAACAATTATATTAATTATGTGTGATTATAAATTTTAAATGATTAAATAATTATAATTACTTATTATTATAATGTACAGATTTTATATTATATATTTTGTAATCCATTCATTTATGTTGTTTGATCATTTGAGTTTACATTAGTTAAAATAAAGTTATATTTTAAAATATATAACATATCAGATATTTTGCGGATATTTTGAGAATATATAATAATTTTGGACTAAAAGAAAAAGTAATAGTGATATAAAATTTGCAGAAAAATTCATGATAATATCTTAAAATTTTTAGTACGAATTATGTTATTTTATTTTATTTTTTTTTACTTTTGTGATTCATCGATTGCGCTATCGTGTAATTCGGAAATAAACTGCAAACCGCGAATATATTAAAATTGATTATCGAATTTTCGCGGATTCATAACAAAGAACGTACAAAATTCCTTTTATATATAATATTAATTTATTATAATTTTCATTAAAGGGGGATGTTATCGATATTATAGAATAGTAATTATTAAGAAATGACAGTTATTACTAATGAAGCACATATGGTGTGCTTGACATCGCCATAAAATTGAGCGATATGATCGGCAACACGACGGTCTAACAATAAGACACAATCGGACGGTAGTGTCTCGCGTTCAAGTGCGGGAGTGTCGTTCAAAGTATCGCGCGTTTAAGTGCGGGAGTGTCGTTCAAAGTATCGCGCGTTATCATCAATCAGCAGACTTTGACTTGAATTATTGGACAATCCTGATCAATCTGACCTGAGAGGAGGAGCAGGACTAGGAGGCATCAGGCACCGGCGGAGCAACTTTGTGGTGAGTGTTTATTATTTATATAATATTTATATAATATGATGTATATGTATAATATTTGACTTGTTATAAATCACGTATTTTTTTACGCATAGATATTATATAATTCTATTTATATATTGAATACTTTAAATAAAGGAAAATTAGAGAGAAATAACTCTATATGTATAAATATTATAAAAGTTTTTTATATTTAAAAAAATAATCTTTACAAAATTTATAAAATTATTCAATTATATATACCTATCTACTGATTATTGTACGCGTCGAATATAAAATTTAATGTGTAAAATATTAATTAGATATTAAAATACTAATTAGATAATAATTATTTAAAACGCTGTTATAATTTATATTCTATTTGTATGTTACAGATCAACGTAGCTTCGATGCAGTTATCTCCTCTGCTGTTGAACATCGATTGGTAAGTGATAAATTATTATTTTATTACGAGGTAACGGTTTCATAAATATTTGATTGTAGAGATGTAGATTTAGAATGTAGATTGTAGACTGTAGATTGTAGATAGTTACTATCCGTTACCTCAAAATGAATAAACACACAATTAATTAGGATGAATATTTCAATTTAAAAAAAAAAGATAATTTATATAGTCTTTTTTAAATATTTTCTATTATCGAAGTGAGAATTATTTTATTCATGTTTTCACATATATTTAAATGCGCTCTTTCTTTCTTCATCTTTTTTAACAAGTTTTAATTATTAGATGCAATGATTAATTTTTTTGATTGTTTAATGTCGCGATTTAATTATCATAACTTCAAGTTATGACACGTCTTTTTTTAAACACAGGAAAAAAACAAGTGCGCGCTACGCGCATTCTTCGATTTTATATACTAGTTACTAGAACAACACAATCGCGCGCTACGCGCGCGCCATTCTTCGATTTTTTGTTAAAAAGAATATTTAAAAAAAAATAAAATAAAGTTTGTATAAACTTGATTAAATTTTTTCACAGAAATCAGCTGATTAAAGCATTAATTTGATAATTAAATTTTAAAATAATAATATGGTAAAAATAGTAATATATTTAATAGTAATATAATTAAAATAGTATTATGTTGTAAATAATATGTTACAATACCTACTTCTTGATTAATATTTTTTGATAGAAATCAGCTGATAACTGTCAAAAATATTATAACATATTATTTAAAACATATTATTTAAAAAATTAATAAACAAATTAACACATTAATCAGCTGATTTCTGTCAAAAAATATTAATTAAGCGAAAATTTGTTAATTAAATTTTAAAATAATAATATGTTACAAAAATTAAAATAATAATATGTATTAAATAATATAATATAATACTTAAAATTCGATTGTTATTTTTGAAAACTATCAGCTGATTTCTGTCAAAAAATATTAATCGCAGCTAAGGCATTATAACATATTATTTACAACATATATTATTATTTTTATTTTTATAACCTATTATTATTTTAAATTTTAATTAGCAAATTATAGATTTATTTAAATTTTAAACTAATAATATGTTATAAAAATTAAAATAATAATATATGTTTTAAATAATGTCATAATTCTTTTTGACAGTTATCAGCTGATTTCTGTCATAAAATATTCGAGTTTAAAATATTATAACATATTATTTACATCATATTATCACATTTTTATGAAATTAATTTTATCTGATATAAATATTTAAATAAAAAATTGTGAACATATATTTTTATAACGATAATTTTTTCACATTAAATTCAACAATAATATTGAAAGAAATTATAATAAATTTTTTTTCGATGTAACACAAAGTAAAATAGATTAATGTATACTTAATGATAACAATATATATAATTATTATATTATATTTGTATAACTATATAAAAAACTAAAAATTATGAATTAAAATTATTCAAATATATATATAATCGCATTTTTAAGAGCAGATGTTCAGATCATTTTAATTATTATTTGAAAAACATTGAATGCATTTTCATTTAGAATTTGACTCGTGCTTTATTATGTAATAAATTTATTTTTACGATATTGGTTTTATTTAAATATTTATATAATTTAAATAACTGAGATCTAAGATTATTTCAATCACCTTAATTACTTATTGGAAAGACATTGAATGCATTTTCATTAAGAATTTGACTCTTGCTTCATTATGTAATCATGTCATATTTACGATATTGGTCCCATTTGAATATTTATATAATTTAATTAACTGAGATCTATGATTATTTCAATCATCTTAATTACTTATTTGAAAGACATTGAATGCATTTTCATTAAGAATTTGACTCTTGCTTTATTATGTAATTATTTCATTTTTACGATATTGGTCCCATCTGAATATTTATATAATTTAATTAAATTAGATGTTTGATAAATTTAATCATTTTAATTACATATTTGAAAGACATTGAATGCATTTTCATTTCGAATTTGATTCGTGCTTCATTAAGTAATAAATTTATTTTTACGATATTGGTTCTTTTAAATATTTATATAATTTAAATAACTGAGATCTAAGATTATTTCAATCATCTTAATTACTTATTGGAAAGACATTGAATGCATTTTCATTTAGAATTTGACTCGTGCTTTATTATGTAATAAATTTGTTCTTACGATATTGGTCCCATCTGAATATTTATATAATTTAATTAACTGAGATCTAAGATTATTTCAATCATCTTAATTACTTATTTGAAAGACTTTGAATGCATTTTCATTAAGAATTTGACTCTTGCTTCATTATGTAATAATTTCAATGTTACGATATTGGTCCCATCTGAATATTTATATAATTTAATTAACTGAGATCTAAGATTATTTCAATCATCTTAATTACTTATTTGAAAGACTTTGAATGCATTTTCATTAAGAACTTGACTCTTGTTTCATTATGTAATAATTTCAATTTTACGATATTGGTCCCATCTGAATATTTATATAATTTAATTAAATGAGATCTAAGATTATTTTAATCATCTTAATTACTTATTTGAAAGACATTGAATGCATTTTCATTGAGAATTTGACTCTTGCTTCATTATGTAATTATTTCATTTTTACGATATTGGTCCCATCTGAATATTTATATAATTTAATTAACTGAGATCTAAGATTATTTTAATCATCTTAATTACTTATTTGAAAGACATTGAATGCATTTTCATTAAGAATTTGGCTCTTTCTTCATTATGTAATAATTTCGTTTTTACGATATTGGTCCCATCTGAATATTTATATAATTTAATTAAATTAGATGTTTGATAAATTTAATCATTTTAATTATATATTTGAAAGACATTGAATGCATTTTCATTAAGAATTTGACTCTTGCTTCATTATGTAATAAATTTATTTTTACGAAATTGGTTCTATTTAAATATTTATATAATTTAAATAACTGAGATCTAAGATTATTTCAATCATCTTAATTACATATTTGAAATACATTGAATGCATTTTCATTAAGAATTTGACTCTTGCATCATTATGTAATTATTTCATTTTTACGATATTGGTCCCATCTGAATATTTATATAATTTAATTAACTGAGATCTAAGATTATTTCAATCATCTTAATTACTTATTTGAAAGACTTTGAATGCATTTTCATTAAGAACTTGACTCTTGTTTCATTATGTAATAATTTCAATTTTACGATATTGGTCCCATCTGAATATTTATATAATTTAATTAACTGAGATCTAAGATTATTTCAATCATCTTAATTACTTATTTGAAAGACATTGAATGCATATTCATTAAGAATTTTACTGTTGCTTCATTATGTAATAAATTTATTTTTACGATATTGGTTCTATTTAAATATTTATATAATTTAAATAACTGAGATCTAAGATTATTTCAATCATCTTCATTACTTATTTGAAAGACATTGAATGCATTTTCATTAAGAATTTGACTCTTGCTTCATTATGTAATAATTTCATTTTTATGATATTGGTCCCATCTGAATATTTATATAATTTAATTAAATTAGATGTTTGATAAATTTAATCATTTTAATTATATATTTGAAAGACATTGAATGCATTTTCATTAAGAATTTGACTATTACTTTATTATGTAATAAATTTATTCTTACGATATTGGTCCCATCTGAATATTTATATAATTTAATTAACTGAGATCTAAGATTATTTAAATCATCTTAATTACTTATTTGAAAGACATTGAATGCATTTTTATTTAGAATTTGACTCGTGCTTTATTATGTAATAAATTTATTTTTACGATATTGGTTTTATTTAAATATTTATATAATTTAAATAACTGAGATCTAAGATTATTTCAATCACCTTAATTACTTATTGGAAAGACATTGAATGCATTTTCATTAAGAATTTGATTCTTGCTTCATTATGTAATTATTTCATTTTTACGATATTGGTCCCATCTGAATATTTATATAATTTAATTAACTGAGATCTAAGATTATTTCAATCATCTTAATTACTTATTTGAAAGACATTGAATGCATTTTCATTAAGAATTTGACTCTTGCTTCATTATGTAATAATTTCAATGTTACGATATTGGTCCCATCTGAATACTTATATAATTTAATTAACTGAGATCTAAGATTATTTCAATCATCTTAATTACTTATTTGAAAGACATTGAATGCATTTTCATTTAGAATTTGACTCTTGCTTCATTATCTAATAATTTCATTTTTACGATATTGGTCCCATCTGAATATTTATATAATATAATTAACTGAGATCTAAGATTATTTCTATCATCTTAATTACTTATTTGAAAGACATTGAATGCATATTCATTAAGAATTTGACTGTTGCTTCATTATGTAATAAATTTATTTTTACGATATTGGTTCTATTTAAATATTTATATAATTTAAATAACTGAGATCTAAGATTATTTCAATCGTCTTAATTACTTATTTGAAAGCCATTGAATGCATTTTCATTTAGAATTTGACTCGTGCTTTATTATGAAATAAATTCATTTTTACGATATTGGTTCTATTTAAATATTTATATAATTTAAATAACTGAGATCTAAGATTATTTCAATCATCTTAATTACTTATTTGAGAGACATTGAATGCATTTTCATTAAGAATTTGGCTCTTTCTTCATTATGTAATAATTTCGTTTTTACGATATTGGTCCCATGTGAATATTTATATAATTTAATTAAATTAGATGTTTGATAAATTTAATCATTTTAATTATATATTTGAAAGACATTGAATGCATTTTCATTAAGAATTTGACTCTTGCTTTATTATGTAATAAATTTATTTTTACGATATTGGTTCTATTTAAATATTTATATAATTTAAATAACTGAGATCTAAGATTATTTCAATCATCTTAATTATTTATTTGAAAGACATTGAATGCATTTTCATTTAGAATTTGACTCGTGCTTTATTATGTAATAAATTTATTTTTACGATATTGGGTCTATTTAAATATTTATATAATTTAAATAACTGAGATCTAAGATTATTTCAATCATCTTAATTATTTATTTGAAAGACATTGAATGCATTTTCATTAAGAATTTGACTCTTGCTTCATTATGTAATAAATTAATTTTTACGATATTGGTACTATTTAAATATTTATATAACTTTAATAACCGAGATCTAGGATTATTACAATCATCTTAATTACTTGTTTGAAAGACATTGAATGCATTTTCATTAAGAATTTGACTCTTTCTTCATTATGTAATAATTTCGTTT
This sequence comes from Prenolepis imparis, assembly GCF_030444845.1. Taxonomy (NCBI): domain Eukaryota; kingdom Metazoa; phylum Arthropoda; class Insecta; order Hymenoptera; family Formicidae; genus Prenolepis; species Prenolepis imparis. The sequence goes on along the minus strand of NW_028141163.1, from coordinate 13,775,359 downwards.
TTACGCTATTGGTCCCATCTGAATATTTATATAATTTAATTAACTGAGATCTAAGATTATTTCAATCATTTTAATTACTTATTTGAAAGACATTGAATGCATTTTCATTAAGAATTTGACTCTTGCTTCATTATGTAATAAATTTATTTTTAAGATATTGGTTCTATTTAAATATTTATATAATTTAAATAACTGAGATCTAAGATTATTTCAATCATCTTAATTACCTATTTGAGAGACATTGAATGCATTTTCATTAAGAATTTGGCTCTTTCTTCATTATGTAATAATTTCGTTTTTACGATATTGGTCCCATCTTAATATTTATATAATTTAATTAAATTAGATGTTTGATAAATTTAATCATTTTAATTATATATTTGAAAGACATTGAATGCATTTTCATTAAGAATTTGACTATTACTTTATTATGTAATAAATTTATTCTTACGATATTGGTCCCATCTGAATATTTATATAATTTAATTAACTGAGATCTAAGATTATTTAAATCATCTTAATTACTTATTTGAAAGACATTGAATGCATTTTTATTTAGAATTTGACTCGTGCTTTATTATGTAATAAATTTATTTTTACGATATTGGTTTTATTTAAATATTTATATAATTTAAATAACTGAGATCTAAGATTATTTCAATCACCTTAATTACTTATTGGAAAGACATTGAATGCATTTTCATTAAGAATTTGATTCTTGCTTCATTATGTAATTATTTCATTTTTACGATATTGGTCCCATCTGAATATTTATATAATTTAATTAACTGAGATCTAAGATTATTTCAATCATCTTAATTACTTATTTGAAAGACATTGAATGCATTTTCATTAAGAATTTGACTCTTGCTTCATTATGTAATAATTTCAATGTTACGATATTGGTCCCATCTGAATACTTATATAATTTAATTAACTGAGATCTAAGATTATTTCAATCATCTTAATTACTTATTTGAAAGACATTGAATGCATTTTCATTTAGAATTTGACTCTTGCTTCATTATCTAATAATTTCATTTTTACGATATTGGTCCCATCTGAATATTTATATAATATAATTAACTGAGATCTAAGATTATTTCTATCATCTTAATTACTTATTTGAAAGACATTGAATGCATATTCATTAAGAATTTGACTGTTGCTTCATTATGTAATAAATTTATTTTTACGATATTGGTTCTATTTAAATATTTATATAATTTAAATAACTGAGATCTAAGATTATTTCAATCATCTTAATTACTTATTTGAAAGCCATTGAATGCATTTTCATTTAGAATTTGACTCGTGCTTTATTATGAAATAAATTCATTTTTACGATATTGGTTCTATTTAAATATTTATATAATTTAAATAACTGAGATCTAAGATTATTTCAATCATCTTAATTACTTATTTGAGAGACATTGAATGCATTTTCATTAAGAATTTGGCTCTTTCTTCATTATGTAATAATTTCGTTTTTACGATATTGGTCCCATGTGAATATTTATATAATTTAATTAAATTAGATGTTTGATAAATTTAATCATTTTAATTATATATTTGAAAGACATTGAATGCATTTTCATTAAGAATTTGACTCTTGCTTTATTATGTAATAAATTTATTTTTACGATATTGGTTCTATTTAAATATTTATATAATTTAAATAACTGAGATCTAAGATTATTTCAATCATCTTAATTATTTATTTGAAAGACATTGAATGCATTTTCATTTAGAATTTGACTCGTGCTTTATTATGTAATAAATTTATTTTTACGATATTGGGTCTATTTAAATATTTATATAATTTAAATAACTGAGATCTAAGATTATTTCAATCATCTTAATTATTTATTTGAAAGACATTGAATGCATTTTCATTAAGAATTTGACTCTTGCTTCATTATGTAATAAATTAATTTTTACGATATTGGTACTATTTAAATATTTATATAACTTTAATAACCGAGATCTAGGATTATTACAATCATCTTAATTACTTGTTTGAAAGACATTGAATGCATTTTCATTAAGAATTTGACTCTTTCTTCATTATGTAATAATTTCGTTTTTACGCTATTGGTCCCATCTGAATATTTATATAATTTAATTAACTGAGATCTAAGATTATTTCAATCATTTTAATTACTTATTTGAAAGACATTGAATGCATTTTCATTAAGAATTTGACTCTTGCTTCATTATGTAATAAATTTATTTTTAAGATATTGGTTCTATTTAAATATTTATATAATTTAAATAACTGAGATCTAAGATTATTTCAATCATCTTAATTACCTATTTGAGAGACATTGAATGCATTTTCATTAAGAATTTGGCTCTTTCTTCATTATGTAATAATTTCGTTTTTACGATATTGGTCCCATCTTAATATTTATATAATTTAATTAAATTAGATGTTTGATAAATTTAATCATTTTAATTATATATTTGAAAGACATTGAATGCATTTTCATTAAGAATTTGACTCTTGCTTTATTATGTAATAAATTTATTCTTACGATATCGGTTCTATTTAAATATTTATATAATTTAAATAACTGATATCTAAGATTATTTCAATCATCTTAATTACTTATTTGAAAGTCTTTGAATGCATTTTCATTAAGAATTTGACACTTGCTTCATTATGTAATAATTTCATTTTTACGATATTGGTTCCATCTGAATATTTATATAATTTAATTAACTGAGATCTAAGATTATTTCAATCATCTTAATTACTTATTTGAAAGACTTTGAATGCATTTTCATTAAGAATTTGACTCTTGCTTCATTATGTAATAATTTCATTTTTAATAAAATTGCGTCGCATAAGGTCAGCGGTAAAAAAGTATCGATTTCTAATATTCTTTGACGAGCCAAAAATTCATCGATTATACATTTTAATAGTACATTGATTGCAGAATCTTTTGGTACCATGCAGACACCAGCGTACAAATTTTTTAATATGATATGCATATAATAAGTATGCGTCGCATAGGGTCAGCCGCAAAAAAGTATTAATTTCTAATATTTTAAGACGAGCCAGAAATTCATCGATTATACATTTTAATAGTACATTGATTACAGAATCTTTTGGTACCATGCAGGCACCAGCGTACAAATTTTTTAATATGATATACATAAAATAGGGATGCGTCGCATAGGGTCAGCGGCAAAAATGTATCAATTTCTAATATTTTAAGACGAGCCAAAATTTCATCGATTATACATTTTAATAGTACATTGATTACAGAATCTTTTAGTACCAAACAGACACCAGCGTACTAATGTTTTAACTTGATATACATAGAATAAGATTGCGTCGCAAAGGGTCAACTTTAAAAAAGTATCGATTTCTAATATTTTAAGGCGAGCCAAAAATTCATCGTATATATATTTCAATAGTGTATTGTTTGCAGATTATCATTGTACCATAAGTATACCAGCGTACTACCTTTTTGGTCTAATATACGTTATATAAATCTGCGCCGTATGGGATTTGCGGCTTAAAAATTTTAATTTTCGTAATTTCAAAACGTGCAAAAAATTAATCTTATATACATTTTAACAGTACATTGTATGCACATTATTACGAACTATGCGTGACTGCGTGCATATATCGCGGTAATATATGTCGAAACTCATTTCTACTGCGCATTCGGAATTCGAATTATATCAAGATTATCGAAAATTGTCGGACGAAATATATTTGTGACTCTAATTAAGAAAATAATTTTTGTTTTAAAAATTATATCTACGAAACCTTAATTGTAAATTTGTATTCATGTCTCACTTCTATTCTTAACTTAATAAATATACTACTTCTTAATTAAATAAATATATTAGAAAATATTAATATAGTAAGGTAATTAAATTTTAAAATAGTAATATGTTATAAAAATTAAAATAGCAATATATTGTAAATAATATGTTGCAATATCTTATCCTCGATTAATATTTTTGTTACAGAAATCAGCTGATTAAAACGTTAATTTGCTAATTAATTTTTAAAATAAGAATATGTTATAACATTAAAATAATATGTTTTAAATAATGTAATATATAATTCCTTAAACTCGATTAATATTTATAACAGCTATCAGCTGATTTCTGTCAAAAAATATTAATCGAGTTTAAGGAATTATATATTATTTTAATTTTTATAACATATTTTTATTTTAAAATTTAATTGGCAATGTAATGCTTTAATCATCTGATTTCTGTAAAAAAATATTAATGAAGTTTAAACAAACTTTATATAAATACATCATACTTTTTTTAATAAAATCGAGGAATGGCATAACGCGCGCTTGTGTTATTCTAGTCTGTTTCTAAAAAAGACATATTAAGTCGATTCTCGCAAGTATTGTTGCCTCTTGTCCGCGAAAATATTAATCAAAATTTAAAGTATTATAACATATTATTTAAAACATGTCATTATTTTATTTAATTTTATTTTGGACTAACTGTCAAACTGCTAACTGCTAACCCTCACGATGACAGCCTCTTCATGCTTCAAATATAACACACAACGCGAATGTCAAAAATATTAATCAAGTTTAAAGTATTATAACATATTATTTAAAACATATTATTATTTTATTTTATTTTATTTTATTTTGGACTAACTGTCAAACTGCTCACTGCTAACCCTCGTAATGACAGCCTTTCGATGCTACGAATATAACACACAACGCGAATCGACAGAGAGCCAATCAGCATCGCAGAAAAACGACAACAAAGTCAATAACATGCCTTTTTTAGAAAGGGGAAAATTGAAAAATATAAAGCAACATGGTTTATGATTTAAATAACATAAAAATATACATGTTAAATATTTATGTTATTTGAAAACTATTCTAATTAATGTATATAATTGAATGTAACTAATATTGTTTTGAATATTTTTTAATTTTATACAGAGTACGCAATTAGATCTCAATATAGGTTTACCTTAGTGATATATACTATAATTACTATAATTATATTGTTAACTGTAATTATTATAATTACACAAGTCTAATTACATACATACATTGTCGGATTTCCCTTTTATGTCAGCTTTTAAAGACCGCAATAGTTTTTTTTCCAAGAATATGTTCGATGAATTCTTTCGTTTCCTTTTTCATATAGAAAATCTCATTTTTCTCGATATATCATTGCTCCATATACGTATATAGCAATAAATTAATTAATTAATTGTGTACACATCTTAACATAGTTTTTTTACATTGAGTTTCGTAATTTTGGTATAATTTTATAAAGCCGATATTATCTCTCTTGTTATTTCGTTGATTAAATATCAATCAAAATGATAATGAAAGATTTTGACATCGGCGTACTTTTTCCCAAAGACCCAAAACGCAAGAAAGGGATATTTTTCCAAGAAGAAAATTGATAAACGCATTAAAAAATTAAAAATTGCGCGGAAAAATGAGGACCACCAGGCACTGGGTCGCATTAAATATTTCAGCACAAAGTGTTGCAGATTGAACAAGTACCAGCTGTAAAACGGCATAGTCGAAGTATCTGAAAATATATATTTTATCTTATAAATAATATAAATTCATCATATAAATAATATATTGTATTTATCATATATATTAGATTTATCGTTTCTTAAACTCAAAATCAATATTATTTATATTTCGATCACAAAAAAACTTTCCTGATTAAGAGTTTGCTGTATATATTTTAGTGAATTTTTATTTGTTATATATTTTATTTTTTTAATTCTGTCATTTTTTTGTGAAATTAAAAAATTTCATACATTTATTTGAGTTTGACAAGCTACCTATTTCGATAAAGTGATTATTGTTACGCGCAGTCGAAGAGGCCAGATAAAGTGTGAATGTCATGAACGCTAATGGTTCGATATTAAAGTTGATGGGCCAGAGACTCTGCAGCATCGCGTTACCCATTTCATCAAAGTGTTCATTCTTTTTTGCCAGAGAGGGTATAAACACGTCTTCCAACAACCTTTGGCAAAGAGCGCGAGTTTCCTCAACCGTTCCCGCGCAGAGATTGAATCTAGAAGAACAAAGATGTTTGTGAACATCACATAAATGTACATACATGATAGAAATTATATATTATATATATTATAGATTATAAAAAGAAGTAAGAAATTTTGGAAAATATTAAATATTTTTGTAATATATGTCTCGTAATTTTCTTTATATGTATAATTTATAAATATTATTATATTTGTAATATTTCGTGGAACGTTTAAAAAAGCGAAATTTTTGACAATTATCCACCTCTGCTTACATGTTCAATATTCTATCTATTGTATGCAATAAAAGACATAATAAGTAGAGATACTGACTTGTCGTCCATCCCGAGCATGCTTCCGATGACTCTCCATAGATGCACTACACCTTCCATTTCTTCGGAAGTAGTTTTTATTCCTAAATATTCCCCGCTTGTCATAGTGTATCCGATAAATCCGAATTGAGCGAGTGCCATATCTAGTTGCGTTGGTTTATGAATGCCAGCCTCAGTGCTTTGTCGGAATGCAACACAGTGCTTTCTCCTCACGATTTTCAAGGACTCCAAGAATCTACAATAAGTTCATGATACTGCATAGCGTATGTTTATAAAAATAAATATATAAATAAATAAATGTATAAATAAATAGATATATCATATAATACATATAATGTTTAAAAAATGACCGAAAAAATATATGATTATTATATTCACATATATATTATTTGAGATTATATATGTACAAATTATATATATACATATATTCAAGAAAACATTATACCAACATTCAAAGTTTAATTCAAACTTGATTATTTAAATACATAATTTGTTATGTAGATTGAAAATCTCTCATATAAATTTATACTTTTATATAATTTTGAATTTGTCAAGGTAGATAGTTCTCTCTTTAAAAATTTTAATTACTTATTATTTATTATTAATTCTGCTAATTTATATAAAACTAATTATACAAATAATCTTAGAAAAATTTTATAAAAGTTAATAATGTAGATTTATGTTCATACAAATTTATCGTATCAACTGTTTTCATTTCTAATAATTTATAACTTCATAATCATGTATAGGTATCTCTCGTATTCGAATTAAATAATTTTGTGTTACTTTTATTTTTATAATGTACTCTTTGTTGCTTCTCTTATATTGTGACACTTATTCAAATCTTACTCGTTGGGCTTGCCATGAGGATCCTTTTCGTGCCATATAAATGTGTGAAGGACTGTCGACGCATACCTACGATACGCCAAACAAGGAGTACCGCTTTTTTTGGTGAACCTAACTACGTTAAGTATGGTCGAAATGGCCAAGAGAGATACCAGACCGCAAAGTTTCGCGATCATCATCGAGAAGACATTATTATAGAAGGCTTGCTGACCAAGTCGGAATTTTTTCTCATCGTAGAACGATGGCAATTCTGGTTTTAAAGATTCGTAGTTCACCAGAGTCTCAACACCTTCTTTAAGAATGATATGCAATCGTTTCTCCACTACGTCTGAAAATTTATCGAAAAAATTATGCTTTTTAATAAAATAATTTTAGCAAAAAATTATCATATTTCGAAATATTTTATTTATATGTTTTAACGTGAAGTATTTTTAAGTCACGCATGTGTTCCATTTTATGTTCTTTTCATATCTATTTTTTAAATTTAATATACATTTCCTTTTATTTTATCATTGTAGCACACAAATTATATAGATCATAACAGAATTTTGATACAGCAACATGTCTTATTATTAGTTCCTAATTATAACTTCATAATCATGTATAGGTATCTCTCGTATTCGAATTAAATAATTTAAGTATTGTAAATTTTGCCAATGTTTTTAAATAAGAAATTAAACTAAAAAATATTATTTGATCAAGGTGACGTCCTAAAAGGAATTTCTGCTGAAATTACCCATTGTGTGAATACATAATAGGGTATTTCCAAAGCCACGCTTAGCGGAACAAGAGGATGCATGTAATGATGTTGTGCGATTGCGATCGCACAAGTCGACTGAACACGTTTCGCATGTAAAAATGCCGAAATCAACGTTGACATATGTGCATGTGTACGTGAATAGAATTGAAAAAACTCAGAATTTTAACAATCTAACTTAACGCGCATGTCCTATGCAATTATGTATGTATAACAAGATACGATTAATTGTCAGACAATAATTTAAAGTAGCAAACGTAATTATGCAAAAACAATGATAATAATATATGTCTTAATGTATAATTAAAAATCGAACTAGATGAACAAAAAAAAATCTTTTTGATGAAATGTTCAAAGTGCAAGATTAATCCAAGATAAAAGATAAATAATTCAAGAAAAGCATTAATGTTCCAAGAGATGGATTTTTGGCTAGTCTTAAAATATTAAAAGTCGACACTATGTCGCCACGAACCCTATGCGGCGCATCCTTATATTATGTATATTAAATAAAAGAATTTGTACGCTGGTGTCGGCTTGGTATCAAATTCTGTAAACAATGTACTATCGAAATATACAAGCGATGAATTTTTGGCTTCTCTAAATATATAGTAATATACATAATTTAAAAATGCGCCGCATAGGGTCCTCGGCGACGTAGTGTCGACTTTCAATATTGTAAGGCGAGCCAAAAATTTATCTGTCGTATATTTTAATAGTACATTGTATCCAGAATAGTTTGGTACCAAGCAGACACCAGCCTACAAATTCTTTTATTTAATATACATAATATAAGGATGCGCCGCATAGGGTCCGCGGCGACACATTGTCGACTTGTAATATTTTAAGGCGAACCGAAAATCCATCTCTTGTATTGCATATTTGCACGAAAGTGTAAACATTTGATAAAAGTTTTAAGAAAGAGAAAGATGGAGAAACATGCATATAAATTTCATGCAAATTTAAAACAATATTATTATTGAGTATTAAGATGCTGGAAGTTGGTGAAAGTCTAAAAATCGACATCAATCGGAATATCTTTATGTAAATTTATGTAATATTATTATTAAATAGTACATTGACATGGAGATTTTTCTTTGAAGTTTAAACTTTCATTTTTTAAACGGAAACTTTACGACTATGCAAATATTCTATTCTTCGAATGTGTTCTATTGTATTTTACCCATAGAATATTTTTTTGAAATAAGAATATAAAGATAAAGATGTGTGCTTCCTCATTTTAATTTTCAAACATTCGCATTGCATGACAATAAATAAGAATGAAACTAATATTATTAAAACATTTTTGTAACTTGACAAACATAGGATTTATAAACTTATAAACAAAAAATACAATAAAATTACAATGAATGTGCGTTTTATATTATACGCAAATAGAAACTGAAAATATAAACATGCATAAGATATACTAATTAAACCAAATATTTTTGTGAAACATTTATTAAAAATATTTATAAAATCTAAATGATATTTCTATAAAAAGATTGATTCAAAATTCACAAGATATACACTATAGCATTAAGTACTGATTTTTGTATTTTATTTTATGCATTTTTAAAAGAAGCCAAATATTTTGTAGATTTTTTTCATAGAACGACATTAAAATATAATAAATGTTACATGTATACAATAATATTTATTAAATATCTTTCTTCTAGCTTCTAATTTAAAATAATTAACCTTAATTAAAATTTTTGCGGATCTAATTGGAAGAATTAGAGCTCATCGACAACAATCTGCAAACTGTTAAAAGGATACAAACTTGTTTGTCCATTTATTTTCGATGTTCACACTTTAATATAAGCATGCGATTTCTTTTAGCATTTCGTAATTTTAATACAGCAAGAAATATTCTAGCAAATTAAGTTGCATTCTATTCGTACTTTTATTAAATAAGCTGTGCTTATCTCATTAATGCGAGATAAAAACCAAAGGAAAATCTTATTTGCATAAATTCTTGTTGCGTTGCATATTTTGTCGTTAACCATTTTTGTATATTGTAAATAAGTAACTCATCCTATTATATAAGCGATGAGTTGTATTAATTCGTGTATATTTTTCATAAATGTTTTAATAGTTATCTGTTATTTCTAATCAAATAAAAAAAAAGAAATAATGTATAATTTTCATTACTTTTTGCAATTAGTAATACGAATTAAATAATGCACCGTTTGAAAATTATTTAGTATATTTTAAGATTTGATATTTTTTAATTGCTTTCTCTAAGAAAAACTTTTATTATATAATAATTTCGATATTTATTCGATCACATTCATATAATTTAGCACACGATTCGAAAGTCTTACATAATGCTTCATCGCAAATATATGGAAGAGAAAAAAAAATAATTTCTCTACATCTTTTTGCATGGTCTACTGCGTACAACCTTGAAGGAGAATGGCTGATTCTTGATGACCAGACATATATATATATATATATTTTCGCAAAATATGTCACTTTTAATTTATATATCCTTTTCATTTATACTTGATTATAATTGCTTATGTATATTTTATGTATTTCTTTTAATAGTTTGATATTGCATACACATATATATTTGTAAATATATTCGTCGATTTACAATTAAAATTTATTATATATATTTTTTGGTTTATATATATATATAAAGTTATTGACGTTTTAATTTCAATGTGATTCGCGATTTCTTTGACTAATTCTATTTTGCTTCAACTAAAACATTTTTTTATCAAATTTTTAATTAATAAGATATTTTAAATTTATATATATATATATATATATATATAAATTTAAAATATCTTATTAATTAAAAATTTGATAAAAAAATGTTTTAGTTGAAGCAAAATAGAATTAGTCAAAGAAATCGCGAATCACATTGAAATTAAAACGTCAATAACTTTAAGATATCCTGTATAATGTGATAAAAGAATTGATACAATCTAAATTTTTTTATTTATAATCATATAAATTTATCAAGTTATTTTTAATGAGATCTTGATAAATCTTTTTCTATCGCAATCGAACCAAAAACCATTTTTTTCATGCAAAATAACTGACCTTCCACAGAAACGTTATCCGGTAAATTTTCAGTCATCTTGATCGCCTTTGTCTTGTCATCAGAGCACATTAGAACTAGATAATACTGATTCACTTATAAGTGTAAAGGTTATCACGAGATGTATTCTCTGCAAGTCTATGTTGTACTAACTGCATTTAGATTCTGTGTTACATGGACGAGCTCTCTTACAGAAGTCGGTTTCCAGTCGTGTGTCTTCTGGAGAAAGGAACCCCTTCCACTTTCTCTTTCCCTTCCACATGCACTTGGTAATGGATGCTGTTCTACCTGAAGAACAGCGTATTCTTGTGCAAGGTCGAATGGTTTGCATGATTCCGAAAAAAAGTGCATTAAAATTCTTCTTCTTTTATGAATTTTCCAAACAATCCACGTCTGATGTGTGTTTGACCTCAAAAACTACTCTTCTCTTAAAAAAAAAAAAAAAAAGGAAATATAATTTATATATTATAATTTATAATCCGATTGTGCGGCAAAAATTTAAAGTTTGATTTTTTTAAATTTATGAGTACGAAGAAAATCGAAATGGAGAAGTTCATTAGGACATTTAGCACAGTCTATTGGATCATTTAGCACAACTCGCACGCAACTTGCAAATAAAACTTTGTTTATTTTACGTTACATAATGCATGTCCATCCAAATCTATTTGCGAATGCACGAGGTAAGAGTGACACGTGATATCACGTCGCTTTCACATCAAGGAAATACGGAAGATGTTCCTAATCATCGATTCTAATCGGATGTAAGCGTTGCGCGAATGCACTCGCGAATTGAGTTCCGCGCTTAAATTTCGTCGCTTTCAATATCGCTGAAAGGGAATCTTGACTGAATCTTAGCACTTTGCTATTCCCACGAGACGAAGTCGATTTCCGTCGACCACCTATCGACGTTGATCAATTTACGACAGTGACGCGGGCTTTTCCGGTGTGAAACGGCGATTTGCGCGAATAATAATTCCAGTGGACATCAAAGTCCACTGGAATTATTATTCGCGCAAATCGCCGTTTCACACCGGAAAAGCCCGCGTCACTGTCGTAAATTGATCAACGTCGATAGGTGGTCGACGGAAATCGACTTCGTCTCGTGGGAATAGCGTTTAGCAAGTGAGAGTTATAGCACGGCTCGTTTGGCATAAACGGAAGAGGAAAGTCCTCCCACCTTGGTTCTTCCTGCGTAGAGTCTTTCTACACATCGCAAAACCAAGTATCGAAATAGTCCCTCCTCATGCTAGTGAAAGCGTAGATCATTACAAGTCGAGCTACAGTATTTTTATTGCTTTCGACTGTCTTCCTGTTCATTTTAACATTTTTAAGAAATGTAGAAGAAATAAGATTATGAAAAGCATGATTATAAACTAAGATTATAAAATATAAATGTGTTATCTTCGAAAAAATCGGTCGAAAAATATTTTCATCGCAAGCAAAGTTTATAATATTTTATATCGAATATTAATAAGTTAGGCCATATATATATATATATATATTTGTGTACATTTACAGAGAATAAATATGTATGCACAAATTACAATCAATTTTTAATACATGGAATAAAATTATTGCCAGTAAAATCACAAAAAATTGATAATAAAAAAATATGTATCATTGCTTAAGAGAAATGAACTGCTATATTTATCTTTTATTCCAAAAAATATGCATGAGTTTGATCTAATGTAATATTGAGTAACACACAACCTTAATATTTATATATTATTTTTAATAAATTTTTGAACAAGAAATTCTCAATAAACTTCATTAATAAATTTTAATTTTGACTAACTGCAAAAATGTTGAAAATTAAAAGGTAACGTTTCTCGTTGATGTTTTCGGTAAAGAAAAATCGCTCCTAAATTTATATTAGAATAGAAAATAAGAAAATAAATTACAAAGTCAATGTTGAGAAAATTAATTGGTTTACGTTAAAATCAAACGGAAATTAAACAATAAAGCGAGTATATAAATAGCAATAATACTAAAAATATTTTGGAAAAACCATATATTATAGAATAATAATAGAGTACAATGTTCGTGGCAATAATGGTATAATAAACCGTAATATATGTACCTGGCAATAATAATAAGAATCTAAAATAACACAAATACTGAATACATGTTATTAACAATAATTAGAGGAGCGGCGTCGAGAACGTTTTGGCAGAAAAACGGGCCAAGCCGCTGTAGAATTGTAATTAATTAAAAGAAAAATGCCGTGATAAAGTCATAAAACTGACGAAATTCGTGTCGGCATTTGAATGCGCTACTTTTCCTGAAGACTTAAAAGAAGCACTTAAAATCACGCTGTTTCAGTATCGTTATTAAAGATCCGCATTGCAAGAGATACGCAAATTTAATTCATCTAAATAAACTTATAAATAAATGTCCGCCAACACACTAAGCGCCATCAAGTAAAAAAGAAAATTGAAAAAAAGAAAAACAATGTGTAACATTTGATGCTTATTTTTATAGTTAAGTATAATTAACAGAATCAAAATTATATATAGTCAGAACTCATTATGTCGTATTCTAACTAATAAATTCATATGAGAAAATTTCATTCTTTTGTTTAAAACATATTCTTCATTGACGAAGCTTTGCTTTTCGCCAGAGTATGTGAATGTGAATGTTTTGAATTTTAATAAAGTCCATTTGCATACTTGGGGAGAGGAAGGGAAATACGATCAAAAATGTATCGCGTCTCATAAATTCGTGAGATTGCATCATCATTGAATCTATGATTTCTCCAAAGTCTATATGATTATTCTATTTAGAATTTTATATATTCAATTGTGTAAAAATTGAGCGCGATATAACATATCGATTCGCTTGCTCAACTTAATCAACGAGTCGCTTATGAGGGGACGCTTAGTGTGTACTAAATAAAACAATATCTATATTATATATAGAAGGGACTCAGAGGTCGCAATATAATAATTACACAGCCTTATTCCCACACCGTTTCTAGGAGAATTCAGCCGATTGTAAAATCGCAATTTTCCACAATAATAGAGGTATTTTTGCATCACATTTTATGCGGCATGTTTCATCTTTTCTCTTCGTTTTTTATAATTGTATGCATTGTCTCTTTGCGAATTATGGTCCTTTCCTTTGCTATCATATATAAATAACAAAATAACTAATCGCGAGCTGAGATCTCTTTAACGTTACTAACGAAGCACCTTGAGAACATACGTTGAACAAACATGACTAACGTTCGGAAATAAAAGTCGAGAGTAGGCGGTTCTCTGTTCAAACAGTTCGCAAGTACATTTTAAAATATCGAAACATGCGACACGAGAATCCTGATAAAAGTGCGGTTCGCAAATTTAAATAGTTGCAAAGAGTCTCCCTGTAGTAATCCGAATCGGGTCTCTTAAAACTATATTAGCTGGTGATACACCTAGAATATTCAGAGAACGATAAAATTGCCACGAAGAGAATGTCTTTTACAAAAATGCCGTTTCCAAATGCCATTAACTTGCTAATTTGTAAATGACGCAAAGTATTTTTCTAAAAATATAATTACTTTTACAATTTTCTTTAATAATTAGAACGTTTTAAAAATAGTTTTTTCTTTATATGAGAACGCAGTAAAATTGTGCTTTCCTTTAGAATAAAAGTTACGAAAGTATGTAATGTCTGTATATTCGAATTATAATAAATCAGAAATTAAAGATGTGCAAAGAAAAATTAAAAAAAACTCACAAACTAGATAACATTTACAATAAAATTAAAAAAAAAATTAATACAGCGTTTAATTTTACTGCATGGTAAAAGAATTTTACATTTACGCATATTTATAACCTTTGGTGTTCGTAAAAAAATAATGTTTCTGAGAATATAATTTCACAATTCTTAAATAGTTAGTGTTAGATTATCAGCTGAAAATTCGCACTACGAAGTATAAAAATATATTTTAATGAAGCCGACTTCGGGGTGACGATGATAAAAGCGATTGACAAATCTCATTAAATATAAATATCGCTTGTTTTTGTCATAAAATTTTCAGAAATAAAATAGATCGTGAAGGAAGGCTCGTTCTGAGCTATAAAGTTCAGGAAAAAAAGAAGAATAAAGTCGACTTCATCGATTGATAATTAGATTCAACAATTGATTATTACACATGATTTATGCATAGTACATTTGCGCGATTAAAAATCGACTCTTTCCAACTATTTCAATTTAAAAATGGCAGCTTTATCCGCCAACTCTTATCGTGGCAGCTATTGTGGAAACTGTTAGAATATAATGACGATATATCGTCTACAACTGGAGGCCAAACACTATTTTTATGCTTAGAAGACTGTTAGCATTAGTTGGCTACTTAATGCTTTAAACATTATGTTTCGCTAAAACTGCAGTTTTTGTTCAACTTTTAAGGACAAGGTCGCTAATGTGCGTTTAGACATCGCTTAACGCATTAAATAGGAAAATAATGTGCGTGACCCAGTCGTGACTAATCGAGGGCTAATTGGGCGATTATGTCTATAGGCGCAATAATTGACCGATTAGTCTCGATCAGGCTGTATGTGACGCATATCTCTCATCTTAGGCTGATAAAATTGGCAGAGTATCCAATCGAGGAGCGTATTTCCTCAGATCGGTTACTATACGATACATTCTTTCAATTATAAGATTACGGCGAGTTTATGATGGCAGATTTTTTTCCGACTTCTGTAAATCGCGTAATTGGCTCTGAGTATTGGCGATCGTTCAAACAGAAAGATGAATGACGTCGAAGGAACTGAAATGCAATCAATCTGCAATTGAGAAATTAGAAATAGATAGAAGCAATTTTTTGTATACGAACGTGGTCAGCGAGTCATTGTCCGATTTATTTAATTCGATAAAATGTAATATTAAAATGTCAATTTTTCGAATTAAATTATATATTATATAATATATAAATATAAAGTAAAATATATTTTTATTATTTATTTCTCTTAGAAGATTTGATATATCTTTTGATAGCCAATGATAATGAAATAAAATTAAGGAACAACCCTCGCTGACTGTACGCTCCGAAAGGAGAAGTTATACGAATTTCGATAGAAACGTCTCTGATTGCTTTGCAAGAAGATAAGTACGAGAGATGATCAGATTATACATTCTAAAATAAAATGCTATTTTCCTTAATCTACGGCAACACTCGTTTTGCAATAGTTACTCCGGCTTAAATCTACCATCTCTTTCTAATGATAGACTGTCGACAACGTCGCTGTATATTTAACGAAGCTGGGTAAAACACTGATCCACACATTTAAATCACAGAGCAAATCTCTGAATAGCTATTAGCAATTCAATGAACTATCACGTGATGCGTTAATCAGCGAAGATGATCAATATCATAGAAATGATTTCGCGTACATCTGTGACTATTTATCAAGATCAATCTCGCGTTGCACAACACTCGGAGATCGTTGTTCTAAATAACACATAAATGTATTCATTCATTCACTCGACTATTGCGCTTCTATGTTTTACCCAGCTTTGGCGCTTATTCAAATCCAAAGTAAATGTCAATTCATTTTCGTGCATAGGGACGACGCTCTCTCTAGGCAGTGTCCCAGAATACCTCGTACACTTAAAAGTATTTTAATATCACTCTTTGTTTATCCGACTCCCTTTTGCCGCGAGATATTGGAAGCAGATCGATTATTAGATAGACGGAATTCGATTAGCAAACGTGAGCTCGTACTCTCAAGTGATCGCATTCGTCGCCGTAGTGGGTACAATAATACCAAACAAATCATTTAGTTTTGTTCAGAGTGTTACATACATATACATGTACTTTCAAACACACACGCATACATACGCTCACTCATTTACTAACATATTCATTTAGTCATTCACTCTATATATATATATATATATATACATATATATGTATATATGTATATATCTGTTTTAAATCAAAACTTAAACATTTAACGAATTATGTATCATCATTTTATATAAGACAACACTTATTTCTATATAAAATCTAGAATAGAAGGAAAACTGAATGTTACATTTCATTGACTAATTAAACAAATAAACAAAAATCTAATAAATTCCACTGCAACAATGTTTTCCAATATTTTAGAACTTCGCAATATCTTTGTAGTAATAGCTACAAGGATATTACGAAAATAATAATCGAATTATACTGAATTGCTACTAAAAAACAAAGTAGAAGAAAATGATCTACATTTTAAATATGGCCATACATTGTAAAAAGTGATTAATCAAACTGTACATTAAAATTCAAATTGTACCCAAACGAATGACTTTTCTGACATTTCCATAGTCGACGATAGCTGATAAATAGACATGTTGATTTTACTCTAATACTGTTACTCTAATATGATCATAAACGCTGTATTCGCAACAGTTTTCACAGCCTACTGATTAATTCTTAATCGTCCACTTTGCTATCTTGCTGTATTTCGAACTCTGAGTTTATTCCAATCTTTCAAGAAGCATAAACTCGATAGTAATAAAAAAAACTTCAAAGTATGTTGTGCGACAATTGAAAAGTTGTGGATCGCCAAGAATTAAAATATCGACTATCGAAGTGTCTTTTGTAGATGACAGTATTTTCAGATACCGATTATCGAAAAATTCAACGGCACTGTGACAACGATTCGCCGCATTTGTAGAATTACGCACACACTATTAAAGTCCATAATATTAGCTATTTGCGCGATGATATCCGTCAATTTTCCCTCAAAGGAAGACGCGTAAATTCCGAGTGGAAGGACTCGAAATATCTCTTCTGTAAATGTTTCGATCGTCAAAGGCGTGTCTCCTCCTCTCTTCCTCATCCCTCTCAGTATCTTTTGTTTCCTCGTGACTTCTCTATCGAATAATATTCTATCTATTTACATCAAAGCTCTCGATCGCGTGACGGCACAGCTGCGCACCAGCTGTAGACCAGGCTATCACGAGAGCACGGGACCGACCTCGGTCGCGTCTTTGCAGTCTTGAATGGATATCTGAGCAATCTCGCTCACTATTTCCTCCTGAGCTTCTTTCTTTAATATCGTGTATGGGGCAGGGATCTGCCCCTGCTCTTTGTTCTCGCACGTCGCTTTACCATTAACCGTCTTTGTTTGGCCGTTCACTTTTCTCTTGTTGGATGTCTCTTCGCCAGATCCGGTCGGGTTAATCTTGAATACGCTCTTGATAATGCTGTTCATCGTTGGCTGCGAACGCTTCGGACTCTCCGACGCAAGAGAATTATGCTTATCATTTTTCATCATTTTTCGCGTTTGCGCATTGTTCCTGACAAATTTATTAGGATTCTTTTGAACAGCTGATTGTGATACTACTGGCACTTTTGTCTCTTTCGTTTCTGAAGGCTTATCTATTTGTACAGAATTCTTCTCCTCGCATGGCGGGTCACTAATGGTACACATCGTTTCCGGAATATAGATATCTTCTTTTTTCGACGTATCCGCAGCCATGACTTCATTATCCTTTCTAAGATCCTCATTTAGATCTGTCATTAAAACAGTCTTCGGTTCCTCTGCTTTTTCTCCTGTAACTTTATTGTTCTCCATATGATTAGTTATATCTTGCCGTTCCGTCAGTGTTTCTCTTTGAAGAACCTTAACAGGACTTTTCGGCTTTGTGAAGGATTGATCTTCCTTCGTTTGGCAATTTGTACAAGAAGTAGGCATAGGTGAATTTTGCCTCTTAGTAACGTTGTTCTTCTGAATTACTCCCATGTGCGGTCTACCCGTTCTATGCGCATTATTTTGTACATTGAACGATCCAGGCTGCTCGTGCTGCGGTTGTACAGTATTCAAGTGCATTTGTGGTTGCTGTTGTTGCTGCTGCATCCTCCGAATATCAACGTGCATCGCGTTATCCATATGCGGCGACGGCTGCTGTTGTTGTTGATAAGCATCATATGGCTGAAAAGACTTGATCAGACTCGAAGAATTAATCACTGGAGGAGTATTTACGGCCGGTCCGTATGCCAGATTCGAATTCGGATGTATATATTTAGCATTCACGTATTGTGGCCATGCTTGTCTAGGTTGAAACTGATGCGCCGTAATAATATTTTGCATGATTTGATCTTCTCTGCCGTGTTCCTGGTAATTGTAATGATCAAGTGAGAGAACTTGAGGAACTTTATTGTGATACTGCTTCGACAAAATAGGGCCGGATATAAAAATCGGCTCGTTCTTGGGAATTACCGGACTCTGAGGCTGAAGACCATAATTGTCGTAATGCATATTTTCATTACTAATAGTTTTGCCATAAGTGGATCGTAACATACTGTTCGAAAGATACAGCGGCGGTTGTGATGCGTACTCTTGCTGCTGCTGTTGTTGTTGTTCCGGATACTGAGGATACTGTGATACAGAGGGTTGAGCATCGATCCAGGTTTCCTGTTGAGGTGGACGCTGCTCGCTATCACGAATAGTTAACACAACATTCCAAACATCTTTTAACTCGCCCGTGATATCTCGATCTTTTAGAATTGTATAATGACGATTGAAGAACACTCCTCCGTTCATTGCTTCTACGAAGTCTAGTAGTAGCTCAATAAAGCTCATACGCTTCTGTTAGGAAATAAAAACACATGCGATAAGTGGATTACTCATGAAGAATAATAAAAAATAATTGTAATAAAATTTTTATAAGATTTTATTATTCTGTAAATAATTCTATTAAAGAACATTATTTACCTTTGGATCCTGAGCATTCTTGCCACTCATTCGTAGGACTTCTGGATTGGCCATTACAGCAAACACAATAGCCTCTGTTTTTGTGCGAGGTGGCGGCACTCTCATACCTCCATAGAGCGGCACGGGCAGTGAAGGTCTGCGAGGCATCGCAATTTTATCCCAAGACAGTACATTTACATAACATGGTGCAGTAGTGCCCTAGATAAAAAAAAGATTGACATTTATATAATATTCATGTTATCAATTCCTTCAAGTTATATAAACAACATTCTCTTACAACAATTGTACTGTTATTATGATATATTACCTGTATATAATCTTGTATGCACATATGCGGCTGTGGAGGGTTCTTAAAAAGTCGCGTACCATTGCGCTTCATTCTAGGCACACCACCCTCTGTCATTTTGCAGCTGAAAATTAATTGATTCGACCATAAGAACTCTATACAAGTAACTTTCTTTCTGTGCTATCAAAATGCCATTTCTTTCCCGTACAAGACTCTTGAATGTCAGTGATATTTACGACAAATACAAGAGCAGCGATTGACTTGTTTCTCAGAGTCATTTACATGCAGATACGATTCTACGGACGAAAGAATCTCAAAGATTTCGAAATTATTTTTCGAATCGGTACAACTTGTCGCACATATCGTATGTACAGTCCTCGTCGTTCGAGATCCCGCGTTTCGAGAATTTCTACTTCACGATCCGCGCGATTGTAAAATACGAAGAGAAACACGAATTAGCGGAATTAAAAACACTTTGCTATCAATATGGCGCAATACCGATAGCGGTCGTAATAGCACGTTATGACAGAACGCGGATCTCGGGGATACGGCATGTGTCGCGCGAACAAACGGACGAGCAATTATGTAACGCGAATACGAAGGGAGAAGGACAATTTCGCGAGCGTTTCCGATCGCAATCGAGGTCGTTCGCACGCGGCCAAGGCTAAACGCGCGTTTACGGCCGACTTAACCTCGAAAACCGCGACGAGAGACTCTCGCCGTCTCGCCGAACTCGCGTCCGAATTCCGAATCGCGATTTTCGCGAGCGGCGAAAATCGATACGCTTCTTCTTCCCTGTAATAACTCACCCCTGTGATGGTATTTCGTTAAAGCAAAACGCTCAAACAACCCGCACGGACCCAACGCGATACATTCATTCATGGGAGACGATTCCCCATCGTTCTTTTTGTTTATTATCTTCCGGGAGACTTGCGCGCAGCAGTGACGCGCAGCCGCGCATGCGCGTCCTCTCGCGGCCGTGATGTCAACCCACATTCCAACATGGCGTCCGGAGTAGTGGCACGTACCGGAAGTACCTCTCGCAAGAATCAGCTTGCAAATTCCCTAGAACTCGTGTAGTGTATGTATGCATACAGATATCTATATTGTAACGTAGTATATGCTTGTACATTTTGGCGGGATAGGTTGGCCGCGCGTAATTGCGAAATGTCGGTTGGAAGTTCGTCGGTTTGTTGATCGAGTATTCGCGGACCTCCGTTTTGATTCCATTGTCGTTTTGCCGGGCGTACTGTAATCAATCACGCTGGACCAACACGATGGATCACAAATTGGTAATATTATTATAGCTTTGTTTCTTTCTCAAAGATTCTTCGAATAGATTTTGTTATTTGATGTGCGTTAGAAAGAGTAACGGCATTGAGATATTGCTCGAGAGAGAGAAAGAGGAAGGGAGTGGGGGAAGAAGAGATCTAATGTTGGCCGTGCGTAATTGCGAAATGTCGGTTGGAAGTTCGTCGGTTTTTGTTAATCGAGTATTCACGGACGTCGGTTTTGATTCCATTGTTGTTT
Organism: Prenolepis imparis; assembly: GCF_030444845.1. NCBI lineage: Eukaryota > Metazoa > Arthropoda > Insecta > Hymenoptera > Formicidae > Prenolepis > Prenolepis imparis. The sequence goes on along the minus strand of NW_028141163.1, from coordinate 13,753,844 downwards.
TGCCGGATATATTGTAATCGATCACGATGGAACAATGTAAACACGATGGACTACAAATATGGTGATTGTTATATCCTTTTGTTTCTTTCTCGAAGATTCTCCGAATAGATTGTTATTTGATTTTGGTTAGAAAGAATAACGGCATCGAAATATTGCTCGAGAGCGAACGAGCGAGAGAGAGAGAGAGAGAGAGAGAGAGAGAGAGAGGAAGAGATCTAATATTTTTATTTATTACGAGTATAATATTACCGGACATACTGTAATCGATTACGATAGAACAATGCACGATGCATCACAAATGTAATTGTTATAGGTTATTTCCTTGTTTCTTTCTCGAAGATTCTCCGAATAGATTGTTACTTGATTTTGGTTAGAAAGAATAACGGCATCAAGATATTGCTCGAGAGAGAGTGAGAGGGGGGGGAGCTAATATTTTTATTTATTAGTAATATTATAATTCATTACAGGTGTTTGCGAGAATGCAGAGACGAGGACTACTTCTGGTTCTGATTCTTCTTTTGATGACAAAAAGCAGATTACTGTTTAAATTCTGCTCATGCTGCCAGTATGACGAGGACTACGAGAGATTCGAAGCTGAATTGAGAATTTGTCGACGCTATCATCAAATTATCGCCTATCATCATCGGCTATCATCGCTATCATCGACAATTGCATAATTGTAAGTGATTTTTAAACTACATATACATTGTGTACTAACAATCCGAGATGAAATTTTTCTTCTACTTCGATCTCAATTTTTTCAATTTCAGTTTAACATCTACTTTTTATTTTAAACACATGCAGTCAGATTACTTTCTCGAAATTAATTAATTAAATATATTTATTTAATTTATTAAATTAAATATTTTTTTATAATTATATCGAAAACTCCTTTTCGAAATTTTTAAGTAAGCATCTATTCGTTTATATATAATTTGAATAAAAAGAGCTTATAATTCAGAATTAAATATATCGAAATTCTTTAGAATTCATAAATGCAAGAAAATTGAGATTAAATATAGGGGCAAAATTTCAAGCTCGTTAAATACGAAAATTTAGAACTCATTCGAAGTTTGTCGAAAAAGCATTGCAACATCTTAAGATTCTATTGTCTCTATAAATTCGTAATGATGCAATTTTATTCTTGATAAACCGCAGTCATGTTTACGAACTGCTAATGATTTAGCAAACAATAATTATCAAATAATGCAAAATCAAGTTTTATTGTGTCAACAAAGCTTTCAACAATTTCGTGCGCTCGTGAATATTATGTTTATCCTTGACGAGCAACGGAAAACAATCAGCGAACCGAATAGCAGCAAAAACAAAATAAACAAACGCTCGCGCGACGATCATCGAGGGAAGCGTCTTTTATACTGAAACTTGCTGTAGAGCTTGTATAAGAACGGGCGGCTCGAAGGACTGTAGTTAGCGACTATTAATATCATCGATCGGGATCGATAGTTCTGCCTGCGAGGCGTCATAATGATATGGTGGATGGTGCGGACCTCTCTGATACTTGGCCGATACGTCACGTACACCGGTAACGATGTACAAGTGGCGTCAATAATGCTCGCAAACATCGCGCCCTGTTGTACAATCTGTTATCGTTAACTCGCTCTTTCTCTCTCGGAAACCCCGTCCGCTAATGCTCCTCGCTAATGATCCGATATTAAGAAATAAAAAGATGTTACAAGCGATATAGCATTATTGGCGTTAAAATCCTTATCCCGCGAGAAAATATTCACATCGTAAACGTCGCAAGTTTCCTTTTTTTCTCCGATCGACAGACGAATCTATTTAATACATGACGTTCGATCTAAACTCGACATCGATTTAAAATAAATTTTCCTACAATAAACTACTCAAAAATTCACACATAAGAATGCGTGCGAAATTAGATATAAATTATATAAATTTATTTTTCAAAATCTTTTTAAAATATAAGATTCTATTTAAAATTTTTATTTTATAAAAGAGAAGGAGTTGCAAACTTATTTCTTTCACGTGCGTTTAAAAATGTAAAAATTATTTTAATTTATAAATAACAAATTATCTAACATCAAAGATTTTTTTAGCGAATCAAGCCTGAGCAGATATCTCCTGCGGAGATAAGACAATTCAAAATATTATCGATTGTCATGTATTGTCGCGGCTTCGCGCAAATTTGTACGTAAAATCGCGCGAGTTCTCGCGTCGTTAATGCGCGCCTCGATCGTTCCGCTCGATCCGCACGACCGGCACGATCTTACCTCTCGTAAGGACCCTGTAATGCGGAATAATGGGTATCCACCCACTCGATGAAAATTACATGAGACGCTCGGGCCCCTCTCGTTCTCGGAGAGCGGGTACTTTCTCTCCACACGCGCGGTTCCGAGGGGCACGTACGCCGGGGCGTGAAAAACGCGAAGGAAGAATTAAGGCGCTGGTGGAAAGGGGGATGTGCGCATATAACGTGGCCGAGAATAATTGTTTGGTAGGTGCAAACACCCTAATTAAAATCTAAGATGATACAGATCCGAGATAGCAAACGGCTTCGTATTGTGCCACGAAGTCGCACAGGTGGGACACCGTGCACATCTGTCTTATGCTTCGCGTTTATATTCTTTTTTTTGCTGCAAAGCATGTTGCGTCGAAACGGACACAACGAAATAAAAATCTAAAAAAGGATTTAGCAGTTTGATTAAAACTTTAAAAAAGATGAATATTATATTTCTGTATTTTTTATGTGTGAGAGAGAGAGAGATACATACACTGAAAAAAAGATTGTTAACTTGAGCAAACCGTTCGATTAAATTACTATTTTGTTAATTGAACATATATTAATATTTAAGTCAAATACACGTTTTGTTAGATTTAATATGTTATATTTAGATTAAATATTTTTATATGTTTAGTTAACAAAATATTATTTAAGTCAAAAGGTTTAGTCATATTAATAATTTTTTTTCAGTGTACCCATAATATATATTTAATAAACTTGTATCTCTATTATAAAATAATTTTTTACACACGTATTTGCATTTATAATTATGGAACTGATATTTTTAGATCTGATATTTAATCTGATATAAATATATAAATATAAATAAATATATTATTATTGCATTATCATGTCATGACGCAACAAGACATGCAATAAAGTATAAATTTTGAATCTTTATCTATGCTATGTTATAAAATAAAATATTATATACAAATATAATAGATAAATATATATGCATATACACACATTTATTTATATATGCATTTAGATATACATTATATAAAAATTAAATTAACATATTTTATTACACGTCTTATTACATAATGTGTTCGCAATAATAATAATGGATAAAAACGTGAGTTTGATAAGGAGAAAATCACCAGGTGCGCTGTTACACGGTCGGCGGCCCCACATGGTTCGTCATTTAAATTAGTCGAGAGCAGCCTTCTTTCGAAAATTAATTGACGTATCGATTGGGCAGACACATTGTATCGATCTTGGTGGTGCCAGGGTTTCAGTTTATACTACCTACCACATAAACAATGATCGATTAATGACGTCGCGTTTTTTATTCAAGCATGATAAGCAAACATGATAACGCATAGTATTAAAAAAGTGGAAATTATACACAATATATATTTTTTTTTATATGTATATATTTCTCTCTCTCTCTACTCACAATCATTACATTTTAATAAAAAAAATTAAAATTATCGCTTATTGTAAATATTATATTAACTGTAATAATTGCTTTTAATATTAGCATTCAAAAGATGCACATATTCTTGTAAAAACAAATGGCAAGAGTTAGAATTATTATACTGTGCGTAAAAAATTTCTTGCATTTAATCGAAGGTAACTGCAAACAAAAGAATCGAAGCGAATTCTACACGTGTAAATTTTTGATCGATGCAATGTTTTTTCGATATTAGAACAACACAAGCGTGCGCTTTAATCAGCTGATTTCTGTCAAAAAATATTAATAAAGCAAAAAATTTGCTAATTAATTTTAAAATAATGTTTTAAATAATATGATGTCATAATTCTTATAATCCGATTAATATTTTTGACAGTTATCAGCTGATTTCTCGCAGATAAGGCATTATAATATATTATTAACAACATATTACTAATTTACATTTTATAACATTTCATTATTTTAAAATTGAATTAGTTAATTAACGTTTTATTAATATTTTTTGGCAAAAATCAGCTGGTTAATGTATTAAGAGAGAATGTCATAGTAATATGTTGTAAATAATATGTTATAATACTTAAAACTCGATTAATATTTTTTGACAGTAAGCTGATTTTTGTCAAAAAATATTATTAGTTTAAGGTATTATAACATATTATTTACAACATATTACTATTTTACATTTTATAACATTTTATTATTTTAAAATTAAATTAGCAAATTAATGCTTTATTAATATTTTTTAACAGAAATCAATTGAATAAAGCGTTAAGTTGCTAATTAATTTTTAAAATAAAAATATGTTATACAAATTAAAATAATAATATGTTTTAAATAATATGTTATAATTCTTTAAACTCGATTAATATTTTTGACAGTTATCAGCTGATTTCTATCAAAAAATATTAATCGCAGATACGGCATTATAACATATTATTTACAACATATATTACTATTTTACATTTTATAACACATTATTATTTTAAAATTTAATTAACAAATTAACACCTTATTAATATTTTTTGTCAGTAATCAGCTGACTAAGGAGTTTATTTGCTAATTAATTTTTTAAATAATATGTTATAAAAATTAAAATAATATGTAACAGGTCGTAAAGTCGGAGTTGCCCGGACCGCCGAGCCAAGCCGAGCGGAGCCGAGCCGAGCCGAGCCGAGCCGAGCCGAGCCGAGCCGAGCTCCGTGCTCGCACGTCGCACGTACGCCGCGACCGCCGCCATTACGACTTCGCGACCTTTGCGTGCTGCACGTCCCATAACTGGCACAAACCTTAGGTGCATTTTCGGTTGTTCGCGATCAACGTTTGCGCGCTCATCGTCGACCCGCGACAGTACAAGTGTGAGTTTAGTGTTTTTGCGTGTTTAATTATCGTGCAAATCCGATCGCGTCGCGAAATCGTGTACGACATCGGATCGCGATTGCACGGGCGAATCCGTTACGCGAAGCGACGCCATTTCATGAGCGAGTCTACTATGCACATGGGCGGATCGAATTACCGTTGCGCTTTCGACGCGAATTTCCGGAGTTTTTCGGCGTTGTCGATCCGATTTCTACGTCGTTGATATATAAAACATAGTGAAATGTAGTGCCCATTTCTTGGAATATCGGCGACTCCTAAGTGCGTCGTGAAGTAGTCGCCGCATCATCGTCGTTCGATGAGGCCTTCCGATAAGTAGGCCTTGAAATAAGTGGCGACGCGATACAGAGCATCGGTTTTATTCGCGCGCGAATAAGCTCTCGCGATTCTCGCGTTTTACCGAAACGCGTCGAAATGTAATGTAATGTAAAATCCGGGCGTCGCCGCTCGTCGCGAACGAAAAAAAGTAACGCGAGTGCAAGTGTTTCGAAGCTTCTACGAGAAGGAGGCCCGGGGAGGCATCGGGCAACGACGGAGCAACGATAGGGTAAATATAATTTACAGTTTATTGTAATGTATTTTAATATTTATGAATATCATTGATTAAATCTTCTAAATAATTTATTATATTCTTTGTTTCGCGACAAAATATTTATTAAATATTATTTTACTTTGTTTTATTAAAACTAAACTTTATTTTTAATAACTTTATTGAAGTTATTGATAAACTTGCATAAATAAATTTGGAGAAAAAATAAAATTAGCGCATTATAAAAATAGATATAATTTAATTATTAACGCACGTTCTATTAAATTAATTGAAATGTGTTATAAAATAACTATTAAACATTTTTTATTTTTTATGTTTATAACATATGCACGTTGAAAAAATCTCTATTATGATACACATTCAAAAATTTATATATACAATTTATCTTAATTCATTTATTTCAAGATAATGAATTTGTGATATATATAATATATATTTATATACATATAATATTACGATTAATTTGGGACATTAATTCTTTTAATATGTAATAAGTATAAAAATAAAAAGAAGGTAAATTTAGATATCAAACAATTTGCAAGAATTAAAATAAGAATAAAAAGAATTTTACCGATAATATTTAATATTATTAAATTATTAAAAATTATTATATTTATTATTAAATATTCTAAGTACTTGAAAATATAAAATCTAGGATATTTTATATTCATTATTATACAATATAAAATTTGAATCATTATCGCGAAGATAAATAAATAATCTCTCGGTTAGTATTTTTGACAATTATCAGCTGATAATTGTCAAAAATATTAATCAAGTTTAAAGTATTATAACATATTATTTAAAACATATTATTATTTTATTTTCTTTTATTTTGGATTAACTGTCAAACTGCTAACTGCTCACTCTCGCGATGACAGCCTTTCGATACTACAAATATAAAACACAACGCGAATCGACAGAGAGTCAATCAGCATTGCGGAAAAGAGGCAACAATACTTCGAGTCGAGAATCGACTGCCTTTTTTAGAAAGGGATTCAAAAGATGTACATATTCTTGTAAAAACAAATGGCGAGAGTTAGAATTATTATGCTGTGCGTAAAAAATTTCTCGCCTTTAATCGAAGTATAACTGCAAACAAAAGAATCGAAGCGAATTCTACACGTGTAAATTTTTGATCGATGCAATGTTTTTTCGATATTAGAACAACACAAGCGCGCGCTTTAATCAGCTGATTTCTATGAAAAAATATTAATAAAGTGAAAATTTGTTAATTAAATTTTAAAATAATAATATATTATAAAATGTAAAATAGTAATATGTTGTAAATAATATATTATATCCGCGATTAATATTTTTTGACAGAAATCAGCTGATAGCTGTTAACAATTTAAATCGAGTTTAAAGAATTATAACATATTTTATTTAAAACATATTAATATTTTAATTTTTATAACATTATTATTTTAAAATTTAATTAGCAAGTTAACGCTTTAATCAGCTGATTTCTGTCAACGCTTTAATCAGCTGATTTTTGTCAAAAAATATTAATAAAGCCTTAATTTGCTAATTAAATTTTAAAATAATATATTATAAAAATGTAAATAGTAATATGTTGTAAATAATATGTTATAATGCCTTATCTACGATTAATGTTTTTTGACAGAAATCAGCTGATAACTGTCAAAAATATTAATCGAGTTTAAAGAATTATGACATATACGCAGCGTCTCACTTTGTTTTATGGCATGTTCCTCAATAATTATCAGGATTAAAAAAATCTATAGTTCTGCATGAGTTCTAAAAAGAGTTCTGCCTTCTAAAAGCAAGAAAACATTAATTAAGCTAAAATAAAGACAACCGGATATCTATATCTACAGATGTTGAGATAAGACTGCTCTAATATATACATATGTATTTTATTTGTTATCACAGGTTCTCGCAGTCAACTTCGTACGCAGCTTATCAGCAATAATACCTGTACCGAACGAATCGTTGCTTCGTGTTTTCGATTATATGTTTTCTCAGTGTACGCAAAATACGCGTGCGTCGGGAGTGCCGTGTAAAGTTTCGGGCGATCATAATTATACGTGATTTCGCGAGTGTCGCGAGTGAGTGCTACGAAGGAGCGATGATGGTCAACCAAGAGAGGAGGAGGAGGCCCGGGGAGGCATCGGGCAACATCGGGACAACTGTGAGGTATGCAAAATTAAAAATTGAAACATTTTTTGCTAACTGCATTGTTTATGAGATGTACGACTGTTTTCAAACTTTTAAAACATCCTTTTAAATCATCACACACACATGTATGTATATTAATGTATTATGTATATTTAATATAATTAATATAATTTGAATATTTTGTTTTCAGATCAACGGTGCTGTGTACTACACCTCCGCTATTGCACGTATCGGTGAGTGAGAAATTGTTTTTTTTTTTTTTTCTAACATTTCTATAGCGGTAATGAGAGTGTATGAAAGCTGGCGAGGCGTCTCCTTTTGTGCGCGATTGGGACGGAGACGCGCCAGATAATATAATAACGAACAAGGTAGACACACGCGCAGATATAAAAATAAATGGCCGTGGAGAGAGCGCGGCAACACGACGCGCCACACGCAGAGACCGCGCGCGAGACGTGTTTATAGTAATGAGCCTTGTCGTTATTTGTCCAGCGAAGGGGATTTATCGAGATACCTCGTGAGATCTTGTTGCTCGATCTTCCTCCCTCGATGTCTGCTTATTTTCTCTGTTCTCTACTCGTTCTCCTCGTTCCCGCTAGGTTGTTAACCCTCCCGTGTCTGTATAGAAAAAAAATCGAAGGGTTTGATTTTATTGATGACAAAAAAGATGAGGTGAGGTTTATATGAAGTGTGCGACATCCCTGCGTCTTAATTTTAATGACGGATTCTTCGGCTGAATTGTAATCAATATTTTATTAATTAAAAATGTCGAATTTTTAATAATCTTTCACAGTTAATTGAGAAAATTTAAGCCGTTTTAAACGATACATGGTATGCTGAGTTATCAATATAAAACGGGCAATATTAATATGAAGACAAATGTAAAAATAAAGAGAGAAATTTTTCATTTTCTATTAACAGTTGATTATATTTTAATTATCCGTAATTATATATATTTGAAAATAAAATGTAATTTTATATCGCGTAATAACGTCAATCGCGCGCATAATTCGCGATTTAATATCTGCATGATGTTTTTGCAACAAATGAGAAAGCTTAAACTGGAAAATTAAATTATTTGTCACACAGCTCTCTTCGTACAAAATTGCAATAATATTTGTGAATCTGGTTGTTTACAATGCTTTCCGCTATTTATTGACTTTTCTCATTCGGTGGTAAAAATAAATTAATATAATTTTATAAAATGATTAACTTTTAACGATTATTTATTATGAGAAATAAAATATTGCGGACGATATTTTGCGGGTTTAAAAAATATTCGCCGATTTTGCGAGTATCGGCTATAAAATCGCAGACTTGGCAAATTTCAACGATCACACGACCGGGCCGCGAGCATCAAAGATCGAGATGCGCTCGCTTGATACGAGATTATCGTTGCAATGAATTTCGCACGCGATACACTTGTGTATCTTACCCCACCTTCGGGAAAGAAAAACAGCAAGAGCGATCTAAGAAATTATCGGCAGTTTAAAAGATGATTTTGCGTTCGACGCTCTCTTAGCCTCGATATATACCCTGCACTTTTAGGATCCTGTTATGGTTATCTCGCGAATCACTGTAATACGCTCGTAATGTGTGACATTCCGACGAGTTTTTTCGATAAATATGAAGTCATTAATTCACTATATAGTGCACGTTGGCATAAAAATTAATTCTTTTTTTTTTATAATTTCTTAACTATCTAAATATTACTATTTAATTAAATCTAGGGATGATATGGAAAAATTGATATAAATATTAACATATAACGAAATTAAATAATTATTATTTGAATAAGTCTTGAAAAATATCTTCTAAAATTTTATACATTTCTAAAATATAAAACTTTAAAATTTATATTTTTTAGATTTTATATTACTAAATAATATATTACTTGTAATATATTATTTGTAGCTAATGAATTAAAATATATTACAAATATGTGATACAAAATATATATATATCACATTTAAAATATAAATGAGAAATAATCTTTTCACACACACGACATATATAAACGAAAGATGATTATATGTTTAGCAAAAACTATCAAAAATGGATAATGTTATACAAAAATAAAAGTAAAAAGAATAGACTATACACATATAGCTATGTTCGTTTCATAACAAATTGTGTGCATTATATATCTTACTTTATCTGAAATAATTCAGATTGAGTTTTCATTTTTGCATAATACGATCTAAATAATTTGCAATAAAGTAATGAAAAATCACGCGATACCGTTCATTGCGCGCGTTAACGCTCCTTGACAATTCTTCGTCTAACAACTCGCTATCGTGGCTTACAACCGCAAAGTTTCAATAAGGAGGCGAACCGGCATAGGTCGCCGTGCATGCACGGGATATCGCGCCTTATTCGCGAATAAGGTGCACGTCAACGTGACTAAAGAGGCCTCGTTACCATAATCGTCCAGGCTCGAGGTGTATTCTTAAATCTGGCAAGCCAACACCTAAACACGGTCATCATCGCTCCGCGGTATAATAAGATCACATCCCACTGGACCCAAACGGGCCTCCCCTCGTGACCCTCGTGGCCCAGGATACACGTCAGGTCGATTCAGTCGAAATGACTTCTCGCGAGCATCATTTTTGCTAAAAACTACCGTGAAACGAGACATCATTAATGATTTTTTCTGCGAATGCGTCACAATTTTATTTGAAACTATTCAATATGTATTTATCGTTTTAATTATATATTAAAATTTTGTTTACTTTATTGTTTGAAAGAAGATAGATTTAATTCTCTTAACGCGATAATAATTAAACTTGCACATTCGAATGAATTCTTTAATATGTATTTTTTAATACTTTTTTCTTTCATCTTTATAAAAGTATATGCGCAAATTTTAATTAAATTTAAACAATTAGATATATATGAAAACTTATGACATTATATGGATATTTCTGGTACATCATAATCAATATCAATATTGCATAATTATACAAAAAATTAATGTATTTACACTTATTAAAATTATTATTAGTTTCTGAAATTACAACCTGAAAAATCGTCACGTTTGGAAATATTATCCGGTCAAATTGTAGAAATTTAAAGTTTACGTGCAAGTTTTATTGCATTCCTGAAATTCGACGGTGTATAGAGAGAAGATGTAGTTTCAACTGAATCGGTCCGATGTTATTTAAGAGCGACGAGATGAACGAGCGAGATGATTACCGGCGGTTTAAAGATGATCCGCCGATCGAGGGACGCCTACTCGGATACCTGCAGTTTGCTGCGCGCTCTTATTAAGATTATCCTTCCATCGGATCACTGTAATACGCTCGTAATGTGTGACAATTCCGAGATGATTTGCATCCCTGGATACGGAAGACATAAAGCCATCAAGCGGGTCGCAATCTCGCAGCCCCATCGTTCTATTAAGCGTCTTTGCAAAAACTGCAAGGCGCACGTGTGCTGCACGGATCAAATTACTTGCCAGGTACTCCTTTTTTTCCCTTCCCGCTCGCGCACGAGTTCCTTTTTTAATTTCATACATGCGTCCACACTCGCGGAGGGAAAAAATTGATTCGCGAACGGGCAGACGGAAGACCCGAGGGGCACACTATTGGCTTCGCGAAAACGATGGGGCTCGTATAATAATGATCAGACACAAAACGCCCGGAGTTACGTGCGTAATTGTAAATTACCTGTTCTCTCGGAATAAATAATTCGTTCCGCGCGTCAAAATAATGCTTTTCTCTCTCTTCTCTTTTTTCTGCAAAAATAATTTTCAACAGAAGAAAGAAAAAAAAATAATATATAACAATTTTGAATCTGCAGTGATGTATTTAATTCTCGATTATTTTTATATTACTGCAATATTTGAATCTTAAAAATTATAGAAATCTGACAAGTATCTCCTTATTTGTCTTAACAATTAACAATTTTTATCTATAATAAAAAGACAGTCTTATATTTAATGTAACGTCAAAATTCATAAAATTGAACCATCGGAATTGCATCTTGTTCCACAGAGAACAGAGATGCATTTTTGCAAATAAGATATTTTCTAATTGTATTTCTGAATTAAATTTAAAAAACGCGTATGTGTGAAGAGAATAAAAAGTATCTAATTTTTATTTTTTCAACGAAATTAAAAATGAGATTGAAAATGATGAATTTAATATAAAAATAGATACCAAAATTTTTGTTCATAATAAAAATCGATATACTTCTATTTGTCAATAATTAAGAACTGTGCTTTACTAGAATAAATATGAAATTTGATTTGCTTGACTCATTATTATGGTAAGCTTATAATTTCTGCATTTGTCATTCGTTTATATGCTAAATCAATTTGTATCGAGAGTTCTTGAAATTTTTAAAAGTTCCTTTCTTACGACTTTCTTTAATGTATTGCGTCTATTCTAAACAGCAGCAGAATATTTTTATCGATATTACATTTTTCGACATATTTGTAGATTTTTCTAATTATAGAAATCTGACAAGTATCTCCTTAACTATCTTAAGAATTAACAATTTTTATCTATAATAAAAGACAGTCTTATATTTAATATAACGTCGAAATTCATAAAATTGAACCATCGGAATTGCATCTTGTCCCGCAGAGAACAGATGCATTTTCGCAAATAAGATATTTCTAATTGTATCCCTTGCAAAAACCGTCAGCCAAGCAGGAAAGGTGGTGTCGTGGGATTTCTCACGAATTGTCGAGACATAACTGGTCATCGTATTGGCCGGAGGAGGCGTTCGAAGTTGCAGGTACGCGCAGACGCGTTAATGGCAGCAAGAGAGGAAGAAAGAAAGAGAGAGAGAGAGAAATCTCGATGTCATTTCTTGTTTGCGATGTGTTGTTGCCGGCATGAGATATATCGGGCCTAATGACAGGCCGCTTCGTGCCGCCATGCGGTATCCCCACGCCCCACGAGAGCGTCCCTTTTTTTACTTCCCATCCGCAAAATTTTCCCTTCCGTTGCGAGCCACCCGAGCTACGAACTCGTTACTTTACCTTTAAAGGAAGCAGTGTATATGTATAATTGTTTTAATTACAAAAATTATTCCAATATTAATCATTTATATTTCATGATAATCGCGCGCAAGTCGTAATTTATTCTGAAGAAATCTTTCCGCGTGATTAATTTATTTTTGCAATAATATAATTTTAGCACTATTGAGAAATTTGATGTAAATACAGAGAGCAGAAAAACAAAAAATTTTAATCTAGGAAAGAATAGTTTGTATAACAAGGTAATGCGCAGTGCTTATAGCGACAACGAACATAAATTAAGAGTAGTTTCTGTTCATGTCGACGCACCTCTGGCGTACTAAACAGTGCTCGTTTATATTCTCTGTCGCTGCTTCGAAGAGTCAACGCTAAATGGATGTTCTTGTAATGAACGAGGATCGATTGGATTGTGTTCAGGGGCGGATCGTGCCGTTTGACACCTTGAACAGAATGTATAATGTTATAAGCAGCCACAGAGAATGATATCCATGAATATACATACATAGAGATGAAAAATAAACTCAAAAACGCGAATGATAATATATTTAAATCAAAACGTTTGTACAAGAAAAGAGAATCTTTCAACGAGAAACAAGCAAACTAAATTATTTTAAATATTTACGTATAATGTTACATGATAAAATAGTATAACGTTGAAAATGTTGAAAGTCGAATATATATTAGAAGATGTACGCACATAGATTATATATACATATATATACGTCAATGAACATTTAATCAAGCACGCCGTAATAACGGCAGCCGCGTATCGGCAGGGAGGGAAAAAAATGCGCCCTTTAATGGAAGTGGAAGAGTGGTATGAATGTTAAACTGGCAAAGTATCACGTCGGTGGAGGTAAGTGGCAAGGGGGGAGACAAGGCGAAGAGAACGAGCGAGGGGCGCGTCTCGGGCCCTCGGGGCCCGTCATAAACAATAGCGGAGGAGTAATTGATTCTCTAATAACTTAACGCGCGCCAGCACGAGTCTGCCACTAACAGCCTTAGGTAGGCATAATGTATTATGGCCGGCAACGGCTCGGCTGCCACGCCAGGAGAAGGCTCTCCGACGAGGAGCATCGCGGGGTCTGTTGCGGGTGTGGGGCCCTGGAGATTTAATGCCGCGCGCCGATAATAAAGCAGCCAGCCCTCGGAAAATGCCGTCGTACTCGCGCGCGAGGAAACCTCCGCTCGCTCGAGAGATACGCGATCGCTCGATCCCGCTTCCTTCCTCGATCGACGACGCGATGCATCTCGATCGCGCTAATCTCTCATTTTTTCGCAAAGTCGATTTTCTGAATTAAATTAAAAAACGCGTATGCGCGAAGAGAACAAAAACAAAATACCTAATTTTTATTTTCAATGAAATTAAAAATGAGATTAGAAATGATAAATTTAATATATAAAGAAAAGATAGCAAAATTTTTTTTATTCTTAATAAAAATCGACATTTTTCTCGTGTGTTTTACTAGAATTAATATGAAATTTGATTTGGGTCATTATCATAGCAAGAGCTTATAATTTCTACATTTATTTATATGCTAAATCAATTTGTCTCGAGAGTTCTTGAAGTTTTTAAAAGTTCTTGTGACTTTCTTTGATTTATTGTCTATTCTAATCAGCAGCAGAATATTTTTTTCGATATTACATTTTTCAGCATATTTGTAGATTTTTCTAAATCTGTTATTTTTGTTTTTATCTTTTTCACTGTGAGTTACACTATCATGTTTCTATGGGTTAGATTTTGGGAATCAATTTTTTCATTTATTTTTAGAAAGAGTATTTGCTCCAAAAAAAAAGTTTGAAACAATGTTATCAAAACTGTGATACATCTGATACAAAACAATATCTGATACAAAACAGTCTGTAGTAAATATTTTTGAGTATAAATTTTGATTTTTAACTTTCAGAGTTAGGCGCTTTAGAATCCAAGAATAAAATGTTTTAACATTTTTCCTCTATACGTAAAATCACTACAAATTGATGATATTATTAATTAAATTAATCTATATATATTAATAAAAAATATACGTGAAAATAAAAAGGTATATGTTAAAATAGACGTCATTTTATGTCAGTTTATCAATGCAATTTTTAATTCTTCGTCTCTCTGTCGCGTTGCAACATTCCTATATCGCCCATAGATTTTGCGTCGCTTGATTCCCCTCTAATCTGACATCTCTAGGCGAGTGCAATTCTCAAACCGCATTGCGACATGGTTGCACGCCCGTTGCAGCTCCGGACACGAAAACCGCGGCTGCGATGGGTGGTCGATTGCGCATGAATGTTTCATGGCTCCTAACTATCCACGAAAGATGATCGATGGCCGGTTAGCACTCCACTCTCGCCGACCCTCGCGAGCGCATCCGCTACGAGCCGAGCCCAACACAGGAGAGCGCGTGCGGGTGTGCCTGCAACCAACAGGCGTAGTTCATAAATACGCGGCCATTTGGCAGTAAATCTTGGTAGCCACCGGAGAGATCAGTGGTCTCTCTCTCTTTCTCTCGTCCTCGTCGGTTCTCCGCGTTCCTCGTTGTTAATTACCGTGTTTTAACACCTAGACCCCACACTACCTTTTCGCCCCGAGCTCTTCGTCTCTTTCTCTCCCTCTGCTCCCGGTTATTCTCCCGCGATTTCCCTCGCCAAGGCTGTCTATAGGTACGAACCTCATTCAGTGTATGGACTTATACGGCCTCGTCGTACGCCTGGAGTTTCCAACATGGAATTTTATATGGAATTTCGCATTGCGTTTAATTTGATGTTGGATAAAGTGCGGAGTGCACAACTAGTTTACTCTATTTAAATATATTATAAACGACTGATTGCAATTCAATGAAAATATTAGTACTTTTGACAGAATATATATACATATTAATATGTATATTCAAAAATTCATTAATATACAATTAAAAATATATTAATGATCTGCATCGAATTTATTCAGAAAAATGCAGAAAAAATTTTCCTTATAACCGCGAATTATTTTCTTATATTAATATCTCTTATACTGTCTATTATATGATATATCGCGCCTGAAAGATTGTATGAATATGAGAGATAGAAACGGGTCAGAATGGAAAGTAGGAGGGAAACAGAGATTCACTTAATTATTCGCAGGATAGTAATTAAACTTAGTCGTAACTCGTGTCTGACGTTTTCGGTAATCGATATTCCCTCGTTAAAAGTATCCAACCTTTGCTACTCGATATTAATGATCTTTGTTCTTGTTTCGCTATATGCAATATATCCATTTGATTATGCACTGACTATCTGCCTGGTTTAATGTCTTTTTTTTTACTTTTTTTTACTACATTATATTATCTCATCTATTTGCAGAATCTCAATATCTTGTTATTTTCTCTTATTGTTAAAATATAATAAAATAAAGAGAGAGGAAAATAAACTTTTATAAATATAATTTTACCGTGTATGTTTAACACATTTCAATTATTTATAATATGTTCAAGTAACATAGCAATGTCATGTCGCAAATTTAATTGATTCGCATATTTATTAGCGGCTCTTTGTAATTAAATATTTTATT
This sequence comes from Prenolepis imparis, assembly GCF_030444845.1. Lineage (NCBI taxonomy): Eukaryota > Metazoa > Arthropoda > Insecta > Hymenoptera > Formicidae > Prenolepis > Prenolepis imparis. The sequence continues at coordinate 13,737,567 of NW_028141163.1, read as the reverse complement.
TACGTATATTAATTATACAATTGATCTCTGTAGCGATTAATTGATCGCAAAAAGCGATCATGTTCAATGATAGTTCGAGTTTCGATATTTTTTGAGGGAGGGCGCGATCTCATTAGACCATTGTTAATTTTAAACATTTGACACGTATATTATTACTATAAGTTTATATATTATTACTATAAGTTTATATATACCGCGAATTCCTGTAAAATCTTCCAATTTTACGATTGGATCGAAATATTCACAAATTTTGTTAGTTGTAAAACAAGCCGCCGGCTGATTGTTTACATACAGTTGCCTTACAGCCGATAGGCATTGTATTTTATTTTGCAACGAGAGTGCGGAAAATAAAATAAAACAACGCGCAAAGTTTTTGCAGATCTGAACTTGTGTAGAAATATATTCAGGATTAATCTGCCTAACCATTTTTTTCTAAAATATATCAATACATGGGAGAAAAAGTTACAACAGTAACAAAAAGGATAACTTTACTTTTGTCTACATTTATTCTTTAATGTTATATCGCATTTAAGAATATGTGATTGTCTCTATACTTCTCTAAAAATTATACTTATTGATATGTATTTTTTCTTATTCATCTTTTTAATAAATATAAGTGTTTAAGAGCATATTTTTTTCTGCTCCTAACATGAATCGTGAAATACGAATATTTTTGATAAACTATTTGCAAGCCATGTATTTTTTATATTATATAATATATATTAGATTATATTATATATACAATATTGAAAGTATATATAAAGATACAAAAAAATGTAAAAGATGATTATATTCTGTTCTTCTTTTATGACTATTTTAGTAATATATCTTGAATATCAATTAAATAATAAATTGAATATCTCTTCATTTTTATACTTTTAATACACAAAAAAGTTTGCAGTCACAATATTTTATGGAAAGAATTCAATATTTTTTCACAATTAGAACTAAAATAATTAACACAATTAGAGAAATAGTGTAAATAATTAAATAAATCTTACGATACGAAAACTGGAGAATTGGAGAGACTATACTATATGTAGCAGACATTGTAATAGACATTGCGGTAGATATCCATCAATTTCACGTGTATCTCGATAATGGAAACTCTGCCGGACTACGTCGCGGATTTTTGCAGATACTCACGAAATTTATGACGCGGAATATTTCAGTTCGCGCAACACAATCCTCGGCAGGGTTTCGAAATATATTAGGACTTGTACGCAGGGGTTGAAAGGGGATGCATGTTGGCGGGTGTATACATGCCGCCGTTCGCCATATTGCCGCCACGCTCGACAGATAATAACCGAGTGTCTCGTATCTCTCTAATTACAAACGAAGGGCGTAGTGCTGTAGGGAGACCTCCCTTTTTGGCGAACCCGCCTCGCGCCGGATAAGAGATAAGCATCGATGAAGGTGCGAGATGCTAGAAGTCCGCCGGCCACTTTAGTCGAACTCGTGCATCCAATTTGCATTTGTAGTCTAAAGTATTCGTTTAACTTATATACTCTAGCCTCCCAAAAAATCGGGACAATCGTCGGGAAATATATTAGGAATTTTTTAAGCAAAACAGAAATTATAAACTCTCTTTATACAACAATATCAGGAGTAAGAAAAACAAAAATAGATGAGATCTTTTCTTGCAATACGATGGATGATATATAATTAAATTATTAAACATACAAATATAATTTATTTTCTATGATATTTATAAATATAAAAATTATTATATATATATAAATCTATAAAAATAGAGTAAGTAATAAACATATATTTACGATTTAATTTATGAAAGGTATCAATTGACATTGATGAAGCTGGCATTAAATCAGATGAAAATAAAACCTTAACAATGATGATAAATCATTTTGTAACAAGCATGGTACTGTACTACTACACATTAAGCGATATACGAGAAAATAAGAGTTACCCCATCTCCGTCGAAGATTTAATAAGTCGCGCACCAAAGCGGATCTCACGCGATCGATCGATCGTGTCGCGCACAACGTCGTCAACACCGTATATTTCGAGAAGCCCCCGTGAATTTCCGGTCGTATCTCGGCATAATATCTTTCTCTCTCTTTCTTTCTCTTCGTCTTCGCCTCCGCGAAGTTCGCGAGGGAATACGAAGGAGAGAGAAACAGAAAAGAAACACGCGCTACACACCCTATAAATACGAGCGAGTAATTGATTCGGTAATAACTAACTCAAGCAACTCCTTCCTCCTCCATCGTCGACCTTTCTCAACCTCCTCCACCTTCGCGCATAAATATGTATGCAGGCAATAATATAAGCAGGCGCGCGTTGTTGGTGTTTCAGAAGAGACGCCTTTCAGGACCCCGAGGTGTACTATACGTCACATTCTTTTTCTCACGCCGGCGCTGTACATTTCTCACGTATTTACTTAATCTATTATCCATCTTTTCTTTGTACTCTCTTAAACTGAAATAGTCACTTTAAAATTTAAAGCAACGACACAAGATTTCACCGAAGATCAATGAATGTTTCATTAATTTTCAGTGAAAACACACTCATACTTTGTTCCTCCGTCTTATATTTCATGTCTACCTTGTCTAGCTCATCGTCATTAATTTTTTTCTTAATCGAAGAGCACAAGAAAAAAAATCAGTCCACAATTTTTATGTGAAATCTATTCTAGAGTTACTTCATTCTCAACTTCTAGCTAATCTCCAATCTATAATACAGTATCTGAATTAATTACGAAATCATTCAAATCTGTCAATTTATTCTGCGAATTGAATATCTGAAAATCTCGCGATAAATGAGGATTTTAGGACGCTAAATAGCAATTAAGTCGGGATGAGGGTTAAACGCGCGCGACCCAGATCTATCGCGAACCTGTCGCGTATCTACGAACACCGCGACCATCGTAGGAGAGGACGTGCGACGTTATTAATGCGTGCACGGAAGTTTTCCGTAACCGATACCTGGCTCTGGTTCTCCGGTTACCGGAGCAGAGCGCACTTGGTACCACGAACGTACGGTACCGTGAACGTCGTCCGGTCGTCCCGCTGCTCGAACATGCAATTTCGCGGACCGATCCTTCTCTTCTTCGTCGTGTCTGTCCCCGATATCCACCAGTCTGAGATCGATGATTTCTGCGTCCCGCGAATCTCTCTCTCTCTCTCTCTCTCTTTTTCACAAACTCGTCCTTTGATGCGAATCACGATTAAGTATACATTGTACGGAATTTTTAATCTGTCCGATCGAACAGCAGCTAATAAAATTGTTCGAGCGCTTCTTTAGAAGCGAATTGAAATTTTATACGACTTTTATTATTGAAATATTTAAGAAGAAAGAGAAAAGGTGGACAAGTTAATATCTTTCCTTGAAGATTAATTGTTAATTCGTTAATGCATATAATTACAAAGAGGGCAAGATAATGAAATATCAATATATATATTAACATTAAATATAATCTCATATGCGTTCTTGAATAGAAATTTTGTTCATCTAAATTTGTATGTTGATTTATTTATACTACTGATATGACGAAAGCTTTTAATAATTCGACGCTGTAGCTAGCAACAAAAATAATGAATAAGTGTTGGAAAGAGCCATATTGCCTAATTGTTAATTTACACGCGTAATGAGAAAAACACATCGCGAACAATTCTATTGCACTGGATTAATGGTTCTCAACGGGATGACCGGCAATAACAGCGCAACCGGCGGGCCGACAGGAGCAAAAGAAGGGCCTCCACCACACCTCCTTCTCGCGCCCCCGAGTAAGTAGGTAGCCGGCTATTTATGACTATTGCGTCCTGCCCACCTCGTTTCATTACCGATGCATTGCTGGATGCCAGCGGCGGCGTGCTGGTCCCCCAAAGTCACGCGACCATAAGTGCACCGACTCGTAAATGCGCGCCGCGACGCCACCCGGGAAATTGGATTTTAGATTACGATTTTGCCCTCCGCGGGGGAAGATTTTGCAAGTCTCTCTCGTAAATTCCTCGTATGCCTCGATTATTCTATTTCATCACAGAAATATATAAAGAGAGATATAGGTATACCAAGAGACTTAATGAGTGTACAAGATATTAATAGCGCGATCGACACTTAAAAATAAATTAACGCATCGCAAAAAAGGAACGAAGTTATCTCTTATAAGTACCCATTAAATTGCAGAATATATCTGAACCGTGTATGTTATATCGTGAATGTCTATTAAATTTGGAAGCGCATTTACCAAGGCATTTACATTTATATATATGGGAGGGATTTAATAATGGAACTGAATGGTCTCATTCATAAAAAGAAAAAAAAGTTAATCTCACAACAAATTTTATATGTATATTTATAACTTAACATATGATTAGCATTATAAAAATAATTTTTCCTCAAAATGAATCTTTATATACAGTTGCTTAATGTATTACGTCTATAGTCTCTCGTTCAAACATTTTGTATAATTAAAAAGCTCAAAGTTATTTTATTCTGATTGCTAGATGCAAGACATCGAAATATATAGGATGTATAAGATACATCAAGAATGATGTACTCTTTCGTGTTCAGATCGTAAAAGAAGGTGTCTAACGGGGAAGTTGGACAGCGTATAATAGGAAATTCGCGGCACGTGATCGACGCGAGAAGCACGTGTCGGCGGCCCATCATGGGCGATTTGGGTTTTAGATACCACTGATACTCGGTGAATGGAAGGAAGGGTACTAGCGAAGGAGGAAGCCACGTGGTACAGGCACCGACACGCGCTCAATCCGCTCGTCGTTTTAATGACCCCCTCATTATTGTGTCTCGACAAATTAGTCTTGTTATTCTCACACCGAGTGCATGATTCTCTCGCACGACTATCCTTTCAATCTCGTCCATCGCGTTCTCGCGCGTCAACATTAATATTACCTCGAATCGAGAAACAGTAATAATTTACAAGAATAACTTTAGACTTAGACTTATATTCCCAGAAACATCAAACAGTTAGTTTGAAAAGTGTTTCACATACTTAATCTTTCATTAAACAATTTATTTAAATCTTGCATCCTCGATTATTATAGAATAATTCTATATTGTTTTGCTATTGTTATTCATATTTTATCAATTCAAATTCTTATCTCGATTTGACCTAACTTAAAGGAAGAGGATAAGGGAGAGCGGAGTTATATTATAATATATAGTTGCTAGAACAAGATGGCTAATCGAGGAGGATTATGGGTGGCGAGAAGATTACCTTTCTTGCACGAGATATTTTCTCGGTACCGTGATCTCGTTACGCACGCGACACCCTCGCGTCTATTTATCATCCTTTTACAACCTCCAGCGCGGTATGATCTATGAGAATACAGTGCACGCGGATTGTCTGGACATGCACGTGGATCAACACGTGGCTAGAGGCGACGGGCCGATAATAGGTTTGGAGAAAGCCTGTCGATCATAATCGTCGATGCACGACAGACTGATAAACAGAGACTGCTTGCTAATCTTTTTTTTTTTAAGATTTCCTATCTGCAATAAGGAAAATAGAGAGAGAGGGAGACAGGAGAGAGGGAAAATAAATTGTTTTTATTTATTTAAAAATAATAAAAACGATGCGATCGTGTATAATGAAAATATTCAAATAATTTTGAATTAAATTTAGAAATGTATCATCCCATCACTCGAATATTTTAATGCAATTTTTACGCGCGAAAGATAGAATCTTTTGCACTTAATTATTATTATGGCATATTAATTTTAAGAGCCAAAGAGTAATTAAAGTCGCGACGTGCGAAATTCCACGCCATAGTTTCATTATAATAAAAGTCGAAACTCTCCGGGCCCGGAAAGAAAGACATCGGGAGTCCACCTTACTCTTTTCGCGGCGCGAGGAGCTTAATAAGAACGGAGACGGTAATTCGCGAAAAGTGCATCGCGTCGCATCCGCGCGGGAGAAAGAGCGAGTGATGTTCATCCCACGCGGACATAATTGAGTCCTCCTCCGTCTCGCGCGGACCAGCCACCCGCTTCTTCCCCGTCGTCGACGAGCGTGTGCGGTATGCGCGACGGAGAAAAAGGAGATTTGTCTCTCTGTGCGCGAGCACTCCGGTGGATTCGCGGATGAGAGTCCGCACACCGAGAGGACGAGCCGGTTAGGCAGAAGGGGGTGGTGGCAGAAAGAGGGACAGAGGCGGGTAAAGGGGCTCTCACGTTACCGAGGCTGCGGCCGGGTGTCGGGTTACCTCCGACCTCATCTTCCTCCGGTGCCTCCGCGAGTTTGCCATCATCGACAACGTCCGTCCGTTCGTCCGTGTGTCCTCGCGTCTACCGTCCGACGCTCTCGACACCGATTTTTGACATCCCCCGCTTTCTTTTTTGCCCAAAGTGCGGATCTGTGTGAGAACTTAATGAAACTTAAGCTTCAGGAGCTAGCCTAACTCTGTCCTCCCTCTGCTGGACATTATATCGGAATAATCTCATTCGGAGATAAAATTATTAGCTGCAAAATCATTATCTTCTCAACTCGCGTAGAGAGATGAATGTTATTCGAAATAAAAACAGGCTGAGCGTAGAATTTCCGACAATTTTAGGATTTGTTTCGACCGTAGCGTGTGTGTTACAAAAAAAATTATTAACGAAAATGTGTAGAAATTAAAAATATATACGCGTGAAAAAAATGCATCTGGTTTCATGTAATCCGTATCCATTATGCATATCTTATCAGTCAAAATAACGATTACGTTATTATGTTATAGTCGATTTACAACAACAGTAATAACGATTATCGCATAATTAATTGTCTATATGACGCAAGCGCGTGCGCGTTTATTATACGAATGAAAATCATCGCTACACGCATTTAGGTTACCCCTGTGGTTGTTTACGGAAGGAAGATGTATGTATATTTAGGGGGACGATACGCGTATTGTCGGAAAGGGTGGTTGTTTCCCGTTATGGACACCCCTCGATGTCGGTATCGATTATACACCCTCCGACGTATTACCGAAGCGCGCGCGGTGAAGCGCTGAAGAGAGGGACCGTTTTAATTATCTACTGAAGTAATTATATATAAAAGGGCTGCGTGTGTATATGTGTGTGTGTACGCGCGAATCGATAAGTCAAGGGCAGAAACATCGCGAAGCCGAAAGTTTCCGAGAATGGAGATACTTGTTAGGCTGCCGCAGATCACTCGCTTAACAGACGAGTTGTGAGGAATCGATGATGCGAGAGAGATATGCTGTATTAATATGCGGTAATTAGATGCGAATGTGCAGGTATTTAATTTAGACATCTAATACAAATGTCTAATTAAATCAAATCTATGTAGCTAAAATTTTTATTTTAGGACGTTTGACATTTCGTTTTGAATTTCGCTATCTCTCTCGAATCTTCTTCTTTAGCTTATATAATCTTCTCTCTTTCTTATACTTGTATATATTAGATTTAGATATATACAATGCTCATCAGAGATGAGTCTTAAAGCCGTAATCAGACTAAAGATTGAGATTAAGATTAGATTGAAATATAACCAATCAGAATAAAGAAAACAAATCTCAAGTTTGTAAACTTTGCTTGATGAAATTTTAATCTAATCCCAATCTCAATCTCTAGTCTGATTACGGCTTAACGATGATTATAAACTTGAACTCATGTTCGGTTATCATTTAAGTTGAAAATTACGAGAGTTGAGAATAAAGGCAAATTCATAATTTAATAAGGTTTACGTTAGATATGAAGTTTTATATCTAAAATAAATTTTACAAATTATAAATTTACTTTACTCTTCATTCATTATTCCCTGTAAATATTTCAAAAAATAAAAAAAAGGTAAAGATTTCCGAGAAAGTCTCTTTATGCTCTTTCGTATGCAAAAATTCATTTATACGTGAAAAATGAGACAAACACTTTTCAAACGTGCGTCCGATCTGTCATCGCGCAAATTTCAAAAGTCACGCACCTTTCGGGAAAGGGATATAATCCCACTGACAGAGCGGAGAGACGCGGATCGTAGGAAGGATACAGCGGGGGAGAAGTGGAAAAAGTTAGTGAGACAGAAGGAAAGAGAGAGAGGGAGAGAAGCACGGGGTAATTTAACACCGGAAGCGTCTTGAGAGAGAGCGTGACGCCACCCTGAAGGTGCAGGATACGCGGCATGGATAGGTAGATAGAAGGTGGGGCGAAGAAGGTGGAGACGACGGTGATGGTGCAGCCAGCCGGTGGGAGTCGGTCGGTACTCGTCGAGGCCGCCATGCAAGGCGAGCTTCCTTCGTATTTCTCTTCTATATCTCTCCTCTCCCCTTTTCCCCTTTATCGTTCCGCACAAGCTTTCCCTCTCCACCCTGTCTTTCGCTTGATATCTCTTTTTTTCCTCTTTTAATTAGAACAAGGTGATTTCTCTTACTCTATATTCAGTATATTTCTTTGCCTAGACTTGGATTATTTTTCTCGACGCATTCGCGATATATCTCGGGTTTTAGAAACTTTTTTTTTTTTATTTGAAAAAAGGAATCTATTATATTTGATAAGAAAGACGTGTGAGGAAAGGAGACACTTTTGACACTTCAATGTTAAGATATTTCCTCGGTTTCATGATTCTCTTATGCCCGATGCATTTATTTATTCCGATAGTTTAATAAGTATCTTAATCTGAATCCTTTTAGCATAAGAGCCTTAATTAGGCTGGAATAAGTAAGCTTTGAATAATCGCGCATCAAACAAATCTAACAAAACCTTAGTATTTTTATTTTAAAATGCAGAACGTTAATTATTCGATTCAATTATAGCTCTTGCCGCAATCAGCATTATTATTTGCACTAGTTTGACAGATCAACAAAAAATCTACATAAGTCCTGCCTCCCTTTTTTTTTCCAATTAGCCCCGTCGCCAACATCCGTCCTTCATTTTAGATCACCGTATCGACGTCGAGACACTTTTCTCTATTCCCCCCCGCTGTCCTCGTCCTTTTGCACCGGTGTGTGGCCGGTCTTATAACGTACACGCTCGCACGTACATAAGTACGCACCTACCTACGTCCAGGGGGATTGAATTACCACCGCGAGCCCCTATGTGTGGCAACTCTCTTACTTAACCTACCGTCTGTCGGGGAACTGTATCGGCACATTTTTCCTCCACAGGATGTCCCGCAAACGGGCCGACCTTCTTTTAAACCGGGTACGCAGCTTGTCGCGCGCGCGAATGCGCGATCGTTTTATAAAAAGCTAGATCTACAGACAATACAATCAATCAGACTAACGTTATAAAATCAAACGTGCGTAACTTTGCGATTTTACAGGTACTTACATGTTTTTATCTTGAATTTTATCTTGAATTTTTATCTTGAAATTTTATTAATGTATATAATGTATATTTAGAATTTTTTTTAGCAAATAAATAATTTAAAAAATTAATAATTGCGATATAAAGGTCTGTTACTTTTCAATTAATTTCGGGACGATCGCACGTGTGTATTCTTCGATCCGTGAAATTACCGCGTTTGACAACAAAAAATCGCTCCATTATCGAGTTTCGCGATGCATTCACGCGAGAGGACTTCTGGCACATCGCGTGCAGGCGACACACGAGTGCGATGGGTTAAGGTTCCCGAACGAGAAGCAAGGTATTTTTTTTTTTCTTTTTTTTTTTTATACCCATGGGGGGCCACGCAGAAGGGGCTATAGGGGGAGGCCCGCCCACATTGCAGCGCGAGGGGGCTCCCCTTTCCTTTCCTCGATCGCCGAAATCTCCGATCTGTCAGACTCGATAAGAGACCACCGACCGGATATTTATTATTTGTAATTTACATGACGAGGTACGCCTCGTTAAGTCGCTAAGTCGCAGGGACTAGAGCGTGCAGCGAATTTCATGCGTGTACGCGCAGGGACGACAGGATCGCTCGATACAAAATTTACGTAATTTTCGTTTTGATTAACGTCGATTTGCCATATATTTTATGATTCTTATTTGTAAGAGAAGTTTCTATCAAATGTATTGGATAATTGGAAAAATATATGATACACTTTTTTATATTATATAGGTTTAAGAAATAAAATTTTCTTATTAAATATATTTTCCACTTATTAAAAATAAAATTCGGATAAAAATAGATCGTCTAAAATAAATAAAGTTTAAGTTATGTCATGATACATAAGCGTGCTTTTAATTTACAAGACATGCTATAATAAAAAAAAACAGAGATCTCGCGAAAGAGATCTCATTATATACTTTTCCTCGAATATCCAAGATATATTTAAAAAATAATTATAATAATTACTTTTTAAAATTAATAAAAGGTGTACAAAATTTATATTCAGTACATACATATCGAAATACACATATGACACATAAAATGACAAATAGATTTGAAAGTCTATCGTGCGCGAATTATAAATCGTTTAAAGTAGACTTTATCACGCAAATATATTTAATATAACACAGTTATCTATAAAGTCAACAGAATCTCAATTTACAGTAAAGAGAAAGAAATTGCCTTTCTAGTGTTGTCAGAAACGGGGGGACAAGATTGCTTATCCATTGATGCTAATAGATTTTCCCAAGGGTGTGAAAAAATCTGGGGGGGCCTGCATCCGAGCAGGCGCTGGCGCAGAGAAAGGATAAAAAATTCAAATGAGACAGAGGAGAGAGAAACAAAACGAGATGGAACGAGAGACAGAGACGCGCTGTCTGGCCACTCTATAATTTGTCGGGCTGAGTTACCGCCCTTGTCTTTGCTTAGCGCTGGGCGTTTGTTCGTTCGTTCGGTTCTCTCTCCGGTGATGCTATCGGTGCATACCTTGCTAGACAGGTGGCCACCCCGTGACACCCACACACACACACATACACACACATACATATATGCATACACACTTGACGCGATGCACCAAGCGATGCATCAGTGTGCATCGCCAGAATTCGGCGCTCTTTATTCCGTATGCGCGATGAACGACGAGTGATGCGTAAAGGAAGATAAAACTGACTCGTTCCATTCGTTCTACTGTCATGTATGTATTATGTAATGCGCGAATTAAACGTCGCGCAATGCCGATTGCAGACATTGCCTGACTGGTTAAGAATAACTTTGTTCGCTAGCATCATTAATGTGTCATAATTTGTAATATTTTAATGGCTCTTCAGTCATACCTAAAATACAATTTTTTTTCTTCTCGAATAAAACATTAGGCACTTATAGCATTTCGCTTCTCGTATATCATGTTAATCCACGCGATTGTGAAAAGAGAATATTATATTAATATTTATATTATATTAAGAAGAGACATATGTCATGTATGTAACGTCAGTGATTTTAAGACGAATTCACTCTATCCTCTCAAGAGACGACAAAGTGGCCCTTATTTTCTCTGAGGAATCTTTTATTAAGTTACGGAGAAATTGCTCGCGAGAGAGGTTCCATTTCAAGTTAGCGCGATGCCTGTCGCGTCTGCGTTCGATCGCCAGGCGATAGAGTTAAGATCGAGGGATCCAGCACGGTAGTTCGCACCCGTGGAAACCGTCTGTGTGGTCTGCATGGGTTCCTACCATCCGTTTCGAGCCCCCCTTCACCTCTCCTCTCTCCTCTCACCCTCTCTTCCGAGTGCTTCGCCAACGATGACGTTAGTAATACGATATCTGCCCCATCCGCGGCCCGCAGACGGCTTCCATACGGATGTTCCAAAGGGAATAGGACCGAGGAGGTGGCGTACCATTATCCGTTTATGGAACCGCGTTGACGCCCAGTGCCGATAACGGTAATCAGTTTTGCCGTACGCGCGACGAATCGGCGACGATTCGATGCATTCGCGACTGTACAGCAGCGGTATACGGTTCTACGTTGACAAAGAGATAGAGAGAGAGCTGACGTTAACCCAGGTTGACCCTAAACTTACAAAGTAACACTAAGGAAATAAGACTATTTTAAAATCATATTGCGATGCAACTTATAAAACAAGTTGTTTTTGCTACTACTGTAAAATATATTAAAGTAAATTTTTTTTACCGGGGAAATTTTACCGCTTGTGCGAAAATAACGAGATAACAAAAGAACTCTTTTAGGTATTTTGTTCAAAAATTAATTTATGAAATATTATATTGTCATTTATATACGAGAGGAGAATTGAGCCATAAGATGTCTTCAACGAGCTGTATTCTCGAAAGCTATTAGAGATGTCGAAAGCAATTTTTTTTTATTTTAAATTTCATCGGACCTTTATTTTTCATAGACAAGTGCGGGTATCGTTGCCAGATCATTCAGGAAGGCAGGAGAGAGCAACCTTTTCATTTATTTTTGAATGAAACCTTATGTTTTTTCTTGCATAAATCGATTCTTTTCATCATTCCGCGTGTAAAAATGAGATCACAGAAAAGTGAATATTTTACTAGTTGTTTCAAATTTATATATCAGGATAAGATATGAGATAACTCGAGATAAGATATGAGATATAACTATTAAAGTATTCACACTTTTCGATAATCTGATCTTGGTACTTTCATACGTAGGAGAGAATCAATTTATGTAAGAAAAAGCAGACACGCGGTTCCGTTTTAAAAAATGAGAAACATTTCCCTGACCCCCTTCTCTCCCCGTTTCTTCAAGGGTCCGGCGGCTGTACCCTATTTGTCCCGCGATGGATCTCAACGAGCTTAACACTGAAGAAGAATGTTGTCGCTATATCCCTAATAATTTTCGAGAAAAACAGCTTGTAATGCTTTACATGGACCATCCTGTATGTCTTCGATAATTTATTATCAATATACAAGAAAGTACGCACTTCTCGCTCGTCACTGATTTTCACGACGATAAACGGCAGAAACGATTGTTTCGAGAAAACATTATAGATATTCGAGCCAGTAAGGCTGGCTGGCTGAATTTCCAAGAATGCTTGCGATTCTTGGTAACGTTGAGCAGAAGCCAGGTAAAAGAGAAAGAGAGAGGAGAAGGTGGAAGAAGACTTGGAGAGATGGAGGAAGGGGGCAGACGGCAGACAAATGAGTCGGGCCGCGAGACCCTGCGACTCGTTTAATCAAAGTTTGGGATGCGTGCCGCTCGGTTCCGAACTAACTACGTCCGATCATGCTACGAAGCCAGGCCAGCCTTACTATACTCTGCCTCGTGCCAGACACTCGTAGACATTACCGTGCAAGTCTACCTGCGACTCCACCTTTGGATTTCCTTGGCGGAACCTCGATCCTGTCTTCCCTCCGCGACTTTGTTGACTTTCGCGTTTTAATCGCAATATAGGGCAGCTAATTGAAAGACTATAAAAAACCTTGTTGAGCTCTGTTTATATGAAAAGACTTTTGATGCGCGATAGATTTACTTACAATTTTCTTTTTGATTCTAGTAAATAAAATATTTTGGTTATTCTAAATTAAAAAAAAATAATTAAATCTCTTAGCTATATTTAGAACGAATCCCGGATTAAATTAAATTTTACAACGTTATCTCGTATGTGATAACGATGAAAGATATCAATTTCCGACCAGCAAGGGGAGGCGCCACCGGAATTCCCCGACGAGTGGAAAAAGGGCACGTAGAGCACGACGTGTATACGCGACGATAAACGTCCCGAAGTCGGATGACGGGCGAACACGTGAGAGGACCGCGCGTGTTTCGTATGGGGCGAGATATAAAGTAAGTGGATATGGTCCCGGTCCCGGTGCGTGCAGGCACCTCGTAGATAAGCAATTACGATGGAATCTGCAGATAAGACGACAAATTCGAATTCCGAGATTCGGGGCCCCGATACGATCGACACGGGGCGTTCTCTTCGTCGCCTCTCTTTTCCTTCACCGTCAGATTCCACCGGAGGACTCCCTCGGTCGTGTCTTGTAAATCGCGCAATTTGCTAAATACAATAAATCGCAAACGACTGATATTGTTGATGTTATCTCTTTGAGTTGAAGAAAATTTTTGTCATATGTTAGATCGTCAGGAAATTATAAATCGCGAGATGTACAGGAAAAAGGTGCATGAATCTTAAAGACCAAAGAATCAAATATTCGAACAAATGCAATAACTCTCTTAAATAGAATCAGTGTATTGTCAGTGACATTTTCACTGATTCAGCAAGAGAGCAGGGCGCAAATTTTACATTGCAATAGTGTTTTCTATATTTTTATTATTACATAACACAAAGGAGCAGAGCGAAAATTCTCTCTACATTGAGTATAATATTTTTCTATATTTTTATAAATCTTTTTTTTTTTCTTTTATATAATTATATTTATTTTATCTTATCAATTTTTCTCAAGAGAATAGAACTTTATTTATGGACTTTCAAGTTTCCGATTAATTCGGAATGGCTTGTAAATACCGAAAAGAGACACGAAAGCCCTGCGATTGGGAGCAGAAAATCGATACAAATCGCCAAATTTGATTTTCCGATCGCGGCGTCGAAATACACGTGACGGCCGTTTGTTTTCGGCTAATATAAACCGTGTTGTTGCTGTGCGAGGCGATTTTCGTAAACTACGCCGGCGCGACGATGCGACCGCGACGTGTCGTTCGGATGTCAATCACGCACACGCATATTCGCGGCATATCGCGCTGATGCGTGCTAGTTGATTTCGCGTGCACGCTCTCTGCCATCCGAAACTGATAATGGGCGTTGCTCCATAGGTAATGCGATACGTTTGTACGTTGTGCGCATATATATGCACGTATATGTGCACGTGTGTGTTTGATAGCCGCGCATATTTAGTCATAAGATCAAACTCAAACGACTTTGCCATTATTTTCAACTCTAAACGCGAATGCAGTAGCATCGCGCGTTTGTCGCGGATTCGAAAAGGCGAATATATAGATACAATATATTGCATATACATAATACGCATTATGTATATAACAAGGATAATGATTGAGAGGTGACGATATATAATTATACGCCGAATTTTATTCGGCGCTCGGGGAAATTACGATTTTACGTGAAATATTATGTAAAAAAAGCACAATATATAAACTCGTGATTATATATGTTTTATTCGAGATTATTCCTTTTTTTCGGTTTATTATTTTATATCACATATTTTATTTTATTATACGCAGTTTTATATAGAGTATGTTATAATATTTAAAAATATACAACCTTGCATAATTTGTCGACAGTATTACAGTTACAGATTGACGGTATCGAATGTGTGTGTGTTCGGTAAAATAATAATTTTACATAAAATATACAAAAAAAAAGAATTACAATATTATCTTTATAATTATATTTTATTTAATAATTCAAAATTATTCCCTTTATTATTTTAGGAATATTTTATTAAATTTATTGTAGTTTTATATATGTATATATTTGGAGTGTTATAAATTATGAATGCACATTTTTTTCATAAATGTGCAATTGTCCTCGCGCACGTACATTGTTAACGCGTACGAGATTGGACGCAATTTCAATTGAGATGAAGAGTTCAAGGGTTAATCACCGTGTTTCTCCGCGATGAATCCTCGAGGATGTAAAAATCGGAAGTCGTGAATCGCAAGATTTATCGCGCTCCCGAGTATGGCTCCGATACTCACGCCCACGAGTAGTAGATACGTAGTATCTTTATTGATCACGATGCATCCTCTACCTATGTTTAATATCGAGATTTATGAGTTATGCAAACAATAAGAAAGTCTATCGTCGAAGTTTGAGGATGCCAGAAATGGGTCCGCTATCTTTCCTTCTTCCATGATACGTAAACTGATTTAATGTCAATCTTGTTTTTATCACTTTTAGACCTATTGCAGCGTAAGACAATTCAATTTATTTTTCATTAAGGTACCAGTGGATATTACTGCCAAATTCATAATTTTTTAACACACATACCTATATATTTTTTAAATTTTATATTCATAGTTTAATTAATCACAAGTAGCCAAGTCGCATATTTAACGATATTTTTAGTTGAAATGCATTTTCTACAAAATAGCAATTAAATTACAAGAGTCAATGATAGAACGCATAATTAATTTGAATAAGAGATTCGCGATATTATACAAAAATTAAATATTAATCATATTTGATATATATTTGAAATATTACAAGTTTTACGAATAAATAAATTATGATACGATTGGTCGACCGCATAGGAAAGGCAGGTGCGCCTGTCCAAAAAGGAGAGTTAGCCTCTTCGCATTGGTCCATCCGTGGTTTCCATGGACGCGAATAATCGATCTGTTCGCCGCTGACGTTTGTCTCTTCCACAGAGCATGCTCCAATGAGAGAGAAACTCGGCTTTCCTCGGTTGAGACATTGCGTAATCGTGTTACGTAATATATGCACTACCTCTAAGATGCGTAAAACAAAGTAATACTCTGGCAATTGAAAAATCTTGAATTCTCTAATAAGCTATCCTGATGAGATTGGTTCTAGAGTCAGCGAAATTATATAACTGAGAATTTCTTCATCGTTGAATATAAAAACAAATTATGCGCATTACGGATTGGAGAACATTTTTGAATTCTTTACAACCAATTACTGTAATATTTATATTGTGCAATTCAGAATACATGCTGACAATTAATATTATTTATAATATTTATTATAATCTCTTCATGTAATAATACAAATAACAAAATATTCATTTACTGTCATATATTATTTATGTTAATTAGTAATTACGTTATTGATATACTCGTCATTTAATTGCACGAGTGCACGTGGTGCTCCTGTGTATACCGGATTACATTATTATTCTTCAACCCTATTTATGTAACGCTCCGGCATGATATGTTTGAAATTTATTCGTAATTTAATTTTGCCTCGTATATAAACCCAGCTGTATGCGGACGATCGGATGCGCCGACCGATTTTGTTTCGGGCTTGCTGTCAGATCGCTCACAGGTAGCCCGACTCCGTATTACGTTACCCGCTCTGCACTCGCTCGATTGCGCCCGTTCGCTCGCGTTGTCGGCTGGACACGTCACCTGACTTTAACTTTGTTTCGAATTAATCGAACTCGAGGCGTCTCTCTTTGCGGAGACATGTACTCGTCTTGCGCGCGCGCGCGCGCGGCCGGTTCATTAAGTAAAATTGATTAGGTACCGCGCGAGTTATTGTTGAAATATGCGAATAAATTCTCTGATTCGATTTGATTATTTTTCTTCAGCAGCGAATAAAGAGTACAATTTCTTTATTCAGCGATATATCTTTTGCATTAACATCGTTACAATTTGTTGAATCTTGATGAATTATTAATATCGATTATAGATTATAAATGAATTAGTGATTGAATAGAAATTGCGTTGCTTATTTTAATTTTACTAATTAATTTTGAAATTGCAATATATGTTTGTTTTTTAAAAAACTATGTGTGGTGAAAATACGCGGTGAGCGAACACGGTCGTTTTTCAAATTCCCGTTTTGATATACATAACTTTGTTCCCGTGCAACTTCATGCTTTCGTCCTAACGCTTTGGCGAACTGTGCTTCGCCAATTCTACTCATTAACTATGTTGCACCGCCTGCAACAAAGTGCGCGCTTAAATTACTCGCCGTGAGTATCAGCCGTCAACGGCGAGAACTTGGCTCGTTAATGCGGTCGGAAACGACGTAGACCAAGTTCCAAGTTCTGCAACACCCTTACACGGATTAAGTAACGCTTTCGTGGATCTACGCTTCTGGCTTTGGATGGGCGGTATTGTGCAACGTGATTGCGGTGTTCTACTCTTCATAAATGACAGCGTACACGCGATAATGCGCATGCAATATGATATATATACATATATATATATATATATATATATTATTCTCTGTTATTAATTAGAGTACAGATAGACGAATATAAAAATGCGCGTAAATAATTGCAGAAAATATACGCAAATGAAATTTGCACGTCTCTTTGAAAATTATGGTTGTGTTTTACGAATTTTTACGAATGCAAATACTTCATATACATAAATGTATCATATTTTATATTAGAGATACAAATAATAGAAATTTACATCTCGAAATTTCGATCGTGATCTGTTTTGCAATGTGAAACGCAGTGGAGAAGTATTTTTTGGTTATAAAAAGTGAAAAAAATTTTCTGAGAAAAGAATCATAAATTATACATTATATCGAAAACGGACATGAACAAAAATAAGATCTACGCATTACGAAAGTTGCTCCCTATTTTTAAGAGATCAAGGAGATCGCTTTCCACTCTCAAGAACGTTACATCGGTAATTAATTTTACGTCTCGTTTGATGAAATTTATCTGATTTAAGTTAAATGTCAAAAATGCAAAGAATCTTTCGAATAACTTTTTTATCCCCCTCTCGTAGATTCATGCTCGCGACAATAACGAGACAAAGTTACGAGATCCGTTTCGCTCGATTTTCGATCAATGGAGAACGGTGAGGAGCGAATTCTGTTGGATAGAAGTTCGTGTACCGCGCGATTCCCCTCATCCAAACAGAGTCAGAACCAATCAATTGTCGAATCTCAATGCCAGGTGAACATAAAAACTCATTAATGCGAGGAGCAATTTTTTTCCTTAAGCGATAAAAGAAAAAGATTGCGTTGTTACGATAAGGGTAGAATTTTAAAATTTATAAATTAAAATTTATAATAAAAAAATTACATAATTTTGCAATAAATTTTGCATTTATAATAGTATTTGGATATGTAGAGTGAATTTTGGAGTTCGCTGCAACAGACCGCCTCCGACGATAGCGCGAAAGATGGCGATGGATTCGCAAGGGAGGAACATTCTGACGAGGCTTTGAAGTTCGCGTTTCCCAAGAAGGTCAAGGCTCGTGGAAGAAGAAAAGCGACCGCCAGCAAGCGTAGAGTCACGTTCGCTGATCATTAAACTCGTTCGCGCGGCGAGCATTGCATTACATTACAATAAAAATTGCAGCAAATGCAGATATTATATTACACCCATTCGTCCGATGTCCGATCAGATTTTCCCGCGTAATAAGATTTTTCGATCAAAGGTGCGAGAGCGAATAATGCAGTTTCATCGTCAGAAAATTCTGTAACTCTGATATATTTGTTAAACGATATCATCGTGGTCCTCTGATCATTAAAGATATATACGAAATTATTATTATTATTATTGTTATTTATTTCATAAGAATTATATGTATTTTTTACTTATACTTGAATGTTATATTTTATTACTTTGTCGACATATATTGTTTGATATCCGCGAGATCGATCGATCGTCGATTGTCGGATGCAATATCACTTTTTGAACGATCTGCTGAAGCTTCAGACTATTCGTGACATCTGCAATAAAATTTCCCGATATTTCAATTCCTTAAAATTTCAAGTGGACTTTTACACCATTTTAATTAAATTTATATGATTAAACAAGCATGAATGGATTTAAGATATTGGCATTGCAAGATCTATCACATATGCTGTCCGCTAAATGCCTGCAGGTATCTATCAAGTTTTGTCAACCTCGCCACTTAGTAAAAATTAATTGTTTGATTATAAATAATATATGACAAAAATATTAAAGAGAAAGAGGGAGAGAGAAAGAAAGAGATATTATAATTAATATAACATCTCAACAAGTTTTTATGCAATTTGTATTCATTTTTAAAATTTAATTGAATACATTATATGTATTGAGAATAACATTATGTATAAAATTTCGCAATTTTCAAATCAGCCTACAAATTTTAATTATGTGAAAATATTCAATATATGCATTTTTAGACTTGATAATAAATATTTTTATTCTCGAAATATAAATTAGCATGAAATACACGTACCTACGAGCATAATTAAACGCCGTTTATGGAATTTATTCAACCTCTCTCGCGAGGAAAAAAATGCTCGTGAAAGCAAGATCATCAATTCATCCAAACTTTCCAACGGTGTGGAATCCATCTTTACGACGCAGATGACTTCATCTGACATCGCGGCGATAATTCTCGGCACTCGGTCGCCCATGCATTTTTTAAATTTCGAAACGAATACGAAGAAGTGTCCGAAAGCATTGCTGGATGATAAGCCAGCTGATGATTACGACTTTATACATGGCGACAGAAACGTGACTAACAATAAAATCTACGGTGGTTGCGCTTCAAAGATAGTTTCCACGCTTCAAGAAAGTCAAGAACCTACATTTGATGATACGATCGAGCAAGTACGGACTGATAATTTGTCGGCTGTTATTGCTGCGAGAAACATGGATGCTCTGCCTCCTGTGAAATCGGAATCGAAAACATCGGACATCAAGCAGCAGCAATCGCGAGACCGGTTTAAATCACCGGACGATCAATATTCACAAGAATATGATATATCGTCGCAATCTCGGGAATTGCAAGATTACACGCACAAGGATTCTGTTTCGAATACAACGGCTCGACTTCAGCAGCAATCGCAAATTACTCGGTGCATCTTGCAAACGCCTGCGATCATCTCCAAAACATTATCATCTTCATTTGAAATACTTGAGCAGTCGAACACAACGAAGAGATGCACAAAAGATACTACGAAAACATCCGCAATATTATCCGCAGAAATAGGTATAAAGACACTGTACAAATTTAAATGACACTTGATGTAACGAGAAATATTACATAGTTTACATGCTATAGAGATACCGCGCAATATTCCGTTGAAATGGTCTTCCATGAAGCAACCATGTCCTTGTCGCAAATATCACACGTGGAAAATATCCCCCGGGATCGAAAATGACATAAACCGCGACGATGTCTTCGCTTCTGATACTCGAGCGCTGCAACGAGAACAAAGTACACGCTATGGATCATCTCAATTTCATGGATTGACTTGTTTCGGAAGTACGGAGAATCAAGGGTCTCGAAATCTTTCATCGTGTCCATCTTCCGTATCACGTCGTAATTTCTCCTCGAAAAGTTGCACCGTGATCCAGAGTTCTGTTCGAAAAATCGAAACTTCGAGGAAAGATATGTTTAGCGCGAATCTATCAATCATTCGCTTGAAAAGTACGCGAGAAACATATCTATTAGGTTCTTTAAAATCTTAGATAATAATTTATTTCTCTGAAACTTATAATTTAAGTAATTTTTCCAAATCCATGTGTATATGCAATCCAATTTTTTTCGAAAATTTAATTTTTTTTTCTATATAGTATATAATTAAGAGGAAAAGTAGATGTCTAATAAAAATAAGTATATCTTATATTATAATACATGTAATTAATATCAAAGATTTGAAAAATCAATGATCACTGATCACAGATCGCGTATCCCTGATGAAACTGCAATCATTTTCTTGCGACGCTTCGAAAAAATCCTCCGAAGAGAATGACGGATCTAAATCGCAACAAAAATCGAGATACAAAGTCGAGGACTCGTGTTCTCGGAAGGATCGAGATAAAAGCGAGAAGAGGTGCGAGAAAACGCGTTCGCGACGAAAAGAGGCGTGCGGTCGGGTCTCATCTCGCAATGGTACGTGTGAAAAACGTCAGGAGAGCGAATGCGAATCGTGCGTACATCACACATGTCCCGAAGTGCGGATACAACGACGATGCAATTGGGAGAGGGAACAGTGTCCGGAAAAGGCTCGCCGAAAACGCGACGCGAAAGAACGAGCCGCGAAAAGGGATCCTAGTTGTTCGCAGAAACAGGACATTGATACGAAATGCAGTCAAAGTAAAGCGCATAATTAAAGGCATAATTATTTTATTATCTACTTACGTTACGGTATATACTGTAGTTGCTTTAATATTCAAACTTAATTTTTACACGATGCATCGCGTACGTAGAATATTTTATATTAATATCTCGGATTCGCGCAGAGTAATAGATAGAAATTATTATATTGCTCTTATTTCATTATTCGACTTTAATATGAAGTCGGTATATCTATTTGTACATATTTCTCCTTTTTTTCTATTTTTCCTCATTTTTATTTATATATTGCACGTGTTTATATTTCTTTTATATTATTTTATTTGGCACACACAATTTCTTGTCTAAAATATGCTACCTTTAATTCTCCGATATGTGGATCGTCAGGACAACGATCGAAATCGTGCACACGACGCAAAGATTGCGAGAAACCTCCGCTGGTGGTTTGCAAGAATTCAGCGAAAAGGAAGAATGATTGCCGTGAATCGAAATTCGATAAGAAAAAACAATCAAAGTGCACCGGGAATGATCAAAAACGATCCGAGAGCTGTCAGAAAAGAATTTCTTCGCGAAGCAGAGGTGATAAAAACTGCGGCAAGATAGACGGAAAACGACATTACTCGGAACAAACAATTTTCTCCATTTCGCGAGATCATAGATCTTTCTCCACCTTCATTCCCGATATCGTTCTCGATACGGACATGAGAAAAACGACGAAGGCATTTTACTCTAGCTGCGGCAAAAACGAGAAGAAGGATATAAAACAGGGCCCGTCTTGCCAGAAACAAAAGAGAAAGTGCGAGACCACGAAAAAAGATGAAACTAAAAAGAAATGTGTGAAAGGCCCAGCCAAGTGCATGTCGAGAAAATCGATTGTCGATGAGACGCAAGCCTGTCAGTCAAAAAAAGCAAAAGATGAAGACAAAAAATTTAAAGTTTGCGAACCCACGCAAAAATCTTGCAGTCACGTGGAATACTGTGCTAACAGAAAGATAGAATCTATTACAAAAGGTAAGTAAGTTCTATGTTGTAGATATTCTGTGTGTAAATTCGAATCATAAGTTTTTAATCCTCCCTTTGTATTTATACAGATTCTTAATTAATTTCAATATTTTAATTTTTCTTTGCAGACAAGAAGCCGAAAGAAAAAGCGGCGAAAAAACAGCCACCAATTACCGTGAAAGGTAAAGTCTCTGAATTTTTAATTATCTCTTTATAATATCGCAGTCTACACAGAAAAGGAGCCTCATCCTAAATTATTTTTAATTTTATTTTTCTTTGCAGATAAGAAGCCTATGGACGAATCGATAAAAAAACAAATAGAACGCGAATACAAAGAGATAGATGAGTGTAAAAAGGGTAAAGTTATAGAGAAAAAAGAGAAAAAGAAGGACTGTACAAAATACAAATCAACGGACTTGGATAGCGTAATTAATCTATATAAACAAGAAGAAATAAAAAATAATGAAAAATTTAGAAGTGTGCTGAATAAGCCAATCTTTTCTAATTCTATCGCATACAAAATGCTGAGCATTCTATCTAATATCATCAATGGCAAGATTTCAATTATCCCCAAGTTAGTATTTTAGCTTAGATTTTATTTCTATAATTAACTATCTTTTTAGAATCTAAAAAATCAATAAACTCAGAGAGAGAGAGAGAAAAATAAAAAAATTTATATTAAATATGTATTAAATATAGTTATATTATAAAAAAAAAACTTTGCACACATTAAAAGATATTTTATATATAATATCTTCTATAATATCTCTTATTCTAATTTCTTATTTTATAATTTGTACTATTGGGATTATCCACAATTGTAATTATTCATGTTATATTGCAACTATTTGCGATCAATAATCCATTATTGCTTATAATAATAAGTTATTTCATACGATGCAATTACAGAGATATCAAACTGTTGAATGTGATGTTTGATCGATCATTCTCTACCACAAAAGTGAGTTATCAGGATGATTTTGCTATCAAGCGAACTACGGATCATAGTAAAACGGTTCAAAACTATTCTGCAAATAACAGCGATTTTATTCACGGAGATGAATCGCCAAATTATATCGAAATAGAGAATGACGACGAGGAAGAGGACGATTATGATTGGATCGTTGGTCGACCGACTTCCGAAATCAATTGAATCCTAAAGGTCAGAGTAAATTATATAAATTATATATTAATATAATATTAAATAATGTAATTACTAGTATTAAATTTTATATATAAAATTTATATATATTACATTTTTATAAAGTTTTTAATATGCAAAGAAAATAAAAATTTATATATTTTGTACATTTTATAATAATATATTTGAAAAACGTATCGGTAACTTGATAAAAAATAAAATACAGACGAAGTTTGCATACCATGTAACATACATCTATGCTTGTTACGTCTCGTTTTCTTTTCTCTTTTCTTGTCCTCAAAATTCGAAAACTTCCAAAATATTTGCATTTATTTGTTTCAAACATTGCGACACTTGTAAGCGCACAATTCTCTCATGTGACGAAAGAATATAAATGTATTTTTTTTTTTCATCTACGAATATATAATAGCGTTAATAAATTTACATTCAGGTGCGAAAATATCTTGGCTAAAATTATGATTCGCCTGATCGTATATAAAATAATTAATTGTTTTGAGATACGACTCGCTCGAGCCTCTTTGTCCTAGATAAGTCGATTGTTCCCTGATATTATTTAACCCTCCCTTCCGTTATAGACGACAATTCAATTATTCTCCGACTCGGACGCGCATTCAATTATTCGTCCGATAGACGGACGCGAACGTTGTGCGAGCAACGCACTTCACCGGGGTATTTCTCGCGCGTTTCTTCACGAAACGTCTTTGTAGCGCGACGGAGGCGTGAATGGCGCGATGGGCCAGGAGGCCCAATTACGAGTTTATTCAGTCCTCGCCACGGGGCATCTCGCGGTGCCGTTCGTATGCATCTACCTGGCGCCTGTCCCTTTATCTCTAACGTAAGAGCGAGAAAGAAGAGCACACACACACACGCCGAACGAACTCTTAGGGCAGGGAAGGGAAAGGGGGAAACATTGAAACGCGGGACGTATACAGGGTGGAGAGAGAACGTGGTGAGGACGTCTCTGCGGGATTCCCGCCGCCACTTATGGGAATGTGATACGAGCTTTTCGTCGGATGCTCTCTTGCGTTTTCGCATTGTTACGCAACCGTCCTTCTCGCGTCCGCGTCACCCTCGTGCACCCCGACAAAGGGAATCAATGTCAATGCGCGCTGCGCCGTGCCGCGTACACGTCGACGGGGAGAATGCGAAGAGGGAACGCCGAAATAATGATCGCGAGCGTGTAATAAGCGCGCAAATGCGTGTGAATGCAAACCGAATCGGATGTATGTTACATTGTAATGATTGAGCGAAGAATCGAGAGTTTGAGCTTTGATCAACTTTTTTTAATTTAAATTCTTGACGATGATAAAATTCTTATCATTTTATTACCGTGTCGCTAGCTGTTCGAAATTGCTATATTTATTATTAAAACATTTCTTCCTAATGTCAAAACATTGTTTCATTCTTATCATTTTTTAATTAATTAAATGGTATATTGTTCTTTGCTCGTTCTTTTTTTGCTCTACAGTGCTACATAGTTTATAGAGATACTGTGTTCTAGAGCATTTTTACAGAATAGATCCATAAGACTTTAATTAATCTGTCGTAATTAATATTACATCTTTGCCCCTCGTCACAAGATATATATATATATACTTAAAATAAGTAAGATATATAATACTTTAATATATTTCTTATAAAAACTTGATCATGTTATGTTATTTTAAGCTCTGTTTCTACTCTCTTTTAATTTTTGCTCTGCTAATATCATTCAATCGAATTTGTGTTAAAAGAATATAAGAAATATATTACTCTTTACATTCGTACTTACATTCGTACGTATAAATATAGATATATACTTTTTAATATCGATTTATCTCAGTTTCCCTTTTTATTCATTTTTCATAAAGATGTTCACATCGTGTTCAATCAGACACGAGAAGTAAATTGACGATAAGTGCATCCAAATGATTACGGATCGGCGCGAACTTGTCCCATCAGCAAGATCGACCGGTCGATTCGGTGACCCTTTAGGGCGAGTCCCTTAGACATCACATTATGGTATCAACGACTTTATCGTGGACCACAAACCGCTGGCATCCGTGTCTCGGGGATGAATGGCGACGCGCCACGGGTGGCAGGGGGTACCTACAATCCGAATAAAATGTATCAATTCGTGATGCCGGGCTTCCTTTCCTTTGAGAATCGATTGTTGCGCTTTTCGGAGGAAGGAAGTCTCGCGCAACGGACATCCATTATTATGTGACGAACAACGTGCTATATATGTATATGTAGCTAAATTCCGTATATAAATATAAAACAGAATAACAATATTGTGAATTATATTATATAAAAATTGCACAATGAGAGCGAGAATGTTGTTAAACTAATCGTCAGATGCAAAAGTGATGTATATAATTGTGTAGACAATTATAATTATATCGTTTTTAATTCCGAGCATACATTTATTAATAGTATTAACGAGGAATATATAGAATATATATAAGATTATAGAGATAGTCTATATGAAATCCCATATTGCATCCGTCGGCGCTGCACTGCCGTCGGTGCATCGAGAGTGAATGCAAAGTTCTATATTACTGTATGATTTATCCAAGTCAGATCTTTTTTAATAATTTTTGCCGCTGATTGCATCATTCAATGCAATAACGAATTAATGCCGGTCTTTATTATGTATGCAAAATTATAACGGGAAACGTCAAAGTCGACGAAATTGAAATGGAAAGATTCTTTTCCTGACGCGTTCGCATCTTTTCTTAAGTTCTGTTCTCCAATGTTGTTGATAGCAACGGGCACGGAAAGAACGCAAGGGTTCCCCTCTTGACACACGTGGCCCCCTTCACAGTCGAAGAAAATCAACCCCACGTCAAGTCCTTCGTCACAGGAAAATTCATAAAGCAAACAATTCTGCCGAATGCTCTAGATATATGAAAAACTGTAGCACATATGCATTATTTTAAGCTTGTTTTTTCAAAAGAACACTAACATGACATTTCGAAAATTCTGTGCTGCTTAAGTCTGAGAAAATAAAACGATATTTCCTGCTTGCAGGAAGGTCGTGAATCTTTACGTTGCGCGATTCATTGATGTCTGATTCTAATAATGAAACTGCGAGCTTTTTGAATCTTTAGAAAATTTTGTTCTCATAGCTACAAAAAAAATCGCAGAAAATCTTATTTGAATATTTTATTCATTTTTGCAATATATATTAACCGAGGTATCTCTTTTCTAGAAAATTCAAGGAGTAATAAAAAGTTTGATAATTTCTGCCTTCACTTTCTGCCGACTTGTCGCACACGCGCTACAAGATAAAATTTTTATTTTGACTTCGAGTTTGGAAAAAAAATAACATGAAAGATTAAAATATATTTTATTAAAAATATTTATATACAATAATTTATTTTTGCAGTTTATATTTCAATTTTTCTAGAATCTAGAGAATCTCCAGAAAAAAAGAAAAGATTCACGAATCAACATGCGTTTCTCTCCTATTTTTTCCAGACTTTTTTTTTCCCGCGTACAAGAGAGATATTGTAAATAATCGCGCGCGAGTCTCGACATCGCCTTGCCGCTTTTTTACGGCTAAATCGGACGAGGTCGGCGATTTCGCTACGAGACGAGGAGACCGCGAGACGCGTGTTATTCTAGCCCGAATATACGACGACGAGCGTACGGTGCCTTAAGTAACGCAAAAATACAAGCGAGCGCTCTGTCCATGAAACTTTATCCAACTTCTGTTGTAAGTAGCTTCTAAGCGACGGTACCTTTCTTCCGTGGGGGCGTTCATAAACCCTGCGAGTGCTATAAATCGATTTTTCCCCGGGGAGGATAAGCCGTCGTTGCCTTCCTTCCCCTCTTTCTCCTCTTTCAACCCTCTCCGTTTTCTCTCTCATTCTTTCGCGAAACGCGAATAAGTCAACGACTAATAAACGAGATCTTTAACGCGGTTCCCCCCATTTATTATTTTCTTACACTTTTCCTCGTAATTCGCTCGCATGATGAATAATAATGACAGCTCGTTCGAGTACGGCGATGCTTTCTTGACAGCGTAATAACGTCGCGATCTCGCTATCTCGCGAGCGATTATTTTATCGCGCGCCGGCGTTATTAATTTTATAACTGGCACGTTTCGCATAATTTTGCACATGATAAATCTGACGCGACAGATTCTCTCTCTCTCTCTCTCTCTCTCTCTTGCGATATTGGGTGTATACAATCGTATAATTTCCTTTCAAATCGCCAGATCATAAAATATGATGTACCATTTCTTACTCTCATCTACTTTGTTTATTTAATCTCAGTTGTAATAAACTTTACAACTGCAAATATCAATCCTGCACAACGATAACAATATATACTCTTTTACTCTTCCCGATGTAGCCCGATCGCTTGATAACAACAAACCGGATAAGAACCGATGGAAAAGTCTTTCATATACGTCGTATACGCGTAATTTAGAGATTTATATGCGGATATAACATTTGCCACGAACACATCGACATAAAAATCGCGTCGTTCTGGCTTGCGCGTCATTAAGAAAGAACAGACATCCAGAGAAGTCCGGAATTTAACGAGCTCCTCGGAAGGATCCGCAGTCTGGATGCAGTTCGCTCGCGTGTCTCCTCTCTCTCTCTCTCTCTCTCTCTCTCTCTCTCTCTCCCCCCCTCTTTTCCATTCTCTCTCTCTCTCACACATTCTCTAGCTATCTCTTTCTCTCTACGCATTACACACGCTCGCGCCGGATACTCGTAACGAGGCTCATTTAGCGGCGTGCGCGCGCGGCCAATAGCAAGACGGTATGGTGGCGGTATGGTGCCCAGCATCCAATAGAATTTTGTGTCATGCAGCTGTCAGTGTGGCCACGCCTTCCGCCGATCCACGTTGTAATGCGCATGACGCACTCGGTTCATCTCGTCGACACGCCGCATCGCCAGTCCCTTCTGGTGCGCGCGTGAGGTGAGTGTCTCTCTCTCGCGTGGCTGCGAGAGAGACAGAACTGCCCATTGATCCGCCGCCTCTCGAGGTTGACTCTCTCGTCCCAGAGTGATCTAGAATCGCGATCGCTTCCGAATCGCCTCTGCAAGACGATCTTTGTGCGCGAATCCGAGTCGTTCGTTCGGCAAACTTGAAAGAGAATCGCGCGAAAACTACCTTTCCTTTCGCGCGAGCGTCGTCGGTGTGTCTTTTTTTTCTTTTTTGTGATCAGAGTATATTCTCTTGATGAGGTATACTTTTCAACTCGCCCGCTGTACCAGCGGCATCTCAATCGAGTGAATCGTAACTGGTGGAATTTTCCGACACACCCTAAGCGAAGGCGCGGTACTGAAAGACTATCTTCATCGAAGATCGGCGGAAGATTTTTAGATTCTTAGCTCGCTAACTTGAAAGTTCGTCAGTGCGGTTCATCGGCGAGACAGAGAGCGAGATGTGAGACCTCGGCAGCTGAAGAATCTTATCCGTATTAAAGAAAGAGAGGGAAAGAAGGCGCCGTTTGTGCGCGTAAAAATTTGCTTCTACTACATAAGCTACGGCAATAAATTGTCGAGTGGGCATTCGAGATAGGGGGTGGCAAACTCGATGGTGAATGACGGTTTGATGACATTTTCGAGAGAAGAAGCATCGATTCGGATTCAAGGAGTACGAGACGCTCGTTAAGGCGCCTCTAATAATAGCGGCGCGCTCGCGAGTGTACCAAGCCATCTATAAATAGCGGTCTCTGGCCCCGTGGAAATACGAGCCCGTGGATTTCACGGTGCAACCTGTGTGTGCCGACAGCGAAAACGAAAGAAAGCGCACAGGAAATCGGCGAGAGAAAAGAAGCAACGCGATTGGATAGACAAGCTTGTCGGATCAATTTGTGGACCGGAAGAATTCTTCAGAAGAATGTGCGGATTAATTAACGATTGTGCGCGAAATTGAAAATTTATTTCGAAGGATGATCCCGAGTCGACCGAGCCAGAGGAACGAGAAACTGAAATCGACAAAGGCAGAGCGAAGATCATCGTTTGAGATGTGATTTAATTTGATCGTGGAATCTGCGATCCATATATTCGTTGTCTGTATAAGTTTTAATGTGTCAAGCAATATCTCAAAGAGGAATCTGATCTGCGAGAAATGTTTGGAAGCAATCAACAAAGTTGGAATAGTTTCGCTTTTTCCTGATTTTTTTAAGTGCGACCTGTGTTGGATCGAAGATCGGCGAAAGAAATAGAGATTCTCGCGAAGATAAGTCTTGTGAATCCAGCGCGAATCTGCCGACCGTCGGCTGGAAGTTAATCGCAAGACTGATATTAGGAAGAAATCGTTCTCTTTCATAACGCCGAGGAGATTCTTTTTTTTTATTTTTCCTCGTGACGTCCTCAACTGCCATGATCCGAGGATATTCGTGAAAATATTTTCACGCGATCCTCGTGACTGCAATCAGCGGAAACATCAAAGTATAACATTGTAACTCGAGTTTCGATGTCTTGCAAGGACATACGATTATTTCGACGATTTATCAAACGAAAGAAACTTCACACAGTGTTTCCTTTTCCGCTCTGAATCACACAGTACAGTGCACAGTTTATATTTTTAATGTTTCAAATTTATTTAACGTGGTTTAAAAGTACATTTCGCGTACAGAACGATAATTAAGAATCACCGCATTAAACTGGTGATTAGCTACTTTCGTTATTTCCCTACGTGGACTTTGTCTAATCATACGTGCTCTTCAGCTTCCATCGTTGACATCTCGCAAAATCACAGCAAGACCCATCCAAAGAAATATAATTGGAATCCAGTCTGAGAATTATCGATCTTTTAATCCTACAATATTCATATATAAAAAAAAAATTCGCGCATCGACTCTCGCAGATCAAGATCGCGATGTCCTCGTCCGGACGTTCCAGATGAATTCGCAGTGATTCCGCGAAGGGTGATCATCTGCGGAGGATGAGCGGCGAGTGAGGGGGCAGGAGGCTCCCCTTCGAGCGGCGGGGGCCGTCAGGTTAAGAAATTGACAGATATCCCGAAGTGACACAGAAGAATACGAAGAAGTAAGACGATCGCACGGTCAGCAGCACGGTGGAGAACGGCTGTGCCACGGTGCGGGGGGTCGTCGTGGTGGACCCCGGCGATGACGCAGCCATGATGGCCTACGGTGGCACCGCTGGTAACGGGGGCGCGATGGGCCCGTCGGCCGGTGGTGCCGGCGGTGGCGGCGGTACGGACGTTCTCGGGACAGCCGCCGGCGACTACAGCCCCCAGAGCACGCCGACCCCCTTGACCGGACACTCGACGACGAGCGGCGCGGTGGAGAACGCTTACACCCCCGGCACGACCGGGGCGGCTAGCTACAGTCCCCAGGACAGCCCGGCGAGCTCCGCCGGGGGCAGCGGAAACGGCCAGCTGCCGAGTTTCGGCTTCACCCAGGACCAAGTCGCGTGCGTCTGCGAGGTAAGTCGTGCCCCGGGTTCATATATTCGCGCGAGAGTCCCCTTTGGTAAGGTTCGAGCGGAAACGCGTTTTCAAGCGAGAGGAATCGCGTCCTCTGGAAAGAGAGATTTTTATTTTGATATAATTCAATTATTCGCGGAGTTTGACATTTACGCAATGTAAATTCGATTACTTGAGGGTCTCTAAGTTGCTTGACACGCGCCTATTGCCATCAGCCGTTCGCTACTATATGTCACGTTTAAAAAATATATTTGCGGTTCATTGACATTCAATTAAAATTCAATTCTAGGTTGTAAACATTTCTCGTAATAGCGTTACGCTAACATACGAATCTCGTAAATATTAATCTAAAACGTAACGCGATGATTTGTAGTTGAGTCACATTAAATATTTGAAATAGGTATACTAAATGTATTCATGTTGCAAAAAAGATAGCTCATATAATTTTATTGCATTATATGAATAGAAATATAAAAGGACCATGTTAATTGAAAATATATATGTTCGCGACGCATAGTTGATGAGCGGGTGATGGCGAGTTTGATTATTAGCAATCGCTGCACTTTTCTCGGCGAAATAACACCGGTCGGTTTGTAACTTTCGCCAAACTGAAGATTATTTAATTTTATCATTATTCACGACGAGAAACACACAATAAATATCGCAGAAACTTCATTTCTCCTTGTAAGTTTTTTTTTTAAATATTGCACATTCGGATCACACATCTTTTCAAGCATAATCTTCATCTCGTTTTATTATCTTTCTAAATATCTATCATAATTTTGCATTTTCTTTTTTTTTCTCTATATTTTTTCTTATTTTATCATATTGTATATATATTTAATACTCGAAGAGGAATGCTATCGCGTAGATGTTTCGTAAAATATTTATTAAATAAAATTATATATATAACATATATTTATGCGAATGTCATCGCGTTAACTGTCATTAAAAAATGTGGAAAGACGAAGATTTTATGTCGCCGCGATGATGAAATTGTCGCCGCGACAATGCGGTCGTTATTTCACCGACAATGTGCAGCGTTATGCGCCAAGATTTGCTTGCATGTCGCACGCTTAATGGAATCTGCACGATTTTACTGTAATAGTAAATTGTTTTGCGCGCGACGTTTACGTCCCTCATATCAAACGTCCCACGTGTTAATTCATCCTGTTCGAAAGAGAGAGAGAGAGTAATTTTCGAATGCACTTCTCGCATACGTTTGGCAAAATTCTCATTAATTCTTCGTCGCACATTTATCAAGCTGCATTCTGTCCCAAAGTGCAGCCTCGAATTATTCATATGCAAAGATCGTCGCTATTAATAAAATAGGAAACTTGAGTAAAAATATCTTACGCGAATTTAATAAATTCTTATTAAAATCATTTGTGTTAGTTACCTTAAAAAATACAATCAAGATTTTTAACTCAATGTTTTATTTTATATTATTAGTTATATATAGATCGGAATAATTATACATATAAAAATGTAGCAATTTTTGGTGAAATATATCTCGAACTTTGTCCCTTCTGGATTTTTGAGTTGTTTATTAGCTATTTAATTTTGGACTTTTTATACCGTGAAAGTACTATTAGAAATTGCTTTTTGAATTGAGCATGAGAAGGTGAAAGTGCTTGATTCATGAACGATTGCGACGATTTCCACATGTCAATCAACGAATGTGAGAATTAAGAAGATAATAATCGATTGCACGCGAAGAAAGATGGATTTACCAAACGCGGAAGTAATCGATCGCAAACTGCACAAACGCGTTTTTGCACGTGCATATCCCTCTGTATGTGTGTGCGTGTGTGTGCTAGCGCTGTAATTATGCGGCTAGACTTTAACTCCTTGCCCACGTCGCACAGAAGGATTATAACGTAGAAATTTGGCGAGAGTGAATTTTATAGAATGCGAACATCTTCCTCGGCTAGCATAAGACGCGACCTGCGAAATTGGGTCGCTTTCGCCTATCGATCTGTACAAAAATATAGTGATTGTTGCCATATTTTCTGTGACACGTGGGCGCTAGTTGTCTTGTATTATTCGAGGTATTATCCATCGATAGATCCGTTTTCGAGCCATAAAGGAAATCGTTTCACCGGATGTCAATCGATCTTATTAATTCGATGTGGAATCCCGACGAGATCACATATTTGAGAAAAAGAGAAGAATTTGATAGGACTGAATAATTTTCATCTGATTCTGGTTAAATTATTCTAGAACATTGATTTTGTTAAATCCCAGTTTTACAATAGTTAAATATATTCAATTCGAATAATCTAATTTTTTTTCTTTAATTATAAACTTAATAATTGATCTTTTATTATAAATAGTTATATTCATCGAATATCCATGTAAATTATTAATTACGTACTATACATATTTTAATACATAAAAATTATATCCGAGATTCAACAAGAAAAGATTAAAGATATGATGATACTTTTCAGTATAATCACTAATCACTTGATAAATCTGATCACCTATTAAATTTTAAATGAAGAGAACGGAAAAATTTCTGGTTTTAGAATATGTCTTTGTTTTGTGTACTTATTTTTCAATACGTATCGTATCGCATTTCTGCAAAGTTATTCAGTTCTAATAGAAGAGAGTGTAATGAAATTGCACGATTTCTGATCGCGGTAGCTGCATTAGTAAATCCGATCTCGAGATCTATGTCATACATTTCTCTTTGCTCAGTAACGTGACACTCGTTTCTCATTATGCCACGCGGCCAAGATTAATCGGCCGTACCGCGAAAATTCGGCGACATCCGGCGACGACGGCGAGCAGACAAAGATGACAGGTGTTACAGAGCTCATATCGCTAATTAAGCGGTGATTAAAGATCCATCCGCGTACGATCGACGAAGTCTTAATTCCGTGTCAGTACTTTCACAGCAATTAATTTTCACGCGCTAGAGAGGAACTTACATCACTTCTGACAGTCGGTTAATCGTAAAGTAATTTCACACATTCTGCATTGTTTGCGGAACGAATTTGTTAGAGAATAAAGAAACGGAACGAAAGAGTAGAGAGAGACGTAATTTGAGATACTGTAAACTGTAAAGAATAGAGAAATTAAATTTCTTCAGGCAAAAAAATATATAGGATTTACATATAAAAATTTAATACGTAATATTATTGAAATATAAAAGGATGTGCAATATGTGATGAATCTGTATACTGAAAAACGAATAATACATAATTTACGAGTGCATAGAATTTTCTTGTACGTATAAAGTTTATATTGCATTATATAGTAACGTGCATCGATTTTATATAATATTATCGCGCTTTTAGAAATCAGTTATGTGTAAATTCAAGATACATAAGACGATATCTAGATGATATCTAGACACTGCGCATAATATCTAATATAAACGTCACTGACACGACATATGCAGATATCGGCAAAGATAGATCTCGGCAAAAATAGATACTCATTTCTCAAGCAGAATTCATGATAGTTATTTATGTCACCGCAAAGGATAACACAATTTGTGTTGATGAAACGATCTGAATTATACGACGAAATAAAATCGATGTATATCCATTTAAGATTGTATTACGCGAACGTTTAAATTCATATTAGTGATTGTTTCGAGAAATTATACGAATAATAAACGTCAAATCATATCAAGTGTAGCGTTACTTACATTAGTAATCAAGTTTTACTAAATTGCAATTTTTTTAATTAAAAATATAACAGGTTTATACATTTTTATTCTATCCAATTTTATTACTAAAATCTTTGTAATTCTGTAGCTTTGAATTATAATCTTATTATATACGTATATTTATATTTGTAGAAGATTCTATAAACTAAATATAAAAATGTTCACTCGTAATTATTGATTCCAATATTATCTTATATAAGAAATTACCGACTGTCTGAAAATGTTCATGTGGATATTTCAAATAATTTATGAAAATACATATCAGTTTATTTTAATCGCTCTGAGACACGAGAATCATTTTTGCATGCTCGCAGAAATTCGATTAATTGAAATTTATGATATATCAGCATAGGAGATAGGCATCCTGATTTTTATCCAGTCCTTTTGAACTTAGTATTTCATACTTTAAACCTAATTTAATATTGAATCTCATTTGGTTAAAATCCTAAATAGATATTCATATTTTACCTTCTTAAGTTATAATCAGTATTGAAAATGCTTATTATAAAATAACTTGTAATAATCTTTTATGATCTTTTCTGATGATTCTTCTAAATTTATCGTTTTTATAAAAAAGGTAACATATTATTTAAAAGATGTTAATATACTATTTTTTACGAAAAAAATGTGTACAAAATTCAAAGTAAATAATTTAACAATTTCTTTATTGATGTGATCTTCGATATTTAACTTTGATTTTGATTTTGAAAAAAATAAAGAACCGTGAATATGTGACAGATCTAACACAGAGATCTCCAAACTTCTATGATAAAAGTTATTATTCCAAGGCTATAGAGTAGAACAAGATTCAATCGGAATAGTCGTCGTTTCAAAAAAAGGATTGAAAAAGGATTTTAAATATAAACCAGTTTTATTTGATGAGACTGTAAAAAGTTTTATTTAAAAATTCATTTCTTTAATTTTTCCGAAATTTTCAAAAAAGTATAATCTTACGCACAGTCTGTCAATTGTATTTTCGTTCTCATCCTAATCCTTAATCCCTAGTCACGCGAGAATATCCTGACTAACTAACCTACTAGATAATTGCTGTCCGCGAGAGTCGTCTTTCTTAAAACAAAACGCTCAGCTCTGAGAGAGGTGAATGCGAGACATATACAAGATACACTAGAATAAGAGGAGACCCGGGATGAGTTTTGCCGACTAACAGTGTGCCCCCCCTGTCTATCGTCTTCAAGGCGATGGTGTCGCATGTCCAGGTTCTCCAGCAGGCGGGTTCCGTGGAGAGGCTCAGCAGATTTCTTTGGTCTCTGCCGGCATGCACCAGGTTGCATCGGCACGAGAGCGTCCTCAAGGCCAAAGCGATCGTCGCCTTTCATCGGGGTCAATTTAAGGAGCTCTATAGGATTCTGGAGAGTCACACCTTCAGCCCGAGCAATCATGCGAAGCTGCAGGCCCTCTGGCTCAAGGCTCACTACATCGAGTCTGAGAGGCTGCGTGGCAGGCCCCTCGGCGCAGTTGGTTAGTAATCTTTTAACGATCTTTCTCATTTTCCATAATGCACATAGTGCGAAGAGTTAGATTGGTCAAAATTAAAATTCACGATTACAATTTCGCAACGCAATATTCAGTCTCAGTGATGCGCGATTGCAAATCGCCCTTCATAATATTTATTCAATTATTAATTTATTCGATCGATTAAATTTTTAGCAATAATTGTTAGGCTTTTGTGATGGAAAAATGTAAATCTTGAGAAAACTTGCATGTTCTATGATCGATCTAGTCATGATCAAAAATTATCTGATAATATAATGAGAGAGACATAAATTGAACACAATTTTCTAAAAATAGATTAATTATGCAATATCAGATAGCTGAAAGAATTCTTGAAAGCTCAAGCAATGCTGCCTTGTGATCGATTATTTGATTAATTAATAGAAAATCCACAAATAAAATATATGTATATATATGAATATAGACGTATAAATCGCATTTTTTCAGCAAACTTTCTACATATGCGAATATATATGTGTTGAAGTTATTTTTGTTAGTATTAATTATGTCAAAATATATTTTATCTATATGGTTAAACTATAAAATTTGTACAGAACACGAATTTATATATTGTATTTATAATACCTATATAATTTTACGAATAGCGTAACTACTAAATATATATATTATCTTTCTCTTATATTATCGCACGAAATAATATAGGAGAAAAAGATATATGTATATATATAATAGGAAAAGAGTAATATAACGCGAATGAGATAATATCCTACTGAAACATTAACATAATTACATGACTTCCCTGCGTGATAATGGAATTTCTCCATAATTTTATGCAATCCGCTATTCAATAATTTGTTTCATATGATAGTTTATGAACGTCATCTATTATCCGAAATATATATATATTTAATAGATAATAAATAATGAAATATATATATATATATATATATATATATATATATATTTGAATGGATATACATGTATTATATATTATATATATCCAATTTCCGACATAGAATATTATATCGCAGATTAAACTTAAACAATATCGGCGAGCGGCGTTTAAATCTCGCGTTGCGTGCTCGCCACGTTTATTTTCACGCTAATGTTTATTGCACGCGGCGATTAATAACACGCGCGCGCGGCGAGGTGAATGCCGTATATACACACGATTTCAACATTAACGGACGGCCGAACGGAGTAAGTTATTATCGAGTGCAATTCGAGCTAATGAGCGGTATAGACTTGGCCCTATTTTACCTCGCTCGATCTTATTTGCGAGCGAAGGCGCGTGAAGGCGACGACGCCAACCCGTTGCGCTCGGCCCAGAAACCAAATCCGTCCCTCCTCCCAAAAAAAAAGAGAAGCTAAAGAACAAAGCGCACATGCTAAGAGAATCAAAAAGTATATAGCACGTCGCCGCTTCCTCTTCCGTTTATCCCGTAAAATTGCGATCGCGATCTATCTCATTCATCAAAAAAATATTAGAATTTTTGTTTATGATACTCTGAATCTTAATGTTGAGATAAAAATGAAATATGCCAGCGAGACATAAATTAATACTCCTATTAATTCAACGACTTCTGATCTTGATTTATCAAGAGATTTATGGATTTTTTTCCCTTTTTTTTTCAGGAAAATATCGAGTGCGCCGTAAGTTTCCGCTACCGCGCACTATCTGGGACGGCGAGGAAACGTCTTACTGCTTCAAGGAAAAGTCTAGGAGTGTTCTGAGGGATTGGTACGCCACCAATCCGTATCCGTCACCGCGTGAAAAGCGAGAATTGGCGGAGAGCACTGGCCTCACCACCACGCAAGTCAGTAACTGGTTCAAAAACCGGAGGCAGAGAGATCGCGCCGCCGAGCATAGGTGAGTCTTTGAAAAGCTTTCAATTTCTAGTTAATTAAATCGTCAACGGAGCGATGCTATGCCTTTCGAAAAAAAATGAGAGGTGTATTTTATACTGAACAAAATTCTCTATAGGAGAAAGCCACGTCGTATATACATCAAAATATAATTAGCTAAAAATAATAATATAATATAGGATTTAACTCTTCTTATTAAAGAAGAAAAGGATCAAATTAGAGAAACGTTGCAAGTGACAAATTAGCCATTGAAGATCGAATCTTTTTTCTGTCCGCGTTTTTTTATTATAAAATTCGATCATTTTAAAAGTTATTGTTGAATTATTTTATTAAATAAATCAAATTAAATAATGTCAAATCATGCGCGGGCAGGAATGATTCTCAAAGTAATGACGTACAGCTGATATAATCGGCTAAAATTTGTTGATATAAAAAAAATTAAATTAAAATCAATTTAAGTAATCCAATGGGGTATCGGGGTAATTGTATAATTGACGTACGTTAGCGTGTGGAATTTTCGTCTTTGCGCGAGATGGAGAAACGTCCGCGGGGTAGGAGAGTTAGTCCTCGTGTTGTTTGGAAGGTCGTTGCTCTACATCCGATTTTAGAAACGAGCGGAGACCCCATAACTATATACGTAACGTGATGCCTTCCGCCGCGTAGCATCGTGTCGCATGCATGCTCGACCGTTCTTTTCCTTCTCTCTTCTCCCGCGAGCGATTAATAAATAAATAACTACCAGTTCGGTCATCTGGCCAAGCTGACAGAACTGTTAATCTCCCGCGAATTCTTTCGCGTAACTTTGAACCGTGAATGATGACAATCGTAGGAATAACATTGGAAAGACACTCTGAGACATGAATCTATTATCGGTCAGCTGATAAATGAGCGAAATGGTTCTTAAATCTTTCAGGACGTGTAGCTTTAAATATTATATATATATATATATATATTAAGATATATTAAATTTAATTTAATTTATAACAGATTTAATTTACAAATGCAAAACTTGCTTGTTTTTTTTTTTTCAACGCTTTCTTTTCTTTGCAAATTAATACATTCATTTTAAAGTAAAAGGGAAATTTTAATTTTCTAATGAATCAAGTTGAGATAAAGAAATTTGATATTAATAATAGATAATGTAACATCAGAGTTATCTAAATTTTTTTAAGATTGATCTAAAGTGATCCGTTATAATGCGAAAGAGATCAACGATCGAGTAATTGAATGAATATTATACTTCTGTGATATTGGGGTGATACGAGGGCGTGGGTAGAATTTTCTGTAATTAATATACAATAAATGATCAGAGCATATACGTATATCCAAAGCTATCTGAGATATAATATCCATCGCTCTGAATACATCTATAAGTGTTCTTAATTTTATTGGTACGAATTTTAATGGAATTAATAGCGTCTTGTGTTGACGAATAATCAGATGAATTTGCGCAAAGCAAATTCACAGACATTGCTGTTATTATTACGAATAAATCCGCTGAAGATCTCTTAGGAAACGCGAAAAGAGTTTCAGTCATTCTGACGTTAATTATAGATTCACAGACATATAAGTTAATTATTTATTTATTGCTTCGATTTTCGCATCAGGCTCGCTAAACGATTCTGAAAATTTCAAGAATTTATCTAAAAGATTTTAGAGAGTGAAACCTTGTCTCTGTTTATAATATAATTTCTTACACAGATAAGAATTTTGTACCAAAGTAATTAAACAGTAGAGCACAATCTTTATGAATCACGGATTAAAATCTTGTTTCAAATTTTGATCATCGAAAACAGATGTTACGTTTCGACAAGGATACAAAGTTTTCCATAATTACTATATTAAAAATTGAATTTTAACTCACCGACGATCTCGAATGCGTCATCGCGTTTTGATCTTGGGTGTACGTTAATTCGCGAACACCTCGTAGACGCACATGCATCTCTGACCTCCTGCCTCTGTCCATGGGAATACACAGAAGCCATAAGAAATTCGATACGTTCCCCATGGTATGACGTGTGCTGGCCCCTGCCACGGTGGTGCTTCCCACTTCCTCCCTCGCGAGAAAACGCCGTAACCACGATCGTACGGATCTATGTATCCTTCGATAAAGACACTCCTTGCTGACACTCCTGTTAACATAAGGCCAGTAGAAAGATTGAAAAGCGTATTGTTTAATCGACGATCACCTATGAATTAATTTTCAAGGATATATTTAATTTTAAAATATACTAAATATATCGATATAATCCATTAATACAGAATTATATACTTCAACTACTATTATTAAATTACTCGAAAAATTTTCTTCGATGTTTATATTTTTTATTTGATATATTTATATATGTATAGGAATAAAATTGAGTCTTTCCGAATAATTTCATAAGATATAGATTAACATTCTAATTACTGTTATTATTACGAATATAAATCCCTTGAATATCGCTTACGAAACACGAAAAGAGATTCAATCATCCTAACATTAATTATAGATTCACAGGCATACAAGTTAATTATTTATTGCTCCGATTTTCGCGTTTCAAAAGCCTCACTAAACGATTCTGAAAATTCTGAGAATTAAATTGAAAAGATTTTAGAGAGTGAAACCTCTCATCTTTGTTTATAATATAATATTTATAACGAAGAAAGATAATGCGCGACCGCCTCCTCGGGTTAAAAGGCTGTAATTATTTGCCTGTTTAACGCACGCACGCTGTCGGAAATTAAGTCGATCTCGCACATGCAAGGGCGGTGTTTCCCCCCTCGGGACAGGGGCGTCTCGTGGGCGTCTGCAGTAGGCAAAAAACGTCAAATACGGGACCGTAGTCCTTCCCCAGGGAGCTGTTATCGAACGATTTAACTACCTCGTTTGGACGCGATATAACGCGCACGCTCGACGAAACACAGACTATACAAAAAAAGAGCGAAACGAATTTCAAAAGATAATGAATTAATTATTGTATAGTTTAGGAAGAACAGTGTTTCACGTATTTAAAGCGATCTAGA
This sequence comes from Prenolepis imparis, assembly GCF_030444845.1. Lineage (NCBI taxonomy): Eukaryota > Metazoa > Arthropoda > Insecta > Hymenoptera > Formicidae > Prenolepis > Prenolepis imparis. The sequence goes on along the minus strand of NW_028141163.1, from coordinate 13,696,488 downwards.
GGATAGATTAATTTTCGACATGAATTCTGCCACGTAGCAAGGATTGAAAGCCAACAATAATAAATACATAACAATAACGATAGTAATTATAATAATAACAAAATAATTAAGAGTAACAATATGAATTAGCAGCATTAATTCCTGGATTATAATTTAATTCTCATCAATTCCTTTTCCATATAAATTATTTATGTCTTTTATTATCGCATATAATTACAATGATGAATAACTGTATAGCAATTTTAGAAAAAAAATTGCACGACCTTTCCTGTCATTCATGACAGTCAAACGAATTGATATATAGGTCGATTCTGATTATAGACACGTATTACGAGACACACTCGAGCGGAAGTATATAATAAGGTCCGAATCGCGTTAAAGATAAGATTGGCCTATATAAACACCGTGGATTCTCGAAACATCCGTAACACCGTTCGCTCTTAATTTCCATGCGATCTCTTCCCGTCGTAACAAACTTTAAACAATGAGACGTCAATGGAGATAAATCCCGGACGCGGGGCGATGTTTTGCATACCGAAAAAAATCGTGCGACGTCGAGATAAGAGAGGGAAGGGCCGTTTTCTTTCTCTCTCCCTCTCCCCCTTTCCTCCCCCCGGTCCCATAATTATCAGCGCGATTATTTACGCCGGCCGAGCCTGATACAGAGTTGTCAGCATCCTTCGCGCGGCGAAGTGCATCCGCTGCACTTTGAGAAACGCACGAGGCACGACGCCGAGTCATCATCATCACCGATCGACGGGGTGCGTCAGCGTCGTTGCAGTTGCAACAGCATCGCTGCCTGATGATAACGGAACCGCTGTCGCTGGTTCTCGGTACTCGGTGTCCGATGACGGTGGAACGTGCGTGTATCGCCCAAACGCGAGATAACGCGCGTTGATGCTGATTAAGATGATCGGCGCCGCTGCCGGATAATCCGGCTTGCTCTCCTCGTCGCCTCCTCGAAATTTTCCGACGTACGTCAGGGTATCGCGTTGCAGCGGGGAGAGGAAGGGAGCTTCTTCTGCGCTACTTCGCTACTTCGCTGAAAGCTTATTTTTTTAGTCCCGGTTTAGGCTAAAAATATTAAAATGAAAAAATACGCGACAATGAATACGTATATAACTTTATGTACTTGTGTACTCTTCGAGAGGTCTCTTACTTATAGAAAGTCATGATTATGCTTCCTGATTAGGAAGCGAAAATTACTTCTTCGAGCTTTTCTTTCGAACGATATAAAAAAATCGGTTGTCTTGACGGATATAAAAGAAATAATTAAAACTGATCGGATAAACTTTTGATTGAAAAGCATTCAACTGTTTTCATTTTCTTTTCTCGTTCGAATAACGATTTTATTGCTCGGCTTGAAAAAAAAAATATAAAAGCCACGTTGGATCATTTTTTTCTGCTTCGTGCTGTATGACACTTAAAATGTGTCGGCTTCGATCATCGAAACGATAAACAAAAGGAACATAGATAGGATGAGGAGGGAAAGGGGGAACGGATGCTGGTGCATCCGCGAGTGCATTGTGCCTTCATTCTTCACAGTCGAAAATAAACTCTCGGCCGCACGCGCTGGTCGCGCTCATATATATTTTTTTGCTCTTTCTCTCGCTCTCTTTTTCTGTCTATCCGAGAGCGGCCGCGTTTGTATATACGGCGCTTAAAACGACGTCTTTATTACTGTCGCGCTACTCCTGCTGATAGAAAGTCACACCACAGTGATCTTCGAAGGGCTCGCTCTGAAAGACCTAAGAACAATAACGCATGCAGTGCTGGGAATAAATAAAGAGCAAAATACAGATATCTTTCCTCGATGATCGTAAAGCTTTCATCCGATTTATCGTTTCACGGATTTATTATTCTTCAGCCGAATTATTTAGCTGAGAGATTATCGACATTAAAACACGAGAGTATATATTCGAACCGTAAAAGCACGCTAGATATCAAAACGCGATTTCTCAGAATGGTACTTTCATGTTTTACTCCTACAATAAATAAAGACTACGAAACTATTATCATAAAATTTAATGTAATAGAAGTAAAATTAGCTGTTCGAAGCAAATATATTATAGGTTTTTTTCATAGATTTTGGAATATATTATAAGCCTCTAAAATGTGGGAAATAAATTTAAATAACAATTTTACACAATATAATAATGCGTTTCGATAATAGGAGATAGCAGTCGCTTTGATGGCTGGGTTTGCCGTCCGCCGGCTTTCTCGATAGATCGAAGGGCTATATCACGCTGGCAGAAGCCAGTAATGGCTTCGTCGTTGTTCTCCAATGTCAACAAAACATTGCTAATGTACCAACCCTCGTACACTCTCGCCCTCGCCCTCGCGCCCTCGTCTTCGCTCTCCCCCTTCATCCGACACAGACAGAAAAATGGAGAGAGACACTCTGCTGGAGAGACGTTATTTCCAGCCAACCGACAATCTTATCTCATGCGATCGATTTGTTGTTAAAATTTTAAATCGTCTTATCTCCTATGGACCGATCTAATCGATGACTCCTCTGCGCTGACCTCGATTCGATCGATCGATCGCGCCATGAAATATATAGAAATTATATGAAATATACTTGGATAACATTGTCTCACATCGTGCAAAAATTAGCGTCCTTTCAATTATTTTCGCACAACTTTTTTCACGCATAAATCTTAAATAATTTAACGAAACTCTTCAATCGTTGAAGAGCGTCTTTACATCGTGCATATATGATAAGACTATTTATAAATTATTTTTTTAATTTTCTTACTGTGTTTTTTGATACATGAATATCATATACAGATGATAAATTTATTTACAATTTAAAGGACGGTGTATAAGAAAGGGTATCTACCTAATTCAAGCTTATTAATTACGGATTAATACATAAATTGTAAACACAGCGAGATTGGAGTGTCCCGCTTGGAAACTACTGGCAGGAAGATTAACGTCTCTCTTATTTGCCGCCGGTACCGTCAGATTGTCCACTTTAGATTAGATTAGATTAGGGACGGACGTTTTATTCGTGCCGCATAAGCGAAACACACGCGGGAGAGAAGAATAAGGCGCCCCGGCTCTGCTCACCGCGTTTGTTTGTGGCGACGTTTTATCGGGCGACGTGTGCGGTTCTTCTGACGTTTTCTGCGAACTGGACTCGATGATCCACCGTATCATTGTCGTAAAATTCTACGCGTGAACAAAGAAGAGCGGCATGCATAACGATTAAATTGTATATTTCAGGAGCTATATATACAAAAGCTGTTGCGAAAGATGTTAATTAATGGGGACGATTGTAATGCTAAATATGGCAAAAAGAAAACAATTCTTAACAGATATATTTATCTAAAATTTAATTACAGTCTTGTCTAATATTTTTTACACAAGATCCAGAGGGAGAGAGAGAAAGGAAAGATCCTTTTTTTTTACATTATTATTATAATATTATCTTTAATTATATTATGATGATAACATCATTTTTAATATATTATAATTTTCTTCAATTTCAAACAAATATCAGATCTATAAAATAATTATCAATCATATATTTGTATAAAAATATTGGAGTCATTAGTATCATAATTATTATTTCTTGGTCAATCTTTCATCACTCGAAAAAGTAAGCAAATTAGAAATAAAATTCGAGTTAAAATCATAATAGTATGCGAGAGATATTTTTAATAGATATTTTTTTTCGCAGTATTTTATATTTCTGCAATTTTGATGATAAAGTAAGGATTCAATTTCAATAACCCCGATGCTTTTACTGTATATAATGATGTAAAAATGCATATCAGTAACGCGTTGCACTTTTTGCAAAGTTACACAGTAATATGGGATAAAAATGGAATATGATACGATTTTATATGTTTAATACGATTTAAAGTTTATTTTACTAATATATTCTTCACCTCATTGTGAACAATATGTGTATATATATTTTATTAAAATTTTTATGAATATATAATAAAATTTTCAATCACTATTTTATTACTTGTGTAACGTGCGCTGCTTTAAAATTTAATGAAAAATCGTTATTATTAATGTTTAATCCAATTAATGTCGATTAATCTCTTACGTTCACATTTCGGTAATATCTATTAATATTTTTAAACGATATTCAAATAGTACTTGGTCAAATATACATACTTTTTCGTTCTAGGTATATAATATTTATAACACATATAATACCTACATTCCCGATTCTTAAGATGGAAAGTTAAGTTTGCGCTTAAGTTTTCATACGTCGTCAAACTTTAATGAGACAATTTCGCTTCTTCGATTATCCGGACGGTTGATTAACCGCGAGTATCGATTCGCGGACAAGGGGGTTAAAAATAATCGAAGTGGCTGTGTGGGTTCTTCTGGAAGGGACACAGTGTGCCTTCGCCGGATATGGAAAGGGACAGATGGGGGAGTCAGCATAGCTGACGAGAGGGCGTAACGGCTGCGGGGGTGGCCGATAAGGGTTAGAGACAGGGGTGGCTGCGCCAATATTGACTCCTTCTGAAAAGCAGAGACTCGCCGGTGACACAAAGAGGGTGGCGCTACTTTACCTCGCCCTTCGTACATCCTACGTACTCTTTCGGCATGGCGTCCGACTGGCTAACTTTGGCCACCGTCGCGTCTGTCGTCATTAATCACTCGAAGATTCGAAATACTGTCACGAGGAGAGACTTTCTCTCTTTCAAACGATATTAAATCGATATCAAACAAGAAAAATTCAACCCTAGGTATTTTTTTTAAAGAAAACAAATTTTTTGTTTCTTTAATATTTATATTAAATACATTTTTTATTTAATATTATATTTCTGATGTGTTAGACCGGGCTATGTGTATATGTAATATAAAAATATTTTATATCGGATTATAGATCTGTGTAATTAAAAATACAATTAATACTCTTAATCTTCTTCCAAATCGCATAAATTATAAATTAGACATTGATTAGACTTTCGATATTCAGTTTTATATAATGCACGCAATATTTAATACGATCTGATATATACATGATTTGTTACATTAATTGACATGTTTCAATTTCATGCTAATCGCGTTACGCTCAATATAGGATTTCGATCACTTAATAATAAAATATATTTTTCAGCGCATTAATTAAAATCGCGTTCTGATTTAATTCATGTTCGATAATATTTTGTTCGCGTAACAGATTTATAAACACGCATATCGCGATTTGGATGAAGGCAGCTTTTATCATTAAATTCCCGCGAGAGATTCATGATGATACATCGATAGCAAATTGACGTCTGACCAAAGAGCACGTGTATCCCTTTCTGGTATCGATTACGGCTCATCAAAGAATAACGACGCGAGTTTTTGTTAGTCGCGTGAATTTTCGCGCGCGAATAAAGATGCTTTCGGGTCAAGCGGAAGGAGACACTCGTTTAGATTGTAGCGCCGCGACGTGGCCCCGAAATAGCCGCGCGAATACTGGTACCATTCCCCGGTTTACGGTTACAGCGGGCACGGTGTCTGGGCAGCGCGCTGCCCGTGTCTGTAACCAGAGAACCCATTTCAACGCCGTACGTACCGCCGCCGCTTTCGTATCCGCTTCCGAGATTTCTGGATCTCTAAATGTCAAATTCTCGACGTTGATTAATTCCCGCGACCGCATTACGTCTCGTAATTAAAACGACAGATTATATCGTCAGTTTCTTGCATCGCGGAAAAATCGATACTTTATTAAAATTGTAATATACTTATATATAATATATATAATTATATATATTATATAATTTTATATATATAATATTTATATATTAATATGTAATTAATAGATAATTTAATGACACGCATTTGCAAGACTTTCGCGTTTGATTTCGCGATTCTTTATCAGAATTTTCTTGTATCGATGATTGCCGGTGCTACTCGGTCTAAATCCTCCACTCCACCGCGCGTAGTTCTGCATTCGTTTATATTTTTGCATCGATTGTGCAACCAGACAGGTCTCCCGAAAGACCGCGGCAAGAGAGGAGAGACAGACTCAAGGAAATCGTTCAGACGTCGAGCAATTTTCCGCGACGACACGTCACTTTCATGTCATACTCGCATGCGGGAGAATTGGGCGCGGCTCAACCTCGCCAAGGTCGAACTAAGATACTTGGCTTATGCAATTTTCACGATGTAAAAACGCGTTTATTTTCCTGAAGCTGTGTCGACAGCATTTTAAAAGAGAAATTTATGTATTCGCTTGTAGATTAAATTTCTAAGAGAGAGTAAATCAAAGTTTTTTCATATCTTTTATTTTTTTATATTCCTTCTATTATTTTCTCAAAGAGCTTCTATACAATTTTTTCTACACTTATCTCGCACTTGATTTTAATGACAAACTTTTTGATAAATCTCGATTTTTCTTCAAGATAAATTTCGAAGAATTAATACTATCATACATTATTATACTTTTTTGTAATTGTCTCTATTATTAATCTCCAATTACAGCGAGATTTATTCTATGTAGAAACATATTCTCTCGCAATGTGTTCTTCTCACTTTTCATTCTCTTCCGAAAACTTGTACATATATTTTTTCATTTTTAATACAAAAAAACACTACAGCTGATTAGAAAAAAAATTACAACAATAAGATTGCCATTTAAAAAAAAATCCTGCTACTGATATAATAACATTAATTATTATATTCCACCATTTCTTTGATTCGATTATTTCTTCGTCCTGTAAATCCACGTGGTGAAAATACTCGTCCTCTCCGCCATGTCCCTCCACGCGGACCCCTTCCAGGACCCCATATATATGTGTATCGGACACATTCGCACGCGCGTTGCATTCTGGGAATGCGTACATGAATGAATGCCCCTCTGTCCCCCACGGTTCCGAAAAAGAAGAGGAAGAGACGAGGGTTCGTTGAGGAAGGGGGAGGAAATGAAGGGGGGACTTGAGCGGTTCAGTTCTCTTTTTCAACGGTAGCGGGAACGAGGCGGGCCCTTTCGGCCCTTACATGCCCACATGTGGACCCTTCCCGCGAGCTGTCAGATTTGACATGGTCTTCTTCAAAGCGGTTTTCACCAAGCGAGTCCCTCTCCCTCTCCCCCTATCCCGCCTTTTTTCGTCCCCAAAAATGGCGATCCAGCATGGCCGTGCCCCGTCTCTTTCTTTCTCGCTCTCGCGTGTTTTTCCTTTTCCTTTTTTTTTTTATTTCTTCAGCGAAAGGCCGGTCGAGGGGCATTGCGCATTCAGTGGCGCCTTTCAATCTCAGACGAATCCTTTGTGGTGGTTTGCGGTTGGGCGTTCATCCTCTTCGATCGGCGCGCGCGAGTGCGTCCTTCGAGAGTAAAGGAGAGTAAAATACGTATCACGCATAATCGGCCAAATTGAGATACACATTCAATTCGAAGTTCTTCAAAAATCGAGTTATTTTAAATTTTATTCTCTTCTTTTTCCTCTTTTCGAAATAAGAATTCTTGTTAATGAAATATCTACTATAAATTAACCCAGAAATAAGACGTAATAAGATTTCTATTATGCATTGATACATTCTTTTTCCTTCCCTACTTTGTATATTTGATATAAAATTATTAGCAAGTATTTTCAATTTTTTGTCAATTGCACACGCGACAATATGCGTCTTAAAATCTCGAGGACTCGCGTTGGGTGTTCTTCCTTGAGTCTTCTTCCGGGATTAAATCCATTTCACGCGTTTTGCCCCGGGGCAAAAGGATACGGGGGTTCACACACGACACCGACGGATTGACGAGGCGAGATGATGACAGAGATCTCCATTCGCTCGTGTGTGACACACTCGTGGTACATCGAAAACTACCGGCGTACCATCAGGTTCGGCGTAATCCGGATTAAAAAATCCCAAAACAGCAAAAGCGTTTTAACGCCGCGGCGCGAAGGAGGCTTCCTAATACGAGCGCAAGGACGCGTCTCTCCTACCTGCGGGGAGATCTCGTCGATCCACCGTAAATAACGATGCGTCTCTGATAGATCTATGGAAAACAGCGAGCTGAACCACCGGCCACCGAGTCGACGACCACCACGGTCGTGTTCAAATAGAGAAAAAGAAATAGAGAATAAACGGGCTTTCATTTTTTATCGAAATCTTTACGCCGTACGAAGATTGTTCCTTCTAATCTGGGCGTGGACATTTTTTTATAGTAATATGAATTTATAGAAATTAAATATTAATTTTATATATTTATAATATTTGTAATAATAATAAATAATAAACATTAACAAACGTAGAGGATGTAAACCTCTCTTTTATTGGATTAAGTTTTCACGATAAACAAGTGGATAATGAAATTTTAGTCGTTAATTATAATTTCGTCTTCTCTTTAATAGAATCTTAATTTGAAGATTAATCAGAAAAGATTAACATTAAGAATTAAAAATTGAATATTGTGTAATAAAAATCTCGATTAAATTCGCATTTAAGCTATTATTATTATTATTATTAATATAATTCGATGAAAGAGAAATAAAAAAAAAGAGAGACTTTACTATAATATTATAATATTAAAATAAAACCATCTCTTCTATTTTTCAATTGTTTATAAAAATAATCACTTTGTTTCGCATTCCTAGAATAGTTGTCGGTGCCAGAATTAAGCGTTTATTGCAAGCGATTTCGCAGGATTTATTATCTGTTACCTCGAGATAACATGATGTGCTGTTCGTGCAAAACTGGCACATTCTTGCTCGATGTATTGTTGATTTCCGAATTTAGGTGGACCTCAAATTGACGCGTATAACAATTGGCACGAAAACGCGGATCCTTTGGCACACTTTACGGTGCATTATCTTATTATGTCAACATATATCAAATCATGATAAGTAAAATAATGTGACACGCATCATTTATCATCGAAATAATTTTCGACGTACATCAATGAGCGTACTATTCTCTTCTGCTTAATTTGTGTGCTTTTTATTCGATTTCTACTCTTCGTAATAAACGAGCGTTTCATTATCGCGATTAAAACTTGAGCGAAATGTACGATTCGAAAATTATGCATTAATCATTGTTACAGATGATTATCAAGATTGAAAGCTATGAAAACTTCGTAAATCTGTCGCATAATAAAATCTTTTCTAAGTAAAATGATGGAATATAATTTTAATTATTATTACTATTCTTTGGCAAATAGGTATATCAATTTTTATTTAGAGGGAAAATTTTTGACTTTTGTATTTACACATCGTAACAGAAATACAATTCGATAGTTTGTGACGCTTATCATTTACAATCCCGGAAATCGTCGAACCTGTCGGAATTGTATCAATTATAATCCCCGGCGGATTATTTCTTGCGCTGGTGAATTTCGTGTCCGCGCGAGAAATTCGCCCGGACGTTTTCACGGGCAGGATCCGAGAGAGCCTGCAGGTAGAGGGAAAGCGAGAGTCATAGTTTACAAACAGAGACTCGTACGGTGTGTACACGGTACGCTGCTCCCCATTATTTTAGGCCCGGGAAACTCTTCTTCCCTATCTGCTTATGGAATCAGCTGCCAGTAACTTCCTCGGCGTGCTCACCTGCCGAGAGGAGTGGACGCGCGGGATCCCTCCAGCCTCCGGAGTTTCCACAGGAAAATCCGCCGTTTGAGTTCCTTGAGATTTTTCGAGGCCGACAAACGAGTCGACCGATTTTCAATTTGCTCTCCACAGACCCCGAAGTTTGCCTTTCTGCCTTCTTCAGCGAGTTAAGTAATCCCGGAGGCTAGACTGGCGATCTCTTCGAGAGCGAAACGCGACGGTTGCGTGGGATATTTGGAATGCGAAAAATAAATTTGAAAATTACATAGAAGGACACGCTAAGTTAAACTGACTTATAGATATAGAGAAGTTGGTCCAGCAAAATTTTTTCTCGTATAGGTGTACATTGCAAGAGTTTCTCGATATATTACATTCGGTTTTTGAAAAATTGAAATTCCTATTCGCTTGCATACTATTAATGATACGCAAAAGTTCAGAGGGAGAGAAAGAAAAAGGATTCGTTATGAGTCTGCGGTCGCACTCTGACCCAAACTCGTTTCCACGGGAGGATATCGCACGTAGACCGGAATAAAGTGTGCGACAACGCAGGGGCGACAAAACCGATATAATCCGATTTTATGAGGAAACCACGGTATAGAAAGAGAGAGAGAACGAAAAGAGGCGGAAGATGCTATCAGATCTCGTACCGGTCCCAGGCGATATAAACTTAGACACGCGAATTAGTGGTGCCGCGATAGCATCTCATTTCGAGGCGAGTGTGCGATCAGGAATTTATCGCGAAATTAAATTAGAAATTATGCTAATGCGGCCTATATATATACACATACACACAATACTGTGTCTATATGTTATATATATATATACATATAACATGTAGACAAGGCCTTTCTCAACCTGAAATCGATCGTCATGAATGAGCGGCTATGGCGTCGCGTTTCCTCAATTATTTATATATGTACGTGATTTGCGCCACCCAATTAAAGACATGTTCTACAAAGCCGCTCGCGATAATTTGCTAGATCGAGGCTGCATCACATTCGCTCGTTTCTGAGGTTTGCATAGCACAGATTTATAAGACAATTTTCTCAAAGTTAAATAAAAGTATAAAACAAAAAAATATAATATATTTACACGCGGATATTAATGGAGTAAATTATATTCAATAAATTAAATTATATTATGCCAAATATAGGATACGATAATTTAGACAATTAATAAATTAATAAAATTAATTACCGAACAATTATAAAAACAGTATAATTAATATTATTTTACGTAGATAATTTAAATTCGTTATAAAAAAAATTTCACTTGTGTGATTTACTTTCTTTGATGACTTAATAGCCGAAGTCGTTGATTTCAACTTTAGGACGTGAGGAAGATAATGATCGGCGAAGGCGCGGTTATAGTTTTATTAATCGGTCAAGTTCGTAAATAAGATTTACTTCAAAATTCCGCGGCGGTCACCAAGATCGATTTGTCTACTTTTCGTGGGATTACGGCAACTCACGTATAGAACCGTCCGTAGATAGAATCTCGTCGCATTCCCGACATTTTTTATGAGCCTTGACGTTGATCTAAGTGTACGCGCGCGCGCGACAAAAACGTAGACAGTGTCCGAAATAAAAAATTTATTATTTCTATATATAGCGCAATTATATAATATACATTAATTACATATATAAAATAGCTCGTATGTTACTTGACTAATTTTAACGTAAATGTTTTAATTATCAAATTTATTTCCATTAATAATTGGATTTAATTAAACAATGCATTCCATTAAAATGCAGCTTGCACAACGTGGTCTTCAATTAAGGACCGTTGAAATTAATTAACGCTGATTCTTTCTGATATTTTGCGCGATCGATTATTTTCCACGTATAACAAGATACCTGATTAAATTTAGCTGATTAATTCTTATCGTTATATGTAAAGAATTGAAGAAAATAATAGAGACAAAGCGATTGAGAAGAGATGAAAAGATATCACAAAATGATAAATTGCATGGAGATAATTATTAATTATTCCCTTCGGAGTCATATCAAGTCGAAGCTCCCAACATTTAAAAGGCCTGTATCTTTTCGATCCTACATAGTCTCGCCGAAGGAGAGAAGAAAAAGAGCACAGAGATGCGTCGATCTCCGAAGACGCGGGGTAGGTGTCACGGCTTGAAAATAAATGCCTTTTGCACGCGATGAGTCACAAATCCTAATGAAAATAATAATAACCCCGAAAGATTCCGTTTTTTTTCGTGGCCGTGCGACGGAACGCGGATAAATTTACTGCGCGATCCACGGAACAGATAAGGCATACCTGGGGACACCTCCATCCGGTTATAGGTTCTTCCACCATGTAACGGGTGGTACGAAAAAAGATCAATGCGATAGACTCGGTCCTACGTTGTTTCGGTGTATCCGGGGAATCTTGTTTGTCCTAATGCTAGAATACAAAAAATAACATCCCGACTAATTAGACATTTTATCTCTCGCGTGCAGGAATTGGAAACCAGTACATAATTACGATCATATAGATAGCATCTCGTAACGGGTGGTATGAAAAAGATCAGTGCGATAAACGCACTTCTAGACGTCGCCTTGGTATACAGAGAATATATCTTTTTCTTACTCTATACACATACGACGATAAAAAAGTCATGATACAATTAATAATTAAGGTGTTACTCTTTATATGAAAATTGATATCGATGAATTTAATTTTCATGTAGTTTGCGATGGACAAAAATATAAATTTTACACTAACAGTCGCGATTCTCCTCTGACCTCATTGATAAATATAATATTTTTGTATACAGTATATCTGAATTCATGGAAACAGTTTTTTAAATTTATGTTGACTTAAAAATCCTCGCGTTTGTATATTATAATAAATATGTTGTAATGTCTAAAAAATGAAAATGTATAATATATATAAAATTATCCACAGAGAGAATTTTCTCTTAGAATTTACCCTGAAAATCATGGTATAGTAATCATGGGACAATATGGTGCGGAAAGAATTTTATGAGAATTTCTCCGATTAATATTTATCACAATAAAATATAAAATATGTTTTATTTTACTATGCAGTTTAGTAAAATTAATCAAACATGTTTTATATTTTATTGTAATAGATATTATTTTTGTGATAAATATTAATCAGAGAAATTCTCATAAAATTCTTTCCATACCATATTGTCTCACGATTACCATGATTTTCAGGGTGAAATTCTAAGAGAAAATTCTGTATATATATGTATATATACACATATTTATATTTAAATATCTTATAATATCCGAGTATATTTACTTTATCTCAATTTTACGTAATTAAAGTATTCCGGAAATTTGAAGTCATATATTTTTACGCTCTTCGAGATTGCAATGCTCGAGATGTCTTCCGTGTTCTCTTATCATTTCGGTAGTTTCTCTCTCTCGTACTCAAAGACCGGTTCTCGAAAATACCCCGTAGAGACAAGTATCGCAGCACTTGCCTTGAACGGTGCGATATCACCGGTCTCGCGTCTAAACGACTTGTAAAACAAGCGCTTAACGATTGCTGGGTACCTGAAGGAGATAGACAAAGAAGGGGAGAGTGGAAAAGGTAGAAAGAGAGGTAAACGAAGGGGGGAAGCTCGACCGGACCCGTGGGTCCCACGTGCTTCGAGGAGGTCCAGGCCGCTAAATTGAGTTTACGAGACACCAAGAGCGTCTCTCTCGCCTTTTCACTCTCTCTCTCTCTCTCTCTCTCTCTCTTTTCCTCTGCTCTTTTTTTCTTCCGTTCTCTTTTCCTTTCCATTTGCGCATCTTTTTAAAACTTTACTCTCCCTCCCTGCGCCCGCCCTTAATTCACAAGTACGAGAGAGTCGCTGGAATATACCCTTTTCTCAGTACTTTACGCGCCTGTACCGGTGTTATCTTAGGCGATATTATTTCGATTCCCCAGTCGAGATCGGCGGATTATCATGGGGCGGCTCAACGCGATGCTCGTGCTCGCGAACGCAATTAAATCGGGCCCCTGGGATGTCTTCATAATGGGTTGATAGAGAACGTGTGGCTAATAAGAAGAAGGGATGACAATGATGAACGTATATTAATATTTGTGTGTCTTTTTGCTCGATACACCCACGATATTATATTCGCTGAGACAAAACTCTGTTTGAAATAATTAGAAGATTTTTAATAATATTTTCATTCTTTCACAGCAAAGAATTAATTATTTTTCAAACATAGATGTGAGCGCGAATAAAAAAAGAGGATAGATATATGAGACGGTCGTCAAAAAGATTATTTGATAACGGCGAAACATAATAGGATATAATTAGCATAACAGCTTAAACGCGATGTATGATAACGTATTATTAACATAAAAATTTGTTTAAACCGGCTTGCGTCGCAATCCTCTGCTTTTTCTTCGCAACTTGCTTCGCACAACGCGTTTTCATTTATGCAAAACAAATCTTCAACAAAAAAAAGAAAGACCAGCTGTCTTTTTTTTTAAAAAAAAAGGCAAACACCGCTTTGCGATTTCAGTGGGCAGAGGGAGGACAAGACTCACGGTGGGGGTCTAGGAGACTCCAGCAGCGAGAGCGGCGACGAGACGAAGCGACAATCCGGACAGCAGCCACAGCAACAGCCGTCCTCCTGCGCCGTTCAGCAGCAGCAACAGCAGCAGCAGCAGATGGTGGACCACCAGCAAACCTCCGGCATGTATCAGCTTCCGCCTCCGGTCACGGTCTCCAGCCCGCACTCGTATCACCAGAGTCACGGCACGTCCTTGAGCCACCCGCACATGCACCACGATACGAGCAGCGAGAGCGGCGACGACAAGAGGAACCTCCACCATCAGTTGCAGCATCATATCCAAGTCGGCGCCCACGGCGCCCACGGTCTCGTTCATCCCACCGCGACCCTGCCACCACCACCGCCCAGCTGCGCTCAGCAGAAGAGTCAGCTGGATTACATGCAGTACTACAGCCCGCAGGTAAGAGAAAAATTTTTTTAAATTTACGTTCATTATACATAATAACAAAGGCTTCTCGTATCTTTCTCCGCGCGCGCGTGCATACGTGTTCTTAAAAATTGTTCTAAAGAAGATTAAAGCAAATTATTTAAAGATATCAAGTTTTTAAAAGTTTATACACTTTATTCAAGAATCTAAAAACATAAGATTTTTCAGATTCTTACTAAGAATTTATAGAAACACACCCACACATATATGTCTTACATCTCGCAAAACTATATGACATCGCCATTTATATTCTCTCGCGGAAATTTCTAATGAGACGAAATTGTCATTTTCTGCGATAGGACTATCTAATTGGCACGCCGACTTCTGCGGATCTGCAAAAGTCCTTGCCGCACACGGCGACGTCGATGCAAATGGGCGCGATCGCGCCTTCCATGGGCGGGTTGAGCCCGATGGGCCCCTCGACGATGCTGTCCAACACTATGCAAAGTGTCAACACCATGAACACCATGTCGATGAACGGCATGGGCATGGGTGCTTACCAGGGTATGGGCTCCATGGGGATGCCGACGTCGCACGCGAGTTACCATAGCGGCCTCGTGCTGGGCGAGTACCATTCCTTGTGACCTTGGGCCCCAAGCACCCAAAGCAAAAGGAGCCAGGAGAAGACTTAATGCACATCGGCGAGGCGTGAGACTTCCGATCGATCAAGGTATTCTTGAATTATTTATACTGTGATATTATTTGGATCGTCAATAAATTATTATTATCAAAGAAAGATAAAGAAAGCCTTATCGATATTGAAGTTTGTTTAACATATAAAAAGATACAAAATTTTAAAAACTTAGTAAAAATTCTTATTAAACACAGAACCCAGTGAGCGATCTCAATTTATTATTAACACAATTATTAAATAATGAAAGAACTTTAAGATATAAAATATATCTTTTTTTATCAGCGGCAATAATTCCTTGGCGATCCAGTAATGTTCAGATAAATAGGAGAGAAAGATCTCTACGGATATATCGTTTCATTCTCCGTGAGCTTTTCTCGATGAATATTTTAAAGCGTATGAAGAGCGTCAAAAATAGCTGTCTGTTAAACCGTCGCATCCGCCTCGGTGTTCAGAAAATTTTTTTTTAATTCCGTAAAAAGTTTTAGTCTTTTATAGATATATACATAAAAGCATGAATATAGATATAATTAATTTTTATTTTAAAAAAGTAGCTTTTTATTATTCTAGTTATATAAATAATTTTGAGTTATAAAATTATTTAAATAACTTAAATAATATGCATTTTAATATGAATTGGTATGTTTTAATTGAATAATTAAGATTCGAGGAAGAAAAAAAGGATATGTTTAATTACAAAATTACCCGTTTAATTTTTAGGCAAAAAAATAGTTTATCTATATATAAAAAAATTCTTTAATTTTCTATGAAAAGATAATATCTCGTTCTAAGGATATCCGTGAGAATCGATATCAAAGGATACCGAGGCGGCGATGACGCTTCCGAACGAAATATAACACAAAAGACATATTAGCATTTTACTTTCCCAGTTCGTAAACTCCCGTGACAAGCCGGCTAGACCGGATTGTGTTTACCGCTATTTCCATAAGTAAACAACGGGGCAAAAAAATCCTGCCTCTAGCTTTTCTGTTCCGTATACTTGGCGCCGTACTTTTCGTTTTTCTGTCCGAGCGGAATAAATTGCACAAAGATAGTGTTTATTTTTTTTCCTTTTTTTTTTTAACGCACGCAGAATACAAGCGACAGAATACAACTCATTTTCCCTATCGCCCCCCTCCCCCCGGCCTCCCTCATTTCATAGATTTGATCCGCCTACTAATTAATTAGTCGTAATCAACTGCGCTCCTCTTACATCATACGATTTTGTGTTTGTTCTGTATGTACATATGTATAATACACACGCATTCGACATATTATTAAGTTAATCTCGTCCTTGTTCGCTGCCTACCGGGTGTTCCCGAGTTGATTGGATTTCGTTATTTCTCAATAATTCGAGCACTCTGATTCAGTAATTTTCTTAGCAAAAGGATACAGTGAAAATTTCTAACAACAACGGGACATAAACCAGCTAAAATATTTCAAATTACAAGATGTTTTATTATTTCTACAATTCACATTCCATAGATGCGTGGTTTGTGCGGAATGAGGAAGTATAATTATTATTAAAAAATCATATCGCAAGATGATATATGTTAAATCAAGAGTAATTATTATTATTGATAAAAAAATGTGATATTGCGTGTAGTGATTGAATTGCATAGAAGCAGCTGGGGAATGGGTGTGAAACTTTAGGGTACTCCCAGTAGACAGTGAATGCTTGTCGCAGCATATAAGATAGTTAGTTTTATTCGCAGTTCGCAGTCTGTACATAAAATATATCTGAAGACAATGAGAGAGGGAGAAAGAATGAGAATGTTGCGCGAAAAGGAAAGAATTTAAGGGGGAAGAGGAAAGAGAGAAAGACATTATGCGAGAGTGTGATAGAGGTAGAAAAGTCGACATATTGAGATGAATCATTAATTTTTTATTCAGGCGAGAAATATATTAAATTGCTTTCTTGCTCGCAAAATAATTTTTTTTTTATTCCCGAGCATCAAGGATTCTTTTTTAACGATGTGGTTCTTATTTTCTCTTGTGATGAAAAAATAAAATAATTTTTTTTTAAACGATGTGATTCTTATTTTCTCTTGTAATGGGAAAACAAATTTTTTTTTTTTAACGATGTGATTCTTATTTTCTCTTGTGATAAAAAAAAATAAAATTTTTTAATACATCTAATATGTTTTTAAATAAGTTTATTTTGTAGAACGACATAGAGAAATTATTATTAAGACTTGTATAAAGTCGCTTTTAAAGCGCTGATACAGAGTGGCGTTTTAATTCATCTTAAAAATGTCGACTTTCCATTCGTAAAATAACTCGCGCGCCTGATGTCCTGAATATTCCGTTAGCTGCGACATTGCCTTGTAGATTCTTATCTAGGATGTCAAGGAGAGAAAGGATTTCCCTTACGAGAGAGTCCTCGGGACGAAACAGGGTAGGGGATAAAAATCGAGGTGAAAGGAAAGAGATAGACGTAGGGTAAAAAAAAATAATATCTTCGATCTTATGGCACAGAACCTACCGACGTTATTTTCATTTTGCATCCTTCGCATTCATCTGCGTGTTCTGCGTGTTTGTTCTCATTTTTACGGGAATAAATCGCGCGTCCACGAAACTACGTTATATTTATTCGACAATTCGAAAGTGCCACATTACGCGTTACAATAAAGAGAATATTAATGGCTCATAAAAGGAATCGATTAATATAGAATATATCTGAACGAAAAGAAATGAAAAAAAGAACCGAATGCACATAACAACGATTCTAAGTAAGAAAGACACAAAACCTTCCGCTATTTGACAGAATTTACGACGCAATTAAATAATTTTGTATTCGATGGACAAGATTTTTTTAAAAATTATTTAGAGTATTTGAAATGAAAAGATTAAAAAAAAATTTTTTTATGAAAATTATTTGTTAGTCGGCCTTTAAAAGCTCAAAATTAAAGCCAATCTCGCTATATCGTACGTTTTATCAAATTACATTAGATAATAAGATTCGATCGAAATCATAAAACATACAAGCTATCACTTTTTCAGTTTTTTTATCACTTTTGCAGTTTCGCGTTCGTAAAACACAACAGTTTTAATCAAGTTTTACGTTAGTACCTCGTACAACACAGACAGCAAGCATTATGCCCTCGTAAACGGACAAATTATTTATAAAATTATAAGCTGTTTTATAACGCTTCGGCTAATGAACGCTGAATAAATTATTACTGACTCTGGTTTTATTTTTTCCACATTTGAAGTGTCGTTCAAAAATATACAACACAAGTTGTGATGCACAAATGGGCAGCTTGCGACTGATTTCTGAATTTTTTTTTCTTCCGGAAGTTGCTTTGCTTCCATACTTCCGTACTTCGTCATTACTTCCGAGATATCCCTTTTGCTTGCAAAACAGTAATCATGATCGAAAGTTACTTAAGAAATTTTCTACGAAACGAACGCTGCGATTCGACCAAAGTTAAAGAATTAATTTTTACGAATTTTTAGGAAAAGTTAATCGTAATGAGACTCTTGCACAAATTACGCACTCGCACGCAACTCGAGCGGAAATAATGAGCGGAAGCGAGTGTGAACGAGAGGAGAATCGTGCGCGCGACGCAAGGACGATTATTATTAATGATCATTATTATCATCATCTTGGTCTTCTCCGGTTTTCATTCGTGTATTTTAGCGGACAAACCTAACGTTGCACAACTAACTAATACGAATTGCCGAGAATGAATATGTACGTCGTTATTCATGAGCGTGTATGTGTATATCAGTAAGCTGTGTGTGTGTATGTATGTATGTGTGTATGTATGTGTGCGTGTAAATGCGAGGGAAGATAGAAAGGGAGAGACGATGATGCGTAAGTAGATATAAGTTAAGAGATCACGATGTACGATCGAACTGTAATCGAGTAAAGTTGATGTTATTTAAAGTAATAAGAGATGCAAATGTTATCTGCGTTCATCACGCACACACGTCCTCTTACAATATCCTGTATCTTTTGCTTACTATTAGATGCTGCTGAATACTGGAAGGGGTAAGTAGTTGCGATAGTACTTTTGATCGAAAATAACGATAATTGCAGGACAATGTTCTAAAATTAATAAAATCTAGATATGAAAATCTTTCAATATCTTTATAAGAAGCGGCAATAAATAAATGAGCGTAAAATGTGTCTCGAAATCGAATACCACACGATGTATTTTAAAATTGGAATATTTACTTTTACGTCTACATTCAAGATAATATTTTTGCACTTATCCATGTTTAAATCTGCATTTATCACATTGTTTATATTCATGTCTACATTCAAGTTCGCGTTTTTGTTCTCGTCCATATACAATTCTACATTCAAATTTACGTTTTTGTTCATCTATATATCCATGTTTTCATTTACGTCTATATCCAAATCCAACGTTCACGACGATGTTTACGTATACATATTTAAATGAATATTACATCTAATGAATCATATCTTCGCGCAATCATGTTCTTTCGAAAATCCTGCACGTAGAGAGAGAGAAGAGAGATAAATTCTTCATATATTCTACAACAAGAAAATACAAAATTTCACCGGAATCATACTGATTTCAACCCCTAACGAAGAGTCGAAATAAGTCGCGATAATGCAATCGATATTATAGATGAATAAAATTCTTTTCCAAGATTATGTTTTCGTGATCGGCGCAATCGTAACGAGAATCGTAACGCGGATAAGAGCACGATGTGAAAAAGGCAAGTGTCTGGATCGTTTTCCCCTCGCTGTTGGCGCAGCGCGCTAACAAGTAGCCATTGTGAGCTCCGTGTCAAGATGCTACTTGACAGTATACTCTCTTTCTCTCTCTCTCTTCCTTTTTTTCCCTTTCGTTCTCTCTCGCGGACCCTCTTCAGCAGGGGCCCGCACACTCACCCCCATTCCATCACGCCGCGTGTACACATTCAAACACATACACATGTATGGGGATATACCTCTGTGGGGTCCGTCCTTAACTTTACGATCTCCGAAAATCCCTTCGGAGCTTAGGGCCCCGTCGCGCGCAACTAATAGAACCGAAATTATAACAGGCCGATGAGCATGCGTCGACTGCTCTTATTCCGCCTCGCTGACGGATTCAGAAAAATCGTGAGGGAAGCCGAATGAGAAATCAACGCAAGGAAACCGTGAAGAATTTTATTCCGTTGAATGTCTTACTTACGATCTTTTTCTAAACGATAATTCAATTTTGTAAGACAATACATACGTATGATTTTTCTATTATTCTCTTTTATTATTCTGAAATAATAATATTTGATAAAAGATTTTTTCCAGAAAAATAATTTCGTTCTCGCGCATCTTTTTACAATGCAATTTTCTTTAGTATACATATTGTGTATTTATTACTTTAATTTATTATTCATGAAATTACTTTATACGCACATATATATTCATATTTGTTCTTATGTCATGATTATTAGGAGAAGCAATGAAATATAATGACTCGGGAAAAATTAAAAATATTAATTAAATTTGTAAAAAACTTTAATCTCTGAGCGAAATGTCAACGCGTTGCAGCTAGCGTTCTAGTGAATTCGATCGAACTCGGGCTTCGATCATCTCGACGATAAGAAAGAAATCGAACACAAAGAGACGTCCGGTCACGTGGAGAAGCCAGATGCTCTCTTTCAGAATCGAAGAGGATATTATCTGAACTGCACTGGTAAATATCGGCACAAAGAGGAGGAAGATCTTATCTGTCTCATCGCGATCGTTGATAGACCTAATAGCGAGCCGAAGGACGGTCGTTTTGAAATAATTACCAGTTCGTATCCGTAGCACCGATCTTTCCGGGTTCGTTCGGATATTGTAAGATCAAAGGACGATGTTCTCTTCTCCGCCGCTATCTTTTTGTTTTGCAAAAATATAACGTTATATAAAAATTGGAATTGTCGTGACGACTTGGAAAAATTGCTTACTCATTTTTTTTGTTTCCCTTTTTTTTCCTATAAAATAACGTTTTTGAAATTCTGAGAAATTGTTAAATTATTTGGATAATTTATTTTTAAATTACGTATAGCTGTGTAGAAAGTATTTTTACACATATACACAGAAAGGCGCGAAGCTTGTGATATATCCAAATATCTCTTTTTCTTTTCTGTCTACTGTGGCGCATCCCCGTTAGAGCGAAAATAATAAGTTTTATACTGTTACAATGCGATCATTACGCGCCGGTAATGACGATGCATTCAGGCAGGAACTGCAACGTACCACCGGCCTTTCCTCGCATCTGCTCAATTGCAACAATGGGTGCGCGATCCGCCACCCCACGAAGTCCCGAACAGTATACGATGATGTTCCCGGAACGTTCAAGTCGAAAAAAGATATACTTGTATTTATGTAACAAATCACACGCTATATTTTTATAATTTTATCTTTATGTCGCTCGATAAATTATTTTTATTTTCAGAACAGCTGAGAAAGCTAGAAAAGATGTTCTCTAATATTCTTCTAGTTCTTCTAGAAAATAGTTTATAAAATATAGAGTTATATTAATTGTGCATGTTTTTTTTTTTAATTTAGCAATGAGATTACAAAACGCGCAAACAGATAATTTATGAAAAAAAATGTATATTCATATATCACAAATTTACATTAAATCCTAGTAACTCTAAAATAGTCTATTATTCGTAAACATTTATGAATGAAAAAATCTTGCTTGTGTAATCAGAGTGATTAAAACAAGTTCCTCTTTGTATACAATTCATCGTACAAGTTTCTCTTACATGACGGAAAAAAAATGAGTTTCGATTGCGCGATACTTTTCAAATGAGCGCGAGATTGTCGAGTTCGAGGCGAATTCGAGGATTATTGACGCCGCGTATAAATCCAATAAATGCGCCACTTATGGGCGATCGATGTAAATTACGATGTTGGCTAACGCGCGCTTGTAGGCGAAGCTTAGACGAGCGATTTCGAAGGGGAGAATATTTATGGGCAGACCGACTGAAATTAATTTATGCAGCCGCATAGGCTGCCACGTAATTTATTCGCGGGCCTCGCGACGATCACTCACTTCTCCTCGCGGGCTTTTGTGTGTAAGGAAATCCCGGGCCATTAGAAACGGGCACGAAGAGCCTCTCCGCGTGTCGATCCCTCTTCGGGGTCTTCTTCCGAGTCTCGATCGAGTTCGTTGTTTCGCGAGCACGATTCTGCCGAGATCGGCCGGCGATGCCCCGGAAACAACTCCCACCTGGTTGGGGAAGTAAGAGATCTTTGTCGAATGTTGCGTCTTAATATCGCGCTTCTCAATCTATATTGCAGGATCTTCGTTAGAAAATATCGCGTTGTCTTGATGCCGCATCGCATTTTTATGTTATTTATCTTTACATTATCATTGTGACAATCTATGAAGATAAATAATATTATTTTTTACAGCCTGCTTTGTAATTTTAGAAAAATGGATAATTATACTGTTGAGACAAATAATGCCGTATAAGATTCATAAGATTCTTATAATCTATGAGTATTTCTAGACTCGCGTAGATTTTTAATTTTCAAATATATATATGCTTCAATTTTGATGATCAAAATTTTCGGAATCGAGTAGTAGTGTGTCCCGACGTGTCGTGCATTCACGACGACGACGACGATGATGCGCGTTTTCATCATCGGGGCGAGATCCAGGAAGGATTCGCAAGCAGCGCGCGGCTGAAACAAGAGGGATCGCGTCTTCTCGAGGAAGAGCCGAGGCGAGGATCTCGCGGCGAGATCTGCACCCGCGTTATGATTTGTGGGCGTCCAGATCGTGATCCTGGCCTGGTCGGTCGGTTGGTTGGTTGGTAGAGAGAGAGGGCACCCACGCTTTCCAAGAATCGTCCGCGTGGCGCGTCCGCGACCGACGCGAGGAAGGAAGAGCGTAAGATCCACACACGGGAGAGATCAGCCGACCCCGATTACGCCGAGGGTGTAATGGACAGACTAATTTGTGAAATTTAAATTCCGTCCCCGACGTTTTGCCGCGAGGCGAGATGGGGCGGAGGGCCAGTGTCGCAGCGAAAGCAGGGAACCTGGGGGACAGGGGAGGAAAGGGAGCGAGATAAATCGCGGCGTCCTCCCCTGGGGGGGTCGACGGTGGATCTTTCTGGAAAATCGTAGGTGGATAGGTACTTCGTGTCGCGACACGTTTCATGGGTGGCGTAGAGATGATGCAGATGTAGGTATATGTACGTGCGCATCGCGAAAATAATTCCCAGGTGAGATTGAAATCAGGTTGATAAGAGAGACTTGTGGAAAATCCTTTACGGCTAGACGCTTTAGGAAAATAATTCGCGGTAAGATTAACATCGGTTAACAAGGGGATGAAATAAAATTTATTTTTTTATTGTTTAGATTGTATATTGTAGAATTGTAGAACAAAGAAATCGGTGTACAAATTTTTTTATTATCGTCAATATTAATCAGTATTAGACATTCTTTATTCAAGAAAACGATATTTTCTACCCCATCTCAATAAAAAAAAAAATATTTAGCTATTATAAAAGCACAAGTTTTTGCAAAAGTTTCAACATATCGAGAGAGAAAACGAAGGTAAAGGAAGACGAAGAGATAATGAACAAGATGTTTAAGCGGTGGCGGATTAGAGGCAGCTTCTCGCTGTTTCTCGGTGAGAAGCGGGGGGGCCCTATTGTCGGACCGCATAATACGGTTATGATTTAGTTTGGGACGTGAGGATGCGAGCGAACGAATGAACGAACGGACCGAGGGGGCCTGACTAGGTGGACGGGTGGAAAAAGGGGGAAGAGGGCCATTGGTGTCAGATTACGCCCGGGCCCCGTCTGGAACATCCACACGTCCGCGTAAGGACTC
This sequence comes from Prenolepis imparis, assembly GCF_030444845.1. Classification (NCBI taxonomy): domain Eukaryota; kingdom Metazoa; phylum Arthropoda; class Insecta; order Hymenoptera; family Formicidae; genus Prenolepis; species Prenolepis imparis. Next base: position 13,672,583 of record NW_028141163.1, on the reverse strand, counting down.
ACACGCAATGCCGGGCCCCCTTTAAAACATACGTGTGCGTATGTGTATACGCGTTCTCTGCCTTTTTTCTTCAAAAAGATTGTCCCCACTTTCCCCTTCTCTTCTCTATTCCTCTTTCTCTCGCGTACATCTCAGACATTTTTTTATTTAAAGTATATTTTGATTGTTAAATTCAATTTTCGAAGATGTCGATAAGGTTCAGTCATAAATAAAAAGATGTAAGAAAAAATGCAAAATTATCAGAATGGAAAATTGTCAAAAAATTTATAATTATTTGATCATTCATTTTATATGCAAGATATGCCTACATATCATTTGGTTTAATTACTATATATGTGATGTAATATTTCTTAACATCCTGTTTATTCGAAAATTTTAATTAGTTGTATAATTTATATTGTGATAAGACAGCAGTTATAATTTCATGATATAAATTGATATTTTTTATAGATTCACGAGGATAAGATATGAAGATGAGCAAAAAAAGAGCTGCAATAAAGCAGCTGTATTATGAAAAATTCAAGATATAATTTTTCGACTGTTGTCTCGAAAACATCTTTTGTAATAAACTATTTTTCAAAAATTCTAAATTTATTCTATATGTCAAAAATTCTAATTTTAATCTATATGTCATTTAGAAATATAAATCAAAATTTATGATAAGACAATATAGTGAGAAATTAAAAGAAAAAACATGTTTTCAACAACTATATATGCTAGCTAAATTAATCTTTTTTTAATATCGACATATATGCGCTAAAATATTTATAGCATATTTATCAAAGAACTCTGTTTCTAGCCTGGAACGCATTCAACAATTGTCCGAATATCTTAACTTTTGTATTACAAAAGGAGCGATCCGCCATCTTTCGGCGGCGGGGTTCTTTCTTCATCGCGAACTCCGACGCGGGTTCTGCGAATTCGCGAATTATGAATATGATTATCTCGGACGTGCTCTTGACGGGAAGCCAGACCTGTCCCGGAGGTGTCACCTTACACCCTTTTCCGCCCTCGCATCGGATCCTGACTTGGCGCCTCGACGCATTGCTCTCCGTAACCGAATCTCGCGAATAATTGAACCTGCTTCCGATTGCGAGAATGTTGACGATAAATACAATGCTATCGATCTTACGTATCGAAGAAACCTCACCCTCGTAAATTAAGGATTAAGATCCGGTAATAATTTCGTTAAGCTCAGATTTCGATGCAAAAATTATCTCTTTTCTTTCATTCGTAAAAAACGCGATAATGATGCAAAGAAAATGATTCTTTTTATCATATATCATTAAAGATTACATATATATGTACCGGTTTTGCGCAATTCTTGTGCCGTAGGTCTATAGCAGATCCGCGCGAAAACCAGTTCCACCCTCTTATTTATTCCCTTACAGCGGAATGGAGACGCCAAGCCCACTAAACATATGTCGAAGCCCACTAAATATATCTCGGGAACCCCTCTGTACAATGACACTCCGGATTTTTGTGTTCAGGGTTCAGGGATTGGCCGGACGATTCGTCCAATAGAGTTCGTCCGTAGACAACTCGCAGGGATTGACAGCTTCCATGGGGTCGGAGTCTATAGGATTAGGCCACGCGGTGACGCAAACGTAATGTCATTACGACAAATTGCGATCCTCCTGTGGGATAAACGCCGAAACCAGTTGGAATATATCGGATGAATTAATAGGATATCTTTTATAGAACGCACGAACGCATCGATTCATCGCATAAACATGGAGGGGAAAACATAGAGATCCCATAACGTTAGCTGCTAATCAAATAATCATTAAAATTAAATTTTTTAATTGATTTTATCATTTTTAATTCAATCTTTTTTTAAAAATAATTTTTAAATCAAAGTTATTCGTGCAAAATTAATTAATGTAATGTACACGTGATATATCATTATGAAATATTTATAGAAAAATATGTAGTTGATATTTTTTTTGCTTCTTGATTTTTCCTATAAGTGTAATAAAAATATGCCTATATATTTATGCCATTATACAATAGCATTAGTCGAGTCAAGGCAATAAAATAACAAGCATCAGATGCATAAATATGTTGAAGTATATATATATATATGTTGAAATAGACATGATGAGCTTTCAACATCTTCTGTAATAAATATTATTTCAAGCCATTCTAGTATTCGACGAGACTTAAAGTCGATAAGGAAGAAGGGAGTACTATTTTCGGCGGCTCATCCCGCTCTCCAGGGGTTGCTAAGAGAGTATTAGCTACGACATGAGACTCTCGCCCTTATCCGCCATCTGTATACAAACGGGGTGTTGGAATTCGATTCATAAACGTCAAACGCGACTGTTTACGCTGTTCGCACCTCCATTGTCGCCCTTCGATTTCGGGACGCCGACCTGCCGATCGTTCCGCACCCCGGGACACAATAAATACATCCATCTCCGCATGGATATAATGCGCGAAAGGGGCTCTCTCTCTTTCTCGTATCTCCGATACGATCGGTAGTTACTTAGCACTTCCATGATGCTCGATGGTTCGATGCTTATCGAACCGGCTCTCGTTGAATTTATTGCGGGCCCCTGCGGAAAAGAGGCTGACGGCCCATCTGCATCTTCTCCTCGGCACGATCTCTACCTCTTTTTTTTTTTTTTTTTTCATTGGCGGATACCAGTCGCTCTATTATATTTCTTTACAATACTTGCAGAAACGATGGAGGAACGGTATTGTCGCGTGGAGATTACATCGTCTCACTTCGAACGGATAATAAATAGCAGATAATTAATTTTGTTTTTTGCATAAATATATCTTTTATCGAATTAATGTATGAAAGAGAATAATAAACGCGATTAATATTATATAATAGCGCTTTTCAATGATTTTTTGTGATCTCGATATAAAAAAGGTATGAAAAGATATTTTCCTTTCTATTAATTAAATGATTTTTTTGTATAATTAGACAATGCGAATTATTTTAAGATAAGCTTACTTTAAGTAAGATTTTCTATATTAAAATGAAAGTTGAACTATCTCTTTCTATAATCATTATATCCTATTAATATGGAATTGAATTTTTGCCAAGTATTTAGGCCAAAAAATGTAATGCAGACTTTAAGTGACACACTTTCTCCACTTTTTGAAAGTCGTATCGCATATCGGAGCAAACGGGAACCACGACGGAGATGGTTTTATTCAGAAATGTCAGTCAAGGAATGTTCTTCTACAAGGAATTGCACGCGTGTGCACACGTATACGACACTCGCGCGGCGTGACCTACCCCACTGAGAGAATCGTGTTTCAATACAGAAACCGAAAACCATATCATTACGTAGAAGCTACGTTTCGCGCGTCGCGCCGGTGTTGCATTGTCAAGAATTGCATGTCGTTTCAGCGGCCGATTCAAGTGTTCAGCAATTCGTAAATTGTTTCCGGGGGTGGAGGAAAAGAGAGAGAGAGAGAAAGCTATCATTTTACACTCATTTTGAAGAGGATAGATTGATCGACTTTCATTAAATCCCTTACCCATTCGCACGATACTGATAACGCAAGATACTGACTACGTTTCGCCGATAGAAACGAATCCTAGCCAAGATTAAAATAATCGATAATAATAATTAAATGACAAGAAAATATTCTATTTTGATTATCCCTTTAAAAATAATTGATTCCGATATACAGAAGATTGCGGCGCCTCAGAATCTCTAGAGCCCTCCTCTTCAGAACCCCCTCCTCTATTTGCATACATAAATATCTCTTTATATAGGAATTTTAATATATTCCTATAAATATAGTATAAATATTATAATATCCTACTCATGCGATTTCGTAGAAGGCTATTATATTCATCACTTAATGTAAACATAAGAAAGTATCCTTAATCAGCATATAATTTGTCGAAATTGAAAAACTAATGGCCGAGATTGCTGAATTATCGGAGAAAATGATTTTTCGGTGTCGCGAATAAACTGACGGTCACTGCTACATATTTACCAGCGAATGTAAAGATGAATGCGTAATTTGCGAGCGGAATTTCGCACACGCGAAGTCTTCGGTCGCGTCGTAAACGTCTGACGTACGGAGGAAGTGAAGTCTCGCGCGCGGAGGGTTGGCGACAAGTTAAAGTTATTAAGTAGCCCGTGCGTCGTCGCGTCCGCTGTCAGTCTCCGCTCTAATTAATCGTAATTGACGGCCGCGCGAAGCCTCGCACATTGTCCTCCTCCTCTTCTCCGCGTCGCAACGCTGCATAATCATCCACGGGCTCTTCCGTTGCTCGCAGAAATCTGTCGATGGAATTTCATCTCAAGCGCCCGCGCTTGCACTTGGCCGAAATGCAAATGTATATATTTCGTTTGAACGAAGAGCGTCTCGTCAATTTTTGCGAGCGTATTGAAATGTATATCGATAAGAGAGAGAATTTATATTCCTGAAATATATATGGATATATTTCAAGATTTACTTGTTAGATCTTTTTCACAAACTTTCAAGATTTTTAACTTTGAGAAATATTTGTGTGTTTATGATCCGCTTTCTCTCTGCGCCAAAAATTCAAGAATATTTCTTTCCTCAAACTTTTGCGTTTCGAGTCTAATTTATGAAAGCGAAACAGAGAAAATATTGAAGACAGAGAGAGGAGGGAGGGATTTATAATGCAGTCTATTATTTGTAACATTATTACGTATTTCAATGTTTGCTTACAACGATAATGAATAAAAAGCGATAATGAACATTATCCCGCTTACGTGGCATATGTAACTAGATAATTACGAGTGTAAGGTATCGGTTAATGACTGCGATCGTGTTCACCGCGCGCAAACAAAATCGGTTAATTATAATAATGATAAAAACACGCGCTATACACGCTCGAGGCGTGTCATTTAACTGCGTCGGTTATCAGTCACGAAAGAGAGAGATCATGCGAGAGTCAACTTTTACATCGAATGGAATTCGATTAAAAATGTTATTGTTCAATAGTTCGAACGAGTGACAAAAAAGACTGACGTGCGCGAAGACGGAACGGGAGGTTGCGCAACTTGTCGAGCAATTTGCATGATTAAGTTCACCCATTTTTTTTCTCTCTCCCCTGCTTCGGCCTGTCCGCGCACCAGATACTGGATTCTCACGGTACGCCAATTGGAGTCAACTCATCTAAATACCCGGGCTACCCGGCCGCCGCTATTACGGACGCGCGAGAGGAGGCCCATTATGTAACCGACGTGGACAATGTTGTCCCGCATTCGCCAATTGGCCGAACGTCGCGAACCTTTTTCAACGCGAATGTCCCACTTTAGAATCATGAATGAGAAGCTCGTAAAGGCGAACGCTAAATGTATGTACCATACTTGTCATGTTGTTGTTCCGGATAAATAATGAGATAGACAGTATAATAATATAGAATGATTTTAATGTAAATATAGCTTAATGATTTAATTTTATAATTAGCTAATTTTTCTGTTATTTCAAAAAAATTAAAAATTCACTCTTGCATTAAACTATAAATTGTATAGATAAATTTGATATCCTTTTCTAAAAGAGACATGTTGAGACGTAAATAAAAATTTTGAGACGTGGAAAATTTAACACGGAGCGGTTTGTGAATGATTCTTCTCGTAATAATCTCCACATCACTAATAAAGTCATTGTCTAGGTCCGGTTAGGCACGTCTAAACGTCTAATGACTGTTTCCTAGAGAGACGCGTCAGTCCGAATACAAAGCGAATTAGAATAATTCGTTCCGTCTGGCTGCGTCACTATAAATATATATCGCGTAAGACTATCGTCGTTGTCGTTGTTTATTGAGATTCCAGGTCCTGCCATTATATATATAAATTTTTTATCTGAATAATGATACAGATAATTTATTTTACTCCGAAAAAGATGTATAATACTTGTCATTCCACGGAAAATTAAAACCATGAAGCACAAATTCGCGCTATATTCCACATTCTACGAATCGTTGGTCTGACAATGTTCGTTTCACTCGAAACTATTTTATGTCAATTGGATTTTACAAGTGTGTCTCATCCGTGTCAAAGAAAGGATAAATTATAATAGCGTCAATAAGAGAAAATGCCTATAAAAAATTTTTCGTAATTTTGAAGACTTCTATAATTTTGTTTATATGATTTCAAATGCCACTTCAGTACCTATAGTTCAGTACCTATAGTCTGTGTTCAATTATATTCAATGATAATCTCCGATTATATATTAACACGCCCAACTGTAATAATAACATAACAATAATACTTTATTATTAATAACACGTATTTAATAATCCGATTTCAAATAAATTTGTGTAAATATGTACGATGATAATTGTATTGCGAAAAGGTACTATAGATGAAGAGAGAAAAAAAGAAAGAGAGAACGAATTCTGATCTATGCGAAATATAAATTTCTCGTAGAAGAGGAGCTACAGGCTTCTCGAAACAACAGAACACTCGTCCCTCGATAGAAAAATTTCTATCCGATACCCACGCCAGAAGGAAATCGTTTTTTCTACGTTGGCGCAATTTGCCATGTAAATTCGATCGTAACATGATTACACGCCTTGGCAAACTATAACCGGGTTCGTCGCCGCCGAAGTTTGTCGAAGCTATAGACGTCGTTCCGTCTTGATCGATCTTCTGATCGATCTTTCGATATGCGTATAGATATAGATCCTACCGCACTCGCAGAGATCGTGCCAGATGGCCTATGGGACGGGACGAGGCCATTATGCCCGGTCGTCCGAGAATCCGTAATGAAATTAGAAATTAGAAAGAAAGAGAGGGTCTACGAGCTCGATCTGAATTTTCCTGGAATTTCTCGATCGCCTTCGTAGCTATATAAGAAGAACTCTGATAATGGACAATCTTCTCTTACATGATTGGCGATAGCTAAAGAGAAAGTCGTAAAAAATCGCGTGGATGATTATTAGTTTAATTTAATATCGTAGAAAATTTATAGCGAAAAGATATAATATTTGAAGTACTTTTGTGTGTGTTCAAATTTCTCTCCGGATTCAAAGAATTCATTACAAAATTATTTCTACGTAAGAATGTACTTTTTATCTACACAAACCTCTGGTTCTATATTTGTAGATGAATAATCTAAAATAAAAATTAAAAAAAAAGAGAAGAACATTATGATGCATTTGTCACCTCGCGTCGTTGAAATAAATGTTTAAGAGCAGGCGCGCGCGTAACCGACGAAGAGTAACATTGTATCAAATGTAACAAAAAATAAAAATTCATCCCGTTACCGGTTGTCACATGTCGCGGATAAAAAAAAGCGCCGATACCGCAGGAGAGAGGACTCGCGTACACAAAACTCTCTGGTGTACTCTGCGAGCAAGGCGTATACGCGTAGCTCGTGTTCGATCACCCGTTAAGAAGGAAGCTCTCGATGGGGCCCCGATGCCCAAGATAAGGCGAACGTCCTCTCACGCCGAAGTTCGGGGACCAGCGGGCCCCCTCACGTAATCCACGAGTACGTCGCGACGAATTTGTTCGCCTGCCCAATGAGCCATAAGTGCACCCCCACACTCCCTGAAGACCCACGTTCGCCACGTTATTCTTCCACATCACGGCGAGGAAGCCGCGAAACTGGGTCCGCGTGCTTCAAAATGGCTACCGTCCGCATCATTGGGCCCGATCGATGGACAAAGATACGTGGAATTAAAAAAAAAATTGTTACGGAAAAATCGACGCGTTTCTCGAATCGCCACGTCGAATCTTATGCTATATATACGCGCGATATGTAAATTTGTATGTAATTATGAAACCCTTGCAATTAGTGAGAATCGAACAAACGCGCACAAACTGTATACGTTACCGTAATATTAATATAATATACTAACGATGTTTAATTTATATATAATAAATCAGTTTTCCATATAATGTGATATGGAAAATTGCGATGCGATATTTAATCGTTGAGAATTTACGTGGCGCAGACATACATATATAACTGGAGGAAAGGGATGGTATGTACCTTGTGATATCGATACTTGTCGGAAAATATAGACCGTGCCGCATGGTGAAGAAAACATATGATGCATTATTAATAATTTTTACACGCAATGGGAAAGCTCTACGGACGCGACCAATTAAGGGAGCGGGAGATTCAATGAAAATATACAATATACGTAGAAATATCACGGACAAGGTAAATGTATTACATCCCGTCTTTGACTTCTCGTCGATCGAGTGTTTATCTTTTATTAAAATAAATTAAAATAATAATATGTTTTAAATAATATGTTATAATTCTTTAAACTCGATTAGTATTTTTGACAGTTATCAGCTGATTTCTGTCAAAAAATATTAATCGCGGATAAGGTATTATAACATATTATTTACAACATATTACTATTTTAATATTTTTAACATTATTATTTAAAAATTTAATTGACAAATTAACGCTTTATTAAAATTTTTGACAGAAATCAGCTGATTAAAGCATTAATTTGATAATTAAATTTTAAAACATAATATGTTAAAAATATGTTAAAAATATTAAAATAGTAACATGTTGTAAATAATATGTTATAATACTTTATTCACGATTAATATTTTTTGACAGAAATCAGCTGATAACTGTCAAAAATATTAATCGAGTTTAAAGTATTATAAGATATTATTTATAACATATTACTATTTTAATTTTTTAACATATTATTTTAAAATTTAATTAGCAAATTAACTTTTTATTAATATTTTTTGACAGAAATCAGCTGATTAAAGCGTTAATTTGCTAATTAAATTTTAAAATAATAATATGTTATAAAAATTAAAATAACATGTTTTAAATAATGTGTTATAGTACTTTAAATGCTTGTGTTGTTCTAGTATCATATATTCTACAATACGATAATTTTTAAACGCGTTTGGGAACATGATGGAAACGATTATCCCGAATTTTTGCACCATCGACCCGCGGATGTCAAGCGACACGATTGACGGAATCATTGCAGTGCTTTTATACTGGAAAAATGATGTGGCTGGAGAGAGGTTGACGTTGACGAAAAAGATGCGCGAATGACAAACGCGAGAAAGAGAGAGAAAAATATTTATTTATAGAATATTTAAACTTTTTGAAATGACCTTAAGCGCGGATTCCAACTTGTCATGCACGCGTTCGACGTAATTGCAGCGGGGTCATTTGTTACCGCAAATAAAAAGTGTCGAATCCGGCCCGAAAGCGCGAGAGACCGTCGGTGTGTAATTTGTCGATCGAATAATGCGATGTTAATAGAATGGTGTATACCGGTCGGGTACACCGACCCCATAAATCATTTGTTAATTTGACAGAGCCCATTCAAGCTAAGAGCTTCTTTCTCTCTCTCTCTCTCTCTCTCTCTCTCCCTCATTTTTTTTCTTTTCTCGCCAGCGATCCTTCGACTGCTCCTCTTCGTGCCGGCTCCTGCCGGTTGAAAGGATCCGAAACGACCGTAAAAAGCGAGGGCTCCTTCGATGACCGCTAGTGGATGTGGTCGTCCGCGAAATTGCCCCTCTATTTTTGTAACCTACCTACTGCACACGCTCCCGTTCGCCTTTTTGTGTCCGCGCATTTTATTAGCCGACCTCCTTTTTCTTTTCGCAAAATTCACCTCTATGATCATCGATATCGAGTCCGATTAATAAAGCACGAATGATCTCTTATCACCGAATCGATGATGATATATGTATATTATTGCTTAAATTAATGAGCTAGCAGATACATTATTATCGAGTAGCGGATAGTAGTCACTAATTAACGACTCTGTTTGGCAAACCGATAATTTGAGTAGGATCTACCTAGCCAAAACCTCGAAGGAGAAATTAGGTTGCTATAGACAACACAAAGGTGCTCGTATTAGAGGTGCTTGACAAAGAACAATATTGTCGGTTGTCTTTGTTCTTGTCCACGTTACAAGAGCTGAAATCTCTTCTTCTTAAGAATCTCCTCTAAATGACGACCCGATGCGAGCTTTCACCGATCGATAAGTCAGCGGACGAGTCGGGACACATTCAACATTGTGCGTCGACTCGCGGTTGAACATGGTGGAAACGGTTATCCCGAATTTTTGCACCATCGACCTGCGGACGTCGAGCGACACGATTGGCGGAATCATCGCGGTACTTTCATACTGGAAAAAGGTACGACGGGAGGGAGGGAGACATTGACGAGGAGGATGCACGGATGGCGAACGCGAGGGGGAGAGAAAGAGAGATGGAGACAGAGAGGGGAAAAGGAGAGTATGAGGCTCGTGTTTCCGGCCGGGTGAACAACAATGCCCGCAGACAAATGAGCATCCCGCCTCCATTGTTCGTCTGATCGGCACGGCGCAGCCTCATCCCGGTTCCGCTTGCGCTACTCCGGACCTCCCTATGTCGTCGTCAGGGGCCCATGTCGTCCTCCAACACCCGGTTGGGGGGTCTTCGATCAACCTGATGCGGGCCAACACCGATTAAACATCGCTGCTTCGTCGAATCCCCGTCAACGGGAATCTCCTCGTTTTTCTCCTTCACTCTCTCTCCGCCCCCGATCTCTCTTATTCTCTTTATCTCTCCACCCGTCCGATTCTCTCAGCTCCTTTTGTACTACCTCTCGATCGTTCTCTTACCTTTTACCGCTTGCTTTTGTCTCTGCATGTTCGTGTCCTGTCCTTCCTTCTTCCATCGGCATGTCCATTATGCTCCAGGTGGTGCTGTTCCATCATCGCGGGAGGGGTACGAAAACCAGGACGAGTGACGACTCTCGTGCGACGTGTCAGACATCAGGATTGCGTGGAACGGAGTTACGGTTGCGAAAATTCTGTAAATTATAAAACTGTGATGAGAGAATGTAAAAAAAAAGATAAGAACGCAAAAGTAACACTATAGATAATAAGAGAGTTTATGCGATTTTCTGTATAAGAAATGACATTCATGAAACTATGGAATAATTACAAAGTCATCAATTGATTAAATACAACAAAAAATAATCTACGTAATAATCTACGTAATTTATCAACTGTTATGTCATAAATTATATTTATAAATATATTTCTAAAACATTGCATAAACTTTTTTTTATCTAATAAAAATAGTAAAATTTCTTGAAACTTTTATATCTAAGATGTTCTTTTTACATTTCTTTGTATATCTTTCTTACATCTTCGTGTCATTTTTTTCTATATTTCTTATATACGATTATAATATATATTTTTTTACAGCTTGCGTATAAATTAAATAATTTTTTATGCGCATCTCATATTTCTTCTCGTGTTTCCTTTAAAATGATATGATTGAATCTCTGATCAAAGTCATTATCGCTCTTACATTATAGAGTATCAATAATTTGAAACTTAATTCTTGAACGTTATATTTAGATATGTCTCTTAACTCGTGTCATCGAGAATTAGGTCTCCGTTTTAGAATATTATTCGGCTAATCATGGCTAGACACACATTCGATTTAGCTCTCGCGCAATAAATAATTGCTCCAAAACTCAACAACGATGGTGTGCCAATATCCGGTCATAATTTAGATCCTAACATATCGTACTTACAGTATCGCGTTATTTATGTACATACGTCGAACTTGGCGATAGATAGAGATGAGAGGATATTTCACAGAATTGCTCGCCAGACCCCGAAATAGTTATCGGGTCACTTTTATGAGATATTATGGATACGCATTGCGTCACACACATACGGGTGCGGTTTCGATAGTCGATTTCCGGCGTAGGGGTTCCCGATCGAAAAACTTACGAAACAATGGACCATTCGTCCATCGGCGGAGACAAATGGTCCGCGTGTAATGGCACGAGCGAGAGAAAAAAAGAACATAAGATCGAGACGAAACGGAAGAGTCCCTCTCCCCCTTTCTCTCCCCTTGCGACGCACAAACGATCACTTGCGATTATTATCCATGGGAAGGTAATGCTAACCGAATCGATAGTCGCTTGACCGAACCGGACTTCCGGTTGCATTCGCTCGAAGCTGTCGTTACGATACGCTTCGATCTAATTTCCAAATATATGGCATTAAAGTATGTTTCCTTGTTTTAATAAAAATATAGATATTGCAAGAGATACTCATGTCAAATTTGATAAAATTTTGCTATTTGTCGTCAATGTGTGTAAAAAATATATGAATTATTGAGAAAAATTAAGTGAAATAAAACAAAATTTGTTAAGAAAATTAAGCAAGCACTATTTTAAGATAAATGCGATTTCTGATCATAACATGGTTCAATTTTATAATTATAAGATTAGAAGACGCGTTTTTCTTATAATTTCATTAAATAGTTTTTAAAAATATTGATACGCACGTATATATATATTCTTTTCTAAATATTATTCAATTTAAAATATATAAACAAAACAAAAGAATTTAGTTTTAATGAACGATTAGAAATCTTATAAAAATAATAATTAAAAACTAAGCTGTGATTAATTAAAAGAAATATAATACTTGCAAAATTTAGTTCAACAATGAGTCAAACAACTCTATTTTAAGAAATGAGCCTCGAACAAATTCGAATGTAATTTATTTATCTCAAATCCTTAAAAAAAAATCGTAAAAATAATACCTCGAAAAGATCCGGCGAGGTTTCCAGTCCGCAAAGTGTCTTACTTGTACGGCCAACTGACAATAAGAAGATGATGTCGTCGGTTCGAGGAGGCCAGATGTCGCGTAAGGATTCAGAATCCGCCGGTCCATTCACAGCAGCTCCTGTGGCGCAGCGCACCTTGCTCGAAACAACGTCGACCTCCGAGGACTAAGGAAATCCGATACACCACCACGGTATATACCCGGAGAGAGATGTGCGCTACCCTACTCATCCATATTCCGGCCCGCTCCAATTCCATTAAACAACTGACAACTCGAAGCGGAGCTTGGCCTTCGTGTGCCGCGAGTATTGTAAACGTTGTAATTCCTGCCATCGATTACACCGACTGATGTGTATTGCTTATCTTCGACAGCAGCTTAAAACGTGCGGTCAGTGAAGCATTCTATGTCATCGAGATATCTTGCAAATTATCTCTCGTATCATCGATGCGTTTGAAGTTTCGTAACACTTTTTTTTTTAATGATGAGAACATCGGAACCGATAATTTCCAATAAATAAACGCGTGTATTTTTTTATGGATTAATTGAATTTGAATATTGAAACCGAAAAATTAAAGATTGACAAATTAAATATTATTTTTTCGTTTTCGCATAATAGGAGTTGCATTGATTTAATTTATCTCCGGCATAAGATGCTTCGCACTGATTCGAGACACGATTTTTCTGACGCTCGTCGAAAGCTTTCATGTCGGCGTTTAATTCCTCGTACGGCTGCGTCACCGTATCGGCCAGATCCTCGCAACTAGCAATCGTTCGAAAGAAGAAATGATTTCAAACTGTTAGTAAATCATTTCGATAAATCGTACATACCTAATTGTTTTCTGCATTTGACAGGGCCGGCACTTTTTATCGGCGGCGAACGCGGTCTTATCCAGGCCGAGTTGTTGGAAGACTTTCAATCCTTTGCGCCAAATCTCCTTCTCCTTCATAACCTCCTCTAAGCTGGAATCTGCCGATTCCGCTTCCGACGACGATTCATGCTCCAGTGTACCTTTGCAACGAAATATTTCTTGATTAGTTTATACTCTCGATTAATTTTATTCATTCTGCTTTCATACATAAATTTATGTAAATAATTTAATTTATTTATTTAAATTTATTTTTTATTTATTTTTTGTTTATATATGTATATATATAAAATCGTGATTATAAATTAATTTACACATTTCTTCCTTCCTATTATGATAATACATTTTATGATACAAATAACTTGTAGCGCATTAAATACTTATTTTTCACAAGACTTATTTTACGCGAGATATCACGGTAAAATGAAAAATAAAAGCACGCTCTTGCCGAATGCGTATATCATAACCCAATTTCTTATATATACATTTTATCTCGTACCTTTATGGGGTTGCAAGCAATTCTGGCTGTCCAAAAACTTCCAGAACGCCTTCACCTTTTCCTGCCGACTTTCACTGTCTTCTCTAACAAATACAAATTCCATACAAGTTGGCTTTTCTCTCGAACCCATGTTGAAATCGTGTAAAAGCGCGATATGTAACGGTACAATTTGATATAACTCCACCTTCGACGTCACTTCCGCTCGTGCAAGTGCAGCCACTCGTGTGAATCGAACATCTAGTAACATCGATTATCGAGTCTGGTTACAATCGACCAATAAATTATTTTCAGTCTTTCGATAGAATTCGGTGCCAAATTCAAAATTTTGATTCGCAATTTACGCGGATATGAATTAATTAATTAATTAATTATATGAATTAATAAATAATACGAATAAAAAGGGCAAACATTTTTCGGTCTCAAATGTCGTTTTCTGTTCGCAAATATTTAGATTATTATATTATATTTTTATTATTTAAATTATTATATTTAAACTATTATTATTATATTTATTATTTAGATTGAAATCAGGATGAATTATAATTATAAAAAGGACGTAGTTATATATGCAATATGGAACCAACCACCAAATTTCTTTATTTCGAGATTTTTATTGTGCCTAAATGTATCAGGCACAATTTGCGATAAAAATGTCGAAATGGAAAAAATTGGAGGTTGGTTCCATATATATTGCAAATAACTACTGCGTTCAATTATAATCTCATCTCGGATTCGACATTGAAGGAAAGAAAAAAGAAAGAAGAAAATTAATCTTACGATAATTTCGTTGTCATCGAAGATCCGCAGCGATCGTCATAATTATAAAAATTTGAATTTCCTCGATACTCTCTCCGCTCGTGCAAATTGGATGACGGATGATGTCATTGCCCCGAGCGGTTCACTGCGCATCGCTGACGCGCAGCCTCTCAAGATGGCCGTCACGTACATCTGATCGGAGGTGTGTGCGGTGCGAAATTCGACGCCGATCCGACGTGATAAGGACCGAGCCATGCAGGGCGCCTGATAGTGGCAGGATGATCGCGCGCTAGTCGATTAATATTGGCATAGGTATCGATGTGGACCGTCTCCTGGACGCCGTCGTGTCGATGGTTGTTCCTGTCCTCGCGGCCGCCGGCGGCTCGCATTGAACCATGTTCAGCAAGAAACTTCATGTGGACGTCAAGAAGTCGACGCTCAAGGTGCAGGATGTCAAGAAGGACAGCGGGACGCGGTTGAAACACCTCAAGATCGTGCTAGGTGAGGAAGCTAGGTCTCTAGTCCCTGAGACTTTATTCCAAGTTCGCGAGTCTCGATCCCGAGAGCGTTTTGAGAGAGGATGCTTGTGTGTGATGTGTCAGAGCTGACATTAGTTAGTTTACTCCCACACGCATGTTGGCGGAATCCTTAAAGCGGAATCTAACATTGTTTTCCGTACGAGAAAGTGTTTATACTCGTTTGGCTTTGTATCGTATCTTTTTGACAAGTTTGTGACACTTCATCTACTTCTTACTCCTTCTACGCTTATCTGAATCTGTGAGAGAGTGGACAACATTACTTTTTTGTTGCTAAAAGAGAAATAGTTTTGCTTATTAATGTGATTCATCTTTAAAAAATAAAGGACAATACAGTAAAATAGATTGATATTGTTAAAATAGAGTATTTTAATTAATTATTAAGTAACACTGAAAGAATTTTAAATCTGTGTAATTTTTACGTGCTTCTTTCTCTCGTTCTAAATGCAAAAGTATCTTTACAATCATTAAAATATATTGCGCATATATATTTTTCATACTTAATATCGAAAAGGTATACGTGTTATATACATCTTCCAAATACAAAATATACGTCATATAATATTTTCATTAATAATTCTAAAAGTAAAAAGAAAAAATAAATATATTTTTTCTATTCAGATTTTTGCAAGAAAATTATTGTAAAATATAACTAGCATGTTATTGTTATACTTTATGTTACTTTATTTTTGTTTAATACAGATAAATATGTTTTACATCGTATTTGCTTGTTACATGTCCTAGTTAAAAGGATTTATTCAGTAGGATTGTGGTCTCTCACAATATTATGAAAGATAGTCAGTATCTAATCACCAAACCGCATGACCACATTAACCAACCTCTATGTCCTCCATCTCTGGCTAAAGTTACATTGTTGTTACAAGTTTCATATATCTTTATATATGGAATTATATAAATACAAGTTCCATATATCTAGATACTTCTCTTTATTCCATTTCTAGGACTGTTGATAGAAGTTGCCTGTAGTTTTAAATTAGTTTTACGTACGTCTTTTTGTAGATATTAGAACATTTTTATTCCATATCACAAAAAAATATTTCTATTGTATTATCTATCTTCATTTTTATTATTTCAATTATGTCTGAAATGTCAAAATATATAATTATGCCACTTCCATTTGTTCTCATAATACACATATAAGGAAAAAGAAAAGAAGCTCTGCTATATAAGCACGGGTGTCCAAGACCAGTTATGATGTAATAGAATTTCCACACTTCTCTGTATAAGGCATATGTGTCATGAAAGAAAGAAAAACTTTTTTTATTTTATGTCTATTCAATTAATATAGATTATGTCTTGAAATATTATAACATTTTACACAAAAAATTTACACAGCATGCGTAATAATATATGCATATTTTTATATTGAAGAAAATGTGGACACTGACGAAGCAAAGGGCTTTTTTGAGGGTAACTTCAGCCATGTCTACTTCATCTTGTACGATAGTTTCGTATCTGCTGAAACAAATCTTCGGCAACGCGGTAAGTTGAAAATTGAAAACTGATACTAAAATAATATAAGTACTAAATAAAGCTGTCTCTTACTGCTATATAGCTTTGAAAAGTTTCACACATACTAAGCAATATACATCGCATAATTATATTACATATAACTCTTAACTATATAACATACCCCTCATTGCTTTTAAAATTATAATTTTTTTTTTTTAAACGCGATATTCATATATTATTACTTTATTATCATCTCTTTCATTTCTTTTCATTCTGCTGCCAGAGCTTTCCTTCCATATCGGTAAGTCACATATTATATTACTCTAGTTTAAGAGATTTTATTACAATCAATTATTTTTTTTAATTTATCATTTTTATATGATCGAGTTATAAAAAAATGTATGCAAATAACTAATAATTCTCACATTGATTGTTTTATTTATATGATATTTGCTACAAATATTCTTTTTATATAGTATAGCTTTAAGATAGAGATTCATCTATTTTTTTTCTTTATAGTGCATAAGACACACAGGGAGGAATTAGAACAAGTATTGCAGCTTCTGGAAAAAGTATTAACTCTTCTTCCCGAGCTGCTCAATAGACGATGGCAGTGTCATAGTTTAGCACGGATTCTGCAGAAGCTCTTGCATCCTGGTAATAGTTGGAAACTTCGTAGACAAGCCATAAGGTACATAGCAATTGAGATTTCTCAAAGCATATTACGTATATATTTATTTGAAACGATATATTTATATGTATATGATTAATGTTTTAGGTACTTTATTTTATGGTATCAGGCCCTTGGCGAAAATGCTCCCGAGCATATACATCAAATGTTCGCCAGTTTGGTGCCTGGATTTCCACCGCATCAAGCGTCGCCTTACAAATACGATCGTAAAACAGAAGGAAAGAAAGAAAAAGTCGTGAAAGCAGCTAATTCCGAAGAAAGAGACAAGAGAGAATTCTATGATACGCAACTCGGACAGAGTACTTTTCATGACAATGGATCTAATCAATGTCCCATCAGCCAAGTTGACGGCGGGCCTATTTTACCACCGCAAAGTGGAGAAAAGCCGCTCGATAATGAGACTGTTAGATTTTTGGAAGCATTACTTGAATTTATGGTTACTCAGGTATATATAATTTACTTTATATCACTCGTTTTGTCATTCTTTACGCACATTACCGTAATTTGTAAATATTTATCCAATATTTAAATAATTATATATAATTAATACAAATATTAATTATTTGTCGCTTAATAATTATTCGTTTGTTAATTACAGGTAGTGAAAATAGAATGGCGGGATAAATCTACGCGGCAATACAAAACTTTTCAATTTTTATTAGAACGCTTTAAAGCCACGTATCTTCGTCACATTTGTCCGGAATTCGATGACAACTTTTCGCTTTACAAACCTAATCTGGAATTACCTACAATGCGAAAACCGATGAATCAAAATCAGAATAACTATGTGCTCTGTAAAGTCGCTGTAATCAAATGGATCGCAAGTTTCACACATGTCGCTAGAAAAGATGGACTTTTTGCCCATCTTTCGCAAAGGTAATCTTATTTATCAATATATCCTTATATTTCCATGGATAATTTTAATTCTTATCGAAATTGCTTATCTGTAGCACAACGCCGAGTGAGGAAAATGCCGAGTCAGAATTACGTCGTGTGTCTGTTACTCAAAATTCTACAGACTCGAATCTACTGTCACCCGAATTAACCATGCCCCAGCAAGATAGTCAAAGTCAGGAAGATAGTGCCGTTTCGGCGATCATGTTAGTCAGAGAGGTTTTATATGGGAATAGAGATAACGTAAACTTTGTACACGAATTGTACAGACAGGCATTTCTTCTGGATTTTAATCACGCGGGGGCTATAAGAAAAGCAATCGCCGTTTATAAAGATTGGATTCAAATGAATGTGAGTTTTGCGATTACTATCTAAAATTGTATAAATGTTTGTGCGTATAAATAATTTTATCTCGACTTACTTTTATAGGAAATTCCTCCGTTTATGTTGGAACCTTTGGACGGTCATAAGGATCGGGACTCGGAGGAGAGTCAGAGAAAGGATGCTAATGAGACGGAGAAGAGTCCTTCCGAAAGTTATCGGCAGACGAGATTAAGAAACGACTCTTACCTCGGCGCTATACATCGAGAGAATTTATTCATAAGAGCAGGCTTGCAGAATGTCTTGCAAATTTTCATCACTCAAGCGTCAAATGTATTTTTCTTGGAGAATTCGGGACCTAATGCGTCTCCAATATTACTCGAGGAACAAACGGACAGTTGTAAAAGAGTCTTGAATGTATATCGATACGTTGTTATGCACTCTAGACTGGAACCAGCAACTTGGGAACAGTTACTCAGGTATATTCGCGATTTATTATTCGTCTTCTCTTTCGCGATTCACATTCATTCGCAATGATTCATTTCAATTTCTCGGTTCTATCAGAGTGTTACTGCAAATTACATCACTCGTACTGAGCGAAAAATCGTCTCGTCGCAAACATCAAGAAACTATCGGCGGAAAGCTTGCTCCTGCGATATTCCAGACTTTAATCGTTACATGGATCAAGGCTAACTTAAACGTGGTTATTTCTACCCAACTGTGGGACCAGTTTCTAGAAGTGTTAACATCGTTAACACAATGGGAAGAGCTAATTCGAGAGTGGGCGGTAAGTGTGACGAATATCTCGCGAATTCTGACTCATGTTTATGAGAAATAATGTTTCTCTTTTTTTATATATATAAACTCGTACAGAAAACTCTGGACACGCTGACGAGGGTATTGGCGCGACACGTGTACAACTTGGATTTGAACGATTTACCTTTGGACAGACTCAGCGAACAGAAATCGAAAAAGCGACGCGGAGTCGGAAGTCGCGCGGCATCAACGGGAAGCGTGCAGCCACCTCGAAAGGGCAGTGTCGATCAAGAGAACAATGCCGTGCCGAAAGAAAGCGTCACAGGTACAGAAAATACACGTATATATTATGCACGATATGTTATGCATGCTATTCTTTTATTCCCATTGTGCGAGAAATTTGACAAAAGAATCTCTTACCTTTTATCAGATCATCCGCTGCGCGACATGAGGAAAGTGCGTCCGCTACCGCGCAGCGCGAGCGACAACAATATATACAAGACGGCTCGTACGAAATTGCACAGACAACGCACGCATACGATGCACAGCGGAATTCCCGGTAGGTAAAAATAAGCGCGAAATAACATTTAGTTTTTGATTTTATTTTTCGAGATTATGAGAGATTTGACGGAATTATATCTCTTTGCTCTCTGTGCTGTTGTTGTGTCACAGTGTGTGCAGTTTATTTATAACCGTGATCCTTTCTTTCTTTCGCTTTGACGCTGACCGTGCCGAGTTAAAAATAACTTGCTCTGGTACCATAACAAGACGGACCCGGCAGACAGACGAAACAGTGATCTCGCATCGTTCTTACTCACAGATTCTTACTCTATTACATTTGTAACTTCAGCGCCCATCGTCTTCGCTTGTTCTAATATTCAATCGTGACATGCTGTTCATAAGATTGATTTTAACTAAACAACTTTTATCGAGTACATCTTCGCAGTGTCTGTGTCCTACTCTTGTCTGATTAATTAAGTACGAACAATTTCCGCACGTGCAGTACTGCCCCTATCGATAGAACAAGATATGGCGCGGTTATTGACAAGCAGCTCGTCATCGGCGACCGGAAGTGGTCGGAAGATGCCCAACAGACGTGCCAAATCTTTGGATAGCATTGTTATAGTCGATAGCGAACCATCATCGCCGCGCTGCCCATCGCCGACACCTAGTAGTGGCGTCGACAGCAACAAAGATAGCCCTATACAGATAGAGAATATTGATGGTAGCAGTATCGGTATGTATAATATTTATGCGAAACAAACGAACGTATGCAAGTTTGTTTTCGTTTCATAAAGTGTTTCCAAATATTCTCAAAAAATTGTTACATATATCTGTCTTACATTAATAACCACTTTGTAACATCTCATATTAATATCGAATGTTTTTTTTTTAATTAACAATATATTACGCTATCACTCGTGCAGTCAAAGCCAAAAATTCTGAATGATACTGAAGCATCATCAAAATATTTCTTTATCGAAGCCTCTGCTTTTCGAATAATATATGGTTTTCTGCTTTTTTATGGGGTTTCATACTTCATTGAATTAAATATGTTGAGCTTGTAACAATTTTTTTTATCGCACTACTTTAGAAAATATAAAACTTAATTGTTACGTATAGCAATTTCATAATCTATAAACAATAAATTATCAATTTAATGGTATATTTGATTAAATCTAGATTTTATATATATTTGTATAACTGAAATTTTGATACGCTAATTATTATTCCACAGATACAAACGATGCATCTGAAAGAAGATCAGTTATGGCAGGCGGAGGAGTACGCGGATGGTTACCAGATGTGGCTGTCGTTTTATGGCGACGTATGCTGTCGGCACTGGGAGATGTCAATAACATTCAAGATCCTGTTTTGCACGGTCAAGTGATGGATTATCTCGTGCAACTCACACAAACATTAATTAAGGTACGGGAAAGAACTCTACCTACTTTAAAATATTAAGTAATATTAAAATAATTGCACATTATTTATTCCTATTTAGATACGTTTAAACCAAGGTGTGTCTGGGGATAATCAAGCAACACCCCCTGCACCAGATTTGATCCCACCTTTAACTGTCATCGCACCTTGGTGCTTCAAGGTGTATATATATATATATATATATATATATATATATATATATATATATGTAAAGTTATAAGATATAACACAAAGATATAACGAAATCGATGTCTACCT